>NC_086445.1:540216753-540564253 GCF_028390025.1 Pseudophryne corroboree
CACTGCCGTCGGGACCAGGTTAGTGACTCCTGGCCACCAAGGATATTAGGTCGACATTCTATCATGGCTGCATGACATCTGTGTAAACATGATGAATGTCAACATGCATTTTTGGCCATGCCGACATGCTCATGTCAACCTAACATGCCACACCTGCTACTGCCTAATTGCAAAGGGAAGGCAAGAAGCAAATTATGTTATATAGTTTAAATCAGTGGTTCTCAAACTCGGTCCTCAGGACCCCACACAGTTCAGGTTTTCCATGTCACCCAGCAGCTGCACTGTGTATCACCAACTGTCACATCTTAAAAATCTACAGGTAACCTGCAAAACATGAACTGTGTGGGGTCCTGAGGACCGAGTTTGAGAACCTGTGGTTTAAATCAATCCCACAACAATTTAATAAGCAACAATTTAAAGAATCATTTTAGACTACACTTTTGTGGCACCCCGGAACAGTGTGTTTGTGCCCCTTTAAGAATCCTTTGTTAGAGCTTCACAGCCGCAGGAGAAGTGCTGGGGTAGGAGGAGCTAATTGCAGCCCTGGGTCTGGTCATGTGGCCTCAGGAGAGCAAACTAATTGGCGAGAGGCTGCTGGTTGAAGCAAAGAGTGCTGGGAATAAGGAGATGGAGAGCGTGGTGTGTGCTGGCAGACAGAGGAACAGAGTAAAGCGAGAGCTGTAAGCAGGAGAGAGCCTCAGGACACTGGGCGGTGAAAGCAGCACTGTTAAGTAGAGCAGCAGGTGTTGCCGGAGAGTGTTGGTGTTGAGACGCCACAGCCGGAGGACTGTACGCCGCCAGACCTGGTGATAGGCATGGATGCCATAGCCATCTTGTATCAATCTTTCATACCTCTTTGAGCACGGTACTATGAGACAAGGTACGGGGGAACAACATTACAGGAGAAAGGTCAGTCACATAGCCACCCAACAGCTGTGTGGTACCTCTCTCAACCACTTAGACATACCCTGCAAACCCTAGGGTCTGCTGTCACAAACTGTAAGAGGGTGTCAGGAGGCATCGAAAGTTGACAGTGCTGTCAGAGACTGTAGGAGGCGTCAGGAGGCATCAAAAGTTGAGAGCGCTGTCACAGACTGTGGGAGGGGTACAAGTTGAGAGCGTCATTACAGACTGTAGGAGGCGTCACAAGTTGACATTGCTGTTATAGAACCCACTGGGCTGATAGCAGCTGGCGCTCTGCTTACCTGAGACATGAATTTACAATATTTTTTGACAGAGCCAGATTAAGGTTTTTTGGGGCTCCAGGACAACTAATGCATGGGGGCCCCTACTAATAAAACTGACAATGGAATATATTGGTGATGTTATTAAAAGGTATAATGTGTAAATACCTCCAGCACTGCAAATGTGTTAAACACTCTGTGGTTCCCCCAGTTCACATTAAGCTACACCCAAACTCCAGTTCACATATGCCATTGTGCCCCCATTCTTGTGATTTAGATATGTGTTGAGGCCCCCCAGTGTGTAGATGTCCTTGAGTACACTCCCTAGCATTCCTGTTGTTAATCAGGCATAGTGGTGAAGGTCGTGGACTCCAAGTTTGCCCTGTTAGTTGCCAGTCTACAAAAAGACTAGAGAGCCAGGTAAACAGGACACAAACACAGTCAAAGAAAGTTTAGAGGTCCAGGCATGTTCAAAGTCTGAAAACAAGCTAGGGGTAAAGAGACAGTCAAGGATGGTCAGAAAATATGCTGGGGTCTATTCATAAAGGAGAGGAAAAACAGGGCTTTCTCTGTATTGGACTATACAAGAAGCATATTACTGTGGAGAAGTTCTCAAGCAGCACCGCAGTTCCATGCCTTAATCATATCACCATACTTTGTGAGTATGGTAAGCGCGATTTATGAAAGGATGGAAAACTCAGCTTAACATTTCACCAGGGAGTTCAGATTCACCATCTCACGTAACCTGAGCTGAAGTGCGAAATGGCAGGAAAGCTCAATGTTTCCTCGCTCTCTGCCGGCATCTGGCGCTTTCTCCACCCACTGAACTCCGAGTAGCTCCTGCAGCCTCCCCTGACCTCAGCCGATGAAGCATGCCTAAAGGGGACCTGCTGGCTGACTCCATGTTTGGCAGAGGCAATCACAGCTGAAGACGGGATTGCTGGAGCCCTGGATACCAGAAAGTATCAATTGAAGGGTAAGTAAGTATACATGATTTGCTACTTATCAAACCTTGGCTTAAGCAAGGCTTCTGCACGCAGGTGCCCAATTAGCTGATTCGAGAGCAGAAGGACACTTGGGTGCCTGGGAACCTCAACATGCTGGCCAGGTTTGATGACGATCACTCAAACTCTGTCTGGGAGATCATTAGTGGCGATGATTCCTAGATGTACAGTTTAATCCTGAGACTAAACAGTCGTCCTATTGGATCACCACATAGTCCAGACTTGGCCCCTTTCAACTTCTTCATGTTCCCACAAATCAAGCACAAGATGCATGGGATTCATTTTGACTCACTGGAAGTTGCAGTGGAGACCTTCATCCAACACGTAGAAGACATACCTGCTTCGGACTGGTCCAGCTGCTTCATCAAGTGGTTAAGCACACGCAACTTTGCATAGACTCCTCACAGAAATACTTTGAAAAAATGTAATGTTTATTAACCATTTCTTCTATGCGCAGCATATTCCGTTGCACTTTGCAGTTGGGAAAAAAAGCGATAGAACAAACTAGGTAATAACAGACAGACATAGAGGTAGGAAGGCCCTGCTCACAAGTTTGCAATCTATAGAGAGAATAGGCATTGGTACACAAGGACAGGTGCTATTGGTGCTATGATCTTGGTGGGCTGTATGATATAGTCACACAGCAATGTTGGCTTGGGGTCAGGAGGATGTGAAGTGAATAAAGTTAAAATAATTGAGGTTAGGATAGCACTCTGGGCCTAATTCAGACCTGATCACAGCAGCAAATTTGCTCTCTAATGGACAAAACAATGTGCACTGCAGGGATGGGGGAAGGGGGCAGATATAACATATGCAGAGAGAGTTAGATTTGGGTGGGGTGTGTTCAAATTGAAATCTAAATTGCAGTGTAAATATAAAGCAGCCAGTATTTACCCTGCACAGAAACATAGCCCGCCCAAATCTAACTCTCTCTGCACATGTTATATCTGCCACCCCTGCAGTGCACATGGTTTTGCCCTCAGAGAACAAATTTGCTGCTGCTGTCAGGTCTGCATTAGGCCCTCTGTTTGTAAATATAATACTTTTTTTGCATCCGGAAACTTATTGCACAAACCTCGGACAGGTAAAATCTACTAGCTAAACTAATATATACATAAAAATACTTAATAGAAGCAAATAGAGATGGTCGAGAAACAAGGGTAGGTTTAAGAAAGGAAAACACGACTGATGTTCAGTAGGCACAGTATACGCAAGTCAGGTATATCGGGAAATACATATTGTATAATGTGCATAATTAAATATGCAGCCACAAGAACATTAATGAGGTGAGACACTTATGTTGGGCGATACCTGGCTCAAAGTTGATGTTCCAATTAGTGATGTGCACCGGAAATTTTTCGAGTTTTGTGTTTTGGTTTTGGGTTCGGTTCCGCGGCCGTGTTTTGGGTTCGACCGCGTTTTGGCAAAACCTCACCGAATTTTTTTTGTCGGATTCGGGTGTGTTTTGGATTCGGGTGTTTTTTTCAAAAAACACTAAAAAACAGCTTAAATCATAGAATTTGGGGGTCATTTTGATTCCAAAGTATTATTAACCTCAAAATCCATAATTTCCACTCATTTTCAGTCTATTCTGAATACCTCACACCTCACAATATTATTTTTAGTCCTAAAATTTGCACCGAGGTCGCTGGATGACTAAGCTAAGCGACCCTAGTGGCCGACACAAACACCGGGCCCATCTAGGAGTGGCACTGCAGTGTCACGCAGGATGGCCCTTCCAAAAAACACTCCCCAAACAGCACATGACGCAAAGAAAAAAAGAGGCGCAATGAGGTAGCTGTGTGAGTAAGATAAGCGACCCTAGTGGCCGACACAAACACCTGGCCCATCTAGGAGTGGCACTGCAGTGTCACGCAGGATGGCCCTTCCAAAAAACACTCCCCAAACAGCACATGACGCAAAGAAAAAAAGAGGCGCAATGAGGTAGCTGTGTGAGTAAGCTAAGCGACCCTAGTGGCCGACACAAACACCTGGCCCATCTAGGAGTGGCACTGCAGTGTCACGCAGGATGGCCCTTCCAAAAAACACTCCCCAAACAGCACATGACGCAAAGAAAAAAAGAGGCGCAATGAGGTAGCTGTGTGAGTAAGCTAAGCGACCCTAGTGGCCGACACAAACACCTGGCCCATCTAGGAGTGGCACTGCAGTGTCACGCAGGATGGCCCTTCCAAAAAACACTCCCCAAACAGCACATGACGCAAAGAAAAAAAGAGGCGCAATGAGGTAGCTGTGTGAGTAAGCTAAGCGACCCTAGTGGCCGACACAAACACCTGGCCCATCTAGGAGTGGCACTGCAGTGTCACGCAGGATGGCCCTTCCAAAAAACACTCCCCAAACAGCACATGACGCAAATAAAAATGAAAGAAAAAAGAGGTGCAAGATGGAATTGTCCTTGGGCCCTCCCACCCACTCTTATGTTGTATAAACAGGACATGCACACTTTAACCAACCCATCATTTCAGTGACAGGGTCTGCCACACGACTGTGACTGAAATGACGGGTTGGTTTGGACCCCCACCGAAAAAGAAGCAATTAATCTCTCCTTGCACAAACTGGCTCTACAGAGGCAAGATGTCCACCTCATCATCATCCTCCGATATATCACCGTGTACATCCCGCTCCTCACAGATTATCAATTCGTCCCCACTGGAATCCACCATCTCAGCTCCCTGTGTACTTTGTGGAGGCAATTGCTGCTGGTCAATGTCTCCACGGAGGAATTGATTATAATTCATTTTAATGAACATCATCTTCTCCACATTTTCTGGAAGTAACCTCGTACGCCGATTGCTGACAAGGTGAGCGGCGGCACTAAACACTCTTTCGGAGTACACACTTGTGGGAGGGCAACTTAGGTAGAATAAAGCCAGTTTGTGCAAGGGCCTCCAAATTGCCTATTTTTCCTGCCAGTATAAGTACGGACTGTCTGACGTGCCTACTAGAGATGAGCGGGTTCGGTTCCTCGGAAACCGAACCCGCCCGAACTTCATGTTTTTTTACACGGGTCCGAGCGACTCGGATCTTCCCGCCTTGCTCGGTTAACCCGAGCGCGCCCGAACGTCATCATCCCGCTGTCGGATTCTCGCGAGGCTCGGATTCTATCGCGAGACTCGGATTCTATATAAGGAGCCGCGCGTCGCCGCCATTTTCACACGTGCATTGAGATTCATAGGGAGAGGACGTGGCTGGCGTCCTCTCCGTTTAGAGAAGAGAGTGAGACAGTAGAGAAAGACACAGTAGTAGTAATTTTGGGGAGCATTATTAGGAGGAGTACTACTATACTACTACTACTTGCTGAAGTGATATAGATTAGATAGTGTGACTGTATTAATTATCTGACTTGTGGGGGAGACACTGACAGTGGGGAGCAGTTAGAGTCTGAGAGCAGGACTCAGGAGTACATATAACGTACAGTGCACACTTTTGCTGCCAGAGTCAGTGCCACACTGCCATTGTGACCACACTGACCACCAGACCAGTATAATATATTTTGTGATTGTCTGCTTAGGAGTACTACTTGCAAGTTGCTGATAGTGTGACCAGTGACCTGACCACCAGTTTAATAATCAATCACCACCACCAGTTTAATATATATATATATATATATATATATATATAATTGTATATAATATATATATATATATAATATTGTATACCACCTACCCGTGGTTTGTTTTTTTTCATTCTTCTTTATACATACTACTATAGTAGCTTACTGTAGCAGTCTGCGGTGCTGCTGAGCTGACAGTGTCCAGCAGGTCCGTCATCAGTCATTACATAATAAATATATATACCTGTCCGGCTGCAGTACTAGTGATACTATATATACATATATATTGATTTCATCTCATTATCATCCAGTCTATATTAGCAGCAGACACAGTACGTTAGTCCACGGCTGTAGCTACCTCTGTGTCGGCACTCGGCAGTCCATCCATAATTGTATACCACCTCCCCGTGTTTTTTTTTTTTTCTTTCTTCTTTGTACATACTACTATAGTATAGTAGCTTACTGTAGCAGTCTGCGGTGCTGCTGAGCTGACAGTGTCCAGCAGGTTCGTCATCAGTCATTACATAATAAATATATATACCTGTCCGGCTGCAGTACTAGTGATATTATATATACATATATATTGATTTCATCTCATTATCATCCAGTCTATATTAGCAGCAGACACAGTACGTTAGTCCACGGCTGTAGCTACCTCTGTGTCGGCACTCGGCAGTCCATCCATAATTGTATACCACCTCCCCGTGGTTTTTTTTTTCTTTCTTCTTTGTACATACTACTATAGTATAGTAGCTTACTGTAGCAGTCTGCGGTGCTGCTGAGCTGACAGTGTCCAGCAGGTCCGTCATCAGTCATTACATAATAAATATATATACCTGTCCGGCTGCAGTACTAGTGATACTATATATACATATATATTGATTTCATCTCATTATCATCCAGTCTATATAAGCAGCAGACACAGTACGTTAGTCCACGGCTGTAGCTACCTCTGTGTCGGCACTCGTCAGTCCATCCATAATTGTATACCACCTCCCCGTGGTTTTTTTTTTCTTTCTTCTTTGTACATACTACTATAGTATAGTAGCTTACTGTAGCAGTCTGCGGTGCTGCTGAGCTGACAGTGTCCAGCAGGTCCGTCATCAGTCATTACATAATAAATATATATACCTGTCCGGCTGCAGTACTATTGATATTATATATACATATATATTGATTTCATCTCATTATCATCCAGTCTATATTAGCAGCAGACACAGTACGTTAGTCCACGGCTGTAGCTACCTCTGTGTCGGCACTCGGCAGTCCATCCATAATTGTATACCACCTCCCCGTGTTTTTTTTTTTTCTTTCTTCTTTGTACATACTACTATAGTATAGTAGCTTACTGTAGCAGTCTGCGGTGCTGCTGAGCTGACAGTGTCCAGCAGGTCCGTCATCAGTCATTACATAATAAATATATATACCTGTCCGGCTGCAGTACTAGTGATATTATATATACATATATATTGATTTCATCTCATTATATCATCCAGTCTATATTAGCAGCAGACACAGTACGTTAGTCCACGGCTGTAGCTACCTCTGTGTCGGCACTCGGCAGTCCATCCATAATTGTATACCACCTCCCCGTGGTTTTTTTTTCTTTCTTCTTTGTACATACTACTATAGTATAGTAGCTTACTGTAGCAGTCTGCGGTGCTGCTGAGCTGACAGTGTCCAGCAGGTCCGTCATCAGTCATTACATAATAAATATATATACCTGTCCGGCTGCAGTACTAGTGATATTATATATACATATATATTGATTTCATCTCATTATCATCCAGTCTATATTAGCAGCAGACACAGTACGTTAGTCCACGGCTGTAGCTACCTCTGTGTCGGCACTCGGCAGTCCATCCATAATTGTATACCACCTCCCCGTGGTTTTTTTTTTTCTTTCTTCTTTGTACATACTACTATAGTATAGTAGCTTACTGTAGCAGTCTGCGGTGCTGCTGAGCTGACAGTGTCCAGCAGGTCGGTCATCAGTCATTACATAATAAATATACATACCTGTCCGGCTGCAGTACTAGTGATATTATATTGATTTCATCTCATTATCATCCAGTCTATATTAGCAGCAGACACAGTACGGTAGTCCACGGCTGTAGCTACCTCTGTGTCGGCACTCGGCAGTCCATCCATAAGTATACTAGTATCCATCCATCTCCATTGTTTACCTGAGGTGCCTTTTAGTTGTGCCTATTAAAATATGGAGAACAAAAATGTTGAGGTTCCAAAATTAGGGAAAGATCAAGATCCACTTCCACCTCGTGCTGAAGCTGCTGCCACTAGTCATGGCCGAGACGATGAAATGCCAGCAACGTCGTCTGCCAAGGCCGATGCCCAATGTCATAGTACAGAGCATGTAAAATCCAAAACACCAAATATCAGTAAAAAAAGGACTCCAAAATCTAAAATCAAATTGTCGGAGGAGAAGCGTAAACTTGCCAATATGCCATTTACCACACGGAGTGGCAAGGAACGGCTGAGGCCCTGGCCTATGTTCATGGCTAGTGGTTCAGCTTCACATGAGGATGGAAGCACTCAGCCTTTCGCTAGAAAAATGAAAAGACTCAAGCTGGCAAAAGCACCGCAAAGAACTGTGCGTTCTTCGAAATCCCAAATCCACAAGGAGAGTCCGACTCCAATTGTGTCGGTTGCGATGCCTGACCTTCCCAACACTGGACGTGAAGAGCATGCGCCTTCCACCATTTGCACGCCCCCTGCAAGTGCTGGAAGGAGCACCCACAGTCCAGTTCCTGATAGTCAGATTGAAGATGTCAGTGTTGAAGTACACCAGGATGAGGAGGATATGGGTGTTGCTGGCGCTGGGGAGGAAATTGACCAGGAGGATTCTGATGGTGAGGTGGTTTGTTTAAGTCAGGCACCCGGGGAGACACCTGTTGTCCGTGGGAGGAATAGGGCCATTGACATGCCTGGTCAAAATACCAAAAAAATCAGCTCTTCGGTGTGGAAGTATTTCACCAGAAATGCGGACAACATTTGTCAAGCCGTGTGTTGCCTTTGTCAAGCTGTAATAAGTAGGGGTAAGGACGTTAACCACCTCGGAACATCCTCCCTTATACGTCACCTGCAGCGCATTCATAATAAGTCAGTGACAAGTTCAAAAACTTTGGGTGACAGCGGAAGCAGTCCACTGACCAGTAAATCCCTTCCTCTTGTAACCAAGCTCACGCAAACTACCCCACCAACTCCCTCAGTGTCAATTTCCTCCTTCCCCAGGAATGCCAATAGTCCTGCAGGCCATGTCACTGGCAATTCTGACGATTCCTCTCCTGCCTGGGATTCCTCCGATGCATCCTTGCGTGTAACGCCTACTGCTGCTGGCGCTGCTGTTGTTGCTGCTGGGAGTCGATGGTCATCCCAGAGGGGAAGTCGTAAGCCCACTTGTACTACTTCCAGTAAGCAATTGACTGTCCAACAGTCCTTTGCGAGGAAGATGAAATATCACAGCAGTCATCCTGCTGCAAAGCGGATAACTGAGGCCTTGACAACTATGTTGGTGTTAGACGTGCGTCCGGTATCCTCCGTTAGTTCACAGGGAACTAGACAATTTCTTGAGGTAGTGTGCCCCCGTTACCAAATACCATCTAGGTTCCACTTCTCTAGGCAGGCGATACCGATAATGTACACGAACGTCAGAAAAAGACTCACCAGTGTCCTAAAAAATGCAGTTGTACCCAATGTCCACTTAACCACGGACATGTGGACAAGTGGAGCAGGGCAGGGTCAGGACTATATGACTGTGACAGCCCACTGGGTAGATGTATGGACTCCCGCCGCAAGAACAGCAGCGGCGGCACCAGTAGCAGCATCTCGCAAACGCCAACTCTTTCCTAGGCAGGCTACACTTTGTATCACCGCTTTCCAGAATACGCACACAGCTGAAAACCTCTTACGGCAACTGAGGAAGATCATCGCGGAATGGCTTACCCCAATTGGACTCTCCTGTGGATTTGTGGCATCGGACAACGCCAGCAATATTGTGTGTGCATTAAATATGGGCAAATTCCAGCACGTCCCATGTTTTGCACATACCTTGAATTTGGTGGTGCAGAATTTTTTAAAAAACGACAGGGGCGTGCAAGAGATGCTGTCGGTGGCCAGAAGAATTGCGGGACACTTTCGGCGTACAGGCACCACGTACAGAAGACTGGAGCACCACCAAAAACAACTGAACCTGCCCTGCCATCATCTGAAGCAAGAAGTGGTAACGAGGTGGAATTCAACCCTCTATATGCTTCAGAGGTTGGAGGAGCAGCAAAAGGCCATTCAAGCCTATACAATTGAGCACGATATAGGAGGTGGAATGCACCTGTCTCAAGCACAGTGGAGAATGATTTCAACATTGTGCAAGGTTCTGATGCCCTTTGAACTTGCCACACGTGAAGTCAGTTCAGACACTGCCAGCCTGAGTCAGGTCATTCCCCTCATCAGGCTTTTGCAGAAGAAGCTGGAGACATTGAAGGAGGAGCTAACACGGAGCGATTCCGCTAGGTATGTGGGACTTGTGGATGGAGCCCTTAATTCGCTTAACAAGGATTCACGGGTGGTCAATCTGTTGAAATCAGAGCACTACATTTTGGCCACCGTGCTCGATCCTAGATTTAAAGCCTACCTTGGATCTCTCTTTCCGGCAGACACAAGTCTGCTGGGGTTCAAAGACCTGCTGGTGACAAAATTGTCAAGTCAAGCGGAACGCGACCTGTCAACATCTCCTCCTTCACATTCTCCCGCAACTGGGGGTGCGAGGAAAAGGCTCAGAATTCCGAGCCCACCCGCTGGCGGTGATGCAGGGCAGTCTGGAGCGACTGCTGATGCTGACATCTGGTCCGGACTCAAGGACCTGACAACGATTACGGACATGTCGTCTACTGTCACTGCATATGATTCTCTCACCATTGAAAGAATGGTGGAGGATTATATGAGTGACCGCATCCAAGTAGGCACGTCACACAGTCCGTACTTATACTGGCAGGAAAAAGAGGCAATTTGGAGGCCCTTGCACAAACTGGCTTTATTCTACCTAAGTTGCCCTCCCACAAGTGTGTACTCCGAAAGAGTGTTTAGTGCCGCCGCTCACCTTGTCAGCAATTGGCGTACGAGGTTACATCCAGAAAATGTGGAGAAGATGATGTTCATTAAAATGAATTATAATCAATTCCTCCGTGGAGACATTCACCAGCAGCAATTGCCTCCACAAAGTACACAGGGAGCTGAGATGGTGGATTCCAGTGGGGACGAATTGATAATCTGTGAGGAGGGGGATGTACACGGTGATATATCGGAGGATGATGATGAGGTGGAGATCGTGCCTCTGTAGAGCCAGTTTGTGCAAGGAGCGATTAATTGCTTCTTTTTTGGTGGGGGTCCAAACCAACCCGTCATTTCAGTCACAGTCGTGTGGCAGACCCTGTCACTGAAATGATGGGTTGGTTAAAGTGTGCATGTCCTGTTTATACAACATAAGGGTGGGTGGGAGGGCCCAAGGACAATTCCATCTTGCACCTCTTTTTTCTTTAATTTTTCTTAATTTAATTAATTAATTAATTTTTCTTAATTTAATTTTTTGCGTCATGTGCTGTTTGGGGAGGGTTTTTTGGAAGGGACATCCTGCGTGCCACTGCAGTGCCACTCCTAGATGGGCCCGGTGTTTGTGTCGGCCACTAGGGTCGCTTATCTTACTCACACAGCTACCTCATTGCGCCTCTTTTTTTCTTTGCGTCATGTGCTGTTTGGGGAGGGTTTTTTGGAAGGGACATCCTGCGTGACACTGCAGTGCCACTCCTAGATGGGCCCGGTGTTTGTGTCGGCCACTAGGGTCGCTTATCTTACTCACACAGCTACCTCATTGCGCCTCTTTTTTTCTTTGCGTCATGTGCTGTTTGGGGAGGGTTTTTTGGAAGGGACATCCTGCGTGACACTGCAGTGCCACTCCTAGATGGGCCCGGTGTTTGTGTCGGCCACTAGGGTCGCTTAGCTTACTCACACAGCTACCTCATTGCGCCTCTTTTTTTCTTTGCGTCATGTGCTGTTTGGGGAGGGTTTTTTGGAAGGGACATCCTGCGTGACACTGCAGTGCCACTCCTAGATGGGCCCGGTGTTTGTGTCGGCCACTAGGGTCGCTTATCTTACTCACACAGCTACCTCATTGCGCCTCTTTTTTTCTTTGCGTCATGTGCTGTTTGGGGAGGGTTTTTTGGAAGGGCCATCCTGCGTGCCACTGCAGTGCCACTCCTAGATGGGCCCGGTGTTTGTGTCGGCCACTAGGGTCGCTTAGCTTACTCACACAGCTATCTCATTGCGCCTCTTTTTTCTTTGCGTCATGTGCTGTTTGGGGAGGGTTTTTTGGAAGGGACATCCTGCGTGACACTGCAGTGCCACTCCTAGATGGGCCCGGTGTTTGTGTCGGCCACTAGGGTCGCTTAGCTTACTCACACAGCTACCTCATTGCGCCTCTTTTTTTCTTTGCGTCATGTGCTGTTTGGGGAGGGTTTTTTGGAAGGGACATCCTGCGTGACACTGCAGTGCCACTACTAGATGGGCCTGGTCAGACGTGTGTGTTGTGAGCTCCTGAGTTCCACTCGAGTGTCGGATTACACCCAAGATCCCTGGAGCCCTTCCCAGCTGGGATGGAGCCTCCCAGGGGTAAGGAAAAGCAGTTTCCCCCGGTTATGGAGCCTGACCCAGGGGAACCTATACTGTGCAAAGGCTCTGGTGCTGGGGATTCAAGTCCAGTGTCCCAGTCTGCTGTAAAATCATCCTGCATGCAGTCTGCTATGGAGGTCACTGTGGAAATCCCCAGCAGTGTGTCTAAAGCCTGTGGTTTAACTGCAATTACTGACCTATCTACAACAGCTGGTTTATCTACACCAGTGTTCCCTGATCCTGCAAAGACTTCTGTAAAATCATCCTGCATGCAGTCTGCTATGGAGGTCACTGTGGAAATCCCCAGCAGTGTGTCTAAAGCCTGTGGTTTAACTGCAATTACTGACCTATCTACAACAGCTGGTTTATCTACACCAGTGTTCCCTGATCCTGCAAAGACTGCTTCTAGTTTGCCTACTAGTGGATCCCCTGCTGCATCTGTTAATGGCCAGAGCATGGAATCTTATGTGGAGCCGCTGCATAGTACCGGGGGCTGTGCTCCCTTTTCAGCGGGTGCTAGCGGCAGAGTCCGGTGGTCAGGAGAGCCGGTAAAGACCTTAATAGGCAGCCCTGAGCTCCCCCCTGCAAGTGCTGTGAATGGCGTTGAGACCCGGCATCTGGAAGTGAAGCAGCTGGAAGGAGATTTTTGTGCCGCTGGAGCCCCTGCTGACGCGACGGTGAAGAGGTTAGTAAGTCCGGCCGTCGGCGGGTTCCCTGCATGTTATCGTCGCTCTGTAGATGCAGGGGCTGGTATAGTGGCCTCTGGGTCTGCTGCACCAGTGTGCACTGCTGCCAGCCTTAATGTAAAAAATCAAAAGGAGGTGGAGGAGGTTTTGGATGGTGATAAGGACAATCAGGGAATAAAGCCCCATGCTAGTAATGTTCCATCCATGCCAACAGGTGTTACTAAAGTGGTTCCCCCCATGTTAAGTTTGGCTGCCAATAAATCAGTGACAATGATTAAGGAAGGTGACGTTCAAGTGGCGCCTATTTCTACATCTGCTGTGCTTAAAAAAAATCCTGTGTGCCCAACTGGTGATGAGACATCTATGATTAAGGAAAAAGTGACTGGGGGCTCGGTTGCTGTGAAAATTGAGGGGTGTCTAGTGAAGATGACCCCCTGTACAGTGAATTTAAGTCCCCCCGTTTCCGTGCCATCTGGATCTGCTTTGTTGGTGTGTGAGGGAAAGTCAGTGGCTGCTACCGATGCTACCGTGGGACCGGTGACCAGGTCCAGAGCTGTTAAACCTGTGGTAGCCCCTGCAAAGTTTATTGTGGGTAGCTCAGGGATCGGTGATGTCAAGAAATTAGCCACTGTGGCCTCTGTGTCAAAAACAAAGAAGCCGGGGCTGAAGTGTGATGTCTTGGTGGAGTCAGGATCGTTGCTTGATGTGGTATCCTCTGACACTGAACAAATGCAAGCACAACTCTCATCCGCTGCAATTGGGGGTAATCTCCCTGCGACAATTAAGTTGGAGTGTAGGGCGGCTGGTGCCCGGAGTGTATCCTCTGACCTGCCTGTGGAGGTCCAGGACAAAGTGACAGAGCAGTCTGTCTGTGAGACGGGTTTGTCGTCTGGCGACTCCCAATCTTCTTGTGGGACTAGCATGGCAATTATCGATGAGGATACTAAGGAGATGGAGATGCAGGACTTTGCTAGCACTGGTGAATCAAGTATTGACATTGCTGAGTTGAAAATGTTAGTTGTTAAGAAGGGGATTTTGATTGCGGAGAAGAAGAGGAGGAGGAACACTTGTCCAAAATGGGAAAGGGAGAGGATGGAGGGGGACATACGCAGGTTGGAGCTTGAATGTATATGTTTGGAGGCCAGGATGCTAGCACTTCAGAAAGAGCTGGAGGAAGAGGAGAAAATTGAGTGTGAGCCAAGTGGATCGACCGTGCCTGAGGAAGAGGATCCAAGGTGTGATGGTGGTGCTTCTGCTGGTGAAGATGCTGTGGATTCTGCGATGGATCGGGGCCTGGAGTGTAATGTTGCTATGGTGGAGGAGGCGTCTCCTCTTTTGATTGTGGAACAGCGGTTGGATGGTGGTCTGGGAGGTGTCGCTGTTCAGGCTGGTGTTGCTTGCTCGGGGTCGACCTCCCAAGATCTGGCCTCCTCTGCTGGGAAGCAGGTTGCGTCCATGGTGGGTCCGGCGCGTGCCGGTGAGATGGCTGAGGCGAGTCTCCCCAATCTGCCTACGGGTGGTGGCGTTAGCAAGCCAAGCATGGTGGCAGGGGTGAGTGGTGCCAAAGACACCACTGGCACTAATGTTGATGGTGTCACTTGCTCTAAGGCTAGGGCTAAAACAAAACATGTTGCCGAGACTGGTGTTAAGAGTGTGTCGGTGGGTCCAGTGTCATCGTGTGGACTTGCCCAAGGTCTTCCGGCGTTAAGGAAAGAAGATTTATCTGCAGAGGAGCGGGCTATTGTTGATGGTCTATATGGTAGCTTGGGCGTACCTGTGAGATCCTTGCCAGCTATATCCATTATTAGAACCTCTTTGGCCAATAAAAATGCTAGTTCTGTATCTGTTGGGCAGGGTGCGGGGCGGGGTAATGTTGTGGGCTCTGTTGGGCAGGCCTCGCCTCAGGTAGTTCCTAAGCCGGGCTTGTCCTCTTATGCGGGTGCTGTCTCAAGTGGCAATAGGATTGTTGCTCCAAAGGTGTTTTCGGCTTCTGATCAGGCTGGTAAGCGTCGCAACGTGGTTTCACTTAAGTGGATAGGGGTTGAGGAACCCCCTTCTAAAGGGGATTTCCTGGAAATGGTGTTCTCATTGGGTTTCCATGCCCCTGATCTTTTTGCTTGCATCCACCCTGTAAAGACCCCTGACTACGACCTTAGTTTCATATCTTATCAAGGGCTGCGGGTGTTCTGGGAACAGTGGGAGCTAAAGAAGGGGTGTGAGCCGTATTGTCGCTATAAAGCGGCGGCTGTTACTCGCCAGGATAGAGTCCGTGCAACTGTATTGGTCAGGAATGAATCCCTCCCTGCTGCAGATATTGGCTATTGGTTAAGTCGATATTGCGACATCTTGTCTCCTCTGGTGAAGATTGATTTCACGAAAGGTGTGTGGGGTGGAGCCTGGTCGGCTGTGATCAGGCTTAGGCATAATGGTCAGGTGCCTTGCCATGTTCCCTCTGCTGCTTTCATTGGGAGAGACAAAATCCAATGTTTTTATCCTGGTCAACCTAGACAGTGTCACCGCTGCGGAGACTTTCGTCACCTAAGCAGTGACTGTACTGTCCTGAAATGTGCCCTCTGTGGTAAAACTGGGCACGTGGCGAGGGATTGTGGCAACGTAACCTGCAACCTTTGTGGGTGCGAAGGACATCCTTATAGTAGGTGCCCCAAGGCCTCCCATAACCTTGAGGTTATGGGGGAAGAGCTAGAGAGGGAAATGGGTCGTCTTTTTGAGGAGGAGCGACGGGAGGTTGTAGAAAAGCAAGTGGTGAGGGCGGTGGTAGAGAAGAACAGTGTGGTGAGGAAGGTGCCTGCTGAGGTGGATAAAGATGGCTTTCAGGTGGTTGAATCTAAGTCAAGGAAAAGGTTGGCCAAAAGAAGGGATTCAGACCCTGGTATTTTTTGTGTTAATAGATTTCAGTTTAACTCTGAGGAAGAGTCTGAGGTGGAGGACAGTGATATCGTCTTATCTGAAGGGCAGCTTGTCCAGGTCCCAAAAAATAAACCCAAGAAACAAAGAAGGAGGTCCTCTGTTAAGAGTTCCTTTGGGGAAGTAGCGTCCGTGGTGGAGGGGAAGGGGTGTAGGAGGAGTGAAAGGAGGAGACGAAGTAATGAGGTTGATAGTTCTGGTCATGTGTCTTCAAAAGTTAGATCGGTGGTAACATCAGACACTGATGGGAAACCTCAGAGTTCAGTCGGGGAAGATGTGGGGGACTTTTCCTTCATGCCTTCCTGTACCCCTCAAATCCTTTCCTCATTGCCCCAGGATCTCGTGGATCCTCCCCCTGTCCCTGTGGACCCTAGGCCCTTTCCCGCTTCTCCAGGAGCGGAGCCTCCTGATCCGGGTCCTCCTCATGATGATTTGGGCCAAGATATTTCTGCTGTTTTGGGGGAGGCTCGGGGCATGGACCTCTCTGTCTCTCCCACTGCAGGTGAGAGTGATACTGAGGAGGTGTTTGTTGGGGAGGATGATCCTCTTCCCTTGGGGACTAGTTTTAAAAGGTCTTGCTCCGATGAGGAGTCAAGTAGGCAAGCAAAGAGAAAGTGATTGGGTCCCACCTTACAATCCAATGAAACATGGATCCCCAGCCTATACGATGTGCCACAATTAATGTGGCTTCCGTTTTGTCCGAACGTGCTCGTTTTATGGCCTTTGATTTTTTCAGCACAATTGAGGCTGATTTTTTATTTTTGCAGGAGACCAGGATTGGTGATCTGGCGGTTCTTCATAGAGCAAAGCGTGAATGGAGGCGTGGACCGTCTTTCTGGTCTCTTGCGGCCGAGCCGTACGGTGGGGTGGCGGTGCTTTTTACCGGTATGGTAACCGTGCACAGGATTGTAGCGTTACAGGTAGGTAGGTGTATGGTTTTGGATATCAACTTGAAGGGACAGAACCTACGGCTAATTAATATCTATGGGCCCCAGTCCCCAAGGGACAGGAGATGTCTCTTCACGGAGATAAAACCGTTTCTTTTTTCAGCCCGGCAGATTGTCTTTGGTGGCGATTTTAACGCTATCACTAGGCCAAAAGACAGGGGGGGCACAAAGACAACCCTGGGTCATGATTCCAATTTTTTAGCTAGCATGACTAGGGAGGCTGGTCTGGTGGATGTGCACGTTCGCCATTTTCCAGACCTCACGGGTTACACCTTCTATTGTGGTAGTCGTAGGTCTAGGATAGATAGGTTTTTTGTTAAGGAGTCTGCGAAAACTTTGCCTCCTGTGGTGAAGCTAGTAGAGTTCTCCGATCCCTGTATTCTGAGTTTTGCTTTGAATGCTTCGGAAACCCCTCAGAAAGGGCGGGGTCTATGGCGGCTGAATTCGGGGCTCCTGAAGGAGGAGATGGTGAGACAGTCCTTTAGAGATTTCTTTCAACTACAAGAGACTCTTTTGGAGGCAGGTTGGAGTAGATCCGAGTGGTGGGAGGAGTGTAAAAAGCGTACTCGGGGGTTTTTCCGTAGGCTGGTAGCCCGGAAAAACTTGATAAAACAAAAGGCCTACTATGACTTGCGAAGGAAACTTGATTTCTTGATCTCTGAGCGTGGAGATAGTGGGGAGATCTCTCGGGTGAAGGCTCGGTTGAGGGAATATCAATACAGTCGCATGGCTTCCTTGATTTTGGAGAGGGATTATGGAGCTTACCACTCACCTGATCCCTGTCAGAATTGTAGAAAGTCGGTTGATCTGAAGGAGGTGCGGGGTTTGGTTGATTCTCTGGGTGTCCTTCGTGAGGATAGGGAGGGCATTCTGGGGGTCATCAGATCCTACTACTCCGATCTTTTGTCCGAGCAGCCACTCATCAGAGAGAGGATGGAAAGGTTTCTTAGGGAGACACCTGGGCTCGGGGGCCTTGATGCCTCTTTTGACTCTTTGGGAAGTGATGTGACGGCGGAGGAGATCAGGAAGGCCATAGACGGTTTGTCTATAAAGAAATCTCCGGGCCCGGATGGCTTAACATCTGAATTTTTTAAGGCATTTTCGGACCTCTTGGTTCCTCATCTTGTGGAGGTTTTTAATGAGAGCCTGGCTGAGGGTTTGCTCCCTCCCTCCATGAGGTTGTCCGCCCTCATATTATTGTCCAAAGGTAAGGATCCATCTCGTGTTGAGAACTGGCGCCCCATCGCTCTTCTCAATACAGACAGAAAGATTTTGGCAAAGGTGCTCTTCAATAGGCTGATGGAAGTTTCCGGGCTGTTGCTTTCTTCTTCTCAGCATGGTACCGTGAAAGGCCGTAGCACCTTTAGTGCTGTCCTTGGCGTCCGGGAGGCTGTGGAGCGGTGTCGTGCTGAGAAGTGGGGAAAGTACTTGCTGGCATTGGATCAGTCTAAGGCTTTTGATAGAGTCAATCATGAGTACCTGTGGGCCTTGCTTGAAAGGTATGGACTTCCAGTGAGGGTGGTGGATTGGCTTCGCGTTATTTATAATCAGGCCGAGAGTTTCCCGCTTGTCAATGGTTGGGTAGGTCCTGCCTTCGCGGTCAACTCCGGTGTCCGTCAGGGTTGTTCCTTGAGCTCCCTTCTGTATGTGTTCGCAATCGACCCTTTCGTCAGGAGGGTTGAAAGTGGTGCACTCGAGGGGGTGCAATTGGGGCCGGAGTGTCTGCTGAAGGTGGTGGCCTATGCAGATGACGTCACGATTGTCGTATCGTCTACGACTGAGGCACGTGATGTGGAACACCTTATCTGCGAGTACTCTGGGGCCTCGTGCTCCATGATAAACCAAGACAAATGTGAAGCTTTCTGGATGGGGGAGGAAGGTGAGGAGTTCAGCCTTCCGGACAGCCTTCCCCGGGCCAATTCGTCAATCAAAATCTTAGGGTTTTGGTTTAGTCGTGGTGATTATACCACTCTAAATTGGGTGAGTAAGCTGGAAGTTGCTGCCCGTAAAGTAGAGAGCTGGAGAAGATGGAAATTTTCTCTCAGGGAAAGGGTTGACCTGTGCAAGACTCACCTGATCCCGGTGTTTCTTTATGTCAGTTATGTGTGCTGTTTGCCTCAATCTTTGTGGTCCAGGATTTATTCTTTGTTCTTCCTGTTGTTGTGGGGGAACAGGATGAATCTCGTTAAGAGAGGCATCACCTACAGACCGAGGGCAGAGGGTGGACTTGGTATGGTCAACCCTGTGGTGTTTTTCACATCCACTTTTGTAAAGTTACATCTTGGGAGTCTGTTTTTGGAGGCCCCCCCTCGGTGGGTAGAAGGCTTTAGGGTTTGGGTGCACCCCTTCCTCAGGTCATGGATAGATGGCGGTCAGGTGAGAAACCTCCGAGTTGATAAATGCGGATACCTCCCGATCTACGTCATCTTGTGCTTGAAGGTGACAAGGCTATGGGGAATTTTGATGAGTGAAGTCAAAGGCTTCTCTAGAAGGGAGTTGGAGAGGAGCATTTTGCGATCTCATTTTTATGACCAGCCATCGCTAAGGGACTGCCCGGGCAATGTGTACTCAGCTGGGTTGAATCTGATTAATTTTTGGAGGATCCCACTGAAGTTCAGGGACATTGCCTGGCTTCTTTTTCAAGGGAAGCTTTATGTTAGGGGGAAGATCGGGTTTCGAGGTGCCAGTGATCGTGTTTGCCCACGTGAGGAGTGTCCTGGGGTGGTGGAGACTGTGGACCACTTCTTGCTCGAGTGTCCCTTTAATGTAAAAATTTACAAAGCCGTTTCAGCCGCCTTACGCCTTCCGTGCCTTTCGGGGCTTAGTTACCCTGAGTGGGCGTATGGGGCGTTCAAAAAGAGGTTTGGGAGATTTGATTTAGTCACCATTTACCTAGTTAGTTTAGCGGTCAGGTACCACACTTGGAGTGCACGGTGTCTAGTTTCCCTTAGAAGGTTAGTCCTTCCCTGTACTGAGGTGGTTAGTACCATTCTTCACGAGGTAAAGAGGATGATGGATATGGATCGAGGGAGGATGGATGCCGTCAGTTGGTCCAGGCTTTGGCGCCATCTGAGACCCCCTTGAGTGGGTTGCTGAAGTCTTTCCTTCCTTCCATCCTTCTGGCTTTCTTTTCTTTCACCCCCCGTAGATTTTGTTTTATAGTTTTTTTATGCTATGGTTTTAACATACGACTAAAAGCTCACCTCACTTTTTCTATGTTTGGATTTTGTTGTGTGTTAAGGCTTGATTTTGTACATATTGGTCTGTATATTGCTATTGACTGTCTATTTGACAAACTATTATTAATCTTGCCAGTGCTATGGACTTTTGAGTTTATTTGACATTGCCTCTTCATACACTAATCTGATATATTATGCCATCGTAGTCGGACTATAGACTTTGGACAATATTATTTAAGTATGGCTTTTGGCTGGTATCACCTTGTTTATGTAAATTAATTTTTTTTTTCTCGTGTTTGTTGATTGCTTTGTTTTGTTGTTGCAATTTTTCTAATAAAAACATAGCCACTCCTAGATGGGCCCGGTGTTTGTGTGGGCCACTAGGGTCGCTTATCTTACTCACACAGCTACCTCATTGCGCCTCTTTTTTTCTTTGCGTCATGTGCTGTTTGGGGAGGGTTTTTTGGAAGGGCCATCCTGCGTGCCACTGCAGTGCCACTCCTAGATGGGCCCGGTGTTTGTGTCGGCCACTAGGGTCGCTTAGCTTACTCACACAGCTACCTCATTGCGCCTCTTTTTTTCTTTGCGTCATGTGCTGTTTGGGGAGGGTTTTTTGGAAGGGACATCCTGCGTGACACTGCAGTGCCACTCCTAGATGGGCCCGGTGTTTGTGTCGGCCACTAGGGTCGCTTAGCTTACTCACACAGCTACCTCATTGCGCCTCTTTTTTTCTTTGCGTCATGTGCTGTTTGGGGAGGGTTTTTTGGAAGGGACATCCTGCGTGACACTGCAGTGCCACTCCTAGATGGGCCCGGTGTTTGTGTCGGCCACTAGGGTCGCTTATCTTACTCACACAGCTACCTCATTGCGCCTCTTTTTTTCTTTGCGTCATGTGCTGTTTGGGGAGGGTTTTTTGGAAGGGCCATCCTGCGTGCCACTGCAGTGCCACTCCTAGATGGGCCCGGTGTTTGTGTCGGCCACTAGGGTCGCTTATCTTACTCACAAAGCTACCTCATTGCGCCTCTTTTTTTCTTTGCGTCATGTGCTGTTTGGGGAGGGTTTTTTGGAAGGGACATCCTGCGTGACACTGCAGTGCCACTCCTAGATGGGCCCGGTGTTTGTGTCGGCCACTAGGGTCGCTTAGCTTACTCACACAGCTACCTCATTGCGCCTCTTTTTTTCTTTGCGTCATGTGCTGTTTGGGGAGGGTTTTTTGGAAGGGACATCCTGCGTGACACTGCAGTGCCACTCCTAGATGGGCCAGGTGTTTGTGTCGGCCACTAGGGTTGCTTAGCTTAGTCATCCAGCGACCTCGGTGCAAATTTTAGGACTAAAAATAATATTGTGAGGTGTGAGGTATTCAGAATAGACTGAAAATGAGTGGAAATTATGGTTTTTGAGGTTAATAATACTTTGGCATCAAAATGACCCCCAAATTCTATGATTTAAGCTGTTTTTTAGTGTTTTTTGAAAAAAACACCCGAATCCAAAACACACCCGAATCCGACAAAAAAAAAATCGGTGAGGTTTTGCCAAAACACGGCCGCGGAACCGAACCCAAAACCAAAACACAAAACCCGAAAAATTTCCGGTGCACATCTCTAGTGCCTACTTGGATGCGGTCACTCATATAATCCTCCACCATTCTTTCAATGGTGACAGAATCATATGCAGTGACAGTAGACGACATGTCCGTAATCGTTGTCAGGTCCTTCAGTCCGGACCAGATGTCAGCATCAGCAGTCGCTCCAGACTGCCCTGCATCACCGCCAACGGGTGGGCTCGGAATTCTGAGCCTTTTCCTCGCACCCCCAGTTGCGGGAGAATGTGAAGGAGGAGATGTTGACAGGTCGCGTTCCGCTTGACTTGACAATTTTGTCACCAGCAGGTCTTTGAACCCCAGCAGACTTGTGTCTGCCGGAAAGAGAGATCCAAGGTAGGTTTTAAATCTAGGATCGAGCACGGTGGCCAAAATGTAGTGCTCTGATTTCAACAGATTGACCACCCGTGAATCCTTGTTAAGCGAATTAAGGGCTGCATCCACAAGTCCCACATGCCTAGCGGAATCGCTCCCTTTTAGCTCCTCCTTCAATGCCTCCAGCTTCTTCTGCAAAAGCCTGATGAGGGGAATGACCTGACTCAGGCTGGCAGTGTCTGAATTGACTTCACGTGTGGCAAGTTCAAAAGGTTGCAGAACCTTGCACAACGTTGAAATCATTCTCCACTGCGCTTGAGACAGGTACATTCCATCTCCTATAACGTGCTCAATTGTATAGGCTTGAATGGCCTTTTGCTGCTCCTCCAACCTCTGAAGCATATAGAGGGTTGAATTCCACCTCGTTACCACTTCTTGCTTCAGATGATGGCAGGGCAGGTTCAGGCGTTTTTGGTGGTGCTCCAGTTTTCTGTACGTGGTGCCTGTACGCCGAAAGTGTCCCGCAATTCTTCTGGCCACTGACAGCATCTCTTGCACGCCCCTCTCGTTTTTTTAAAAATTCTGCACCACCAAATTCAAGGTATGTGCAAAACATGGGACGTGCTGGAATTTGCCCATATTTAATGCACACACAATATTGCTGGCGTTGTCCGATGCCACAAATCCACAGGAGAGTCCAATTGGGGTAAGCCATTCCGCGATGATCTTCCTCAGTTGCCGTAAGAGGTTTTCAGCTGTGTGCGTATTCTGGAAACCGGTGATACAAAGCGTAGCCTGCCTAGGAAAGAGTTGGCGTTTGCGAGATGCTGCTACTGGTGCCGCCGCTGCTGTTCTTGCGGCGGGAGTCCATACATCTACCCAGTGGGCTGTCACAGTCATATAGTCCTGACCCTGCCCTGCTCCACTTGTCCACATGTCCGTGGTTAAGTGGACATTGGGTACAGCTGCATTTTTTAGGACACTGGTGACTCTTTTTCTGAGGTCTGTGTACATTTTCGGTATCGCCTGCCTAGAGAAATGGAACCTAGATGGTATTTGGTACCGGGGACACAGTACCTCCAACAAGTCTCTAGTTGGCTCTGCAGTAATGATGGATACCGGAACCACGTTTCTCACCACCCAGGATGCCAAGGCCTCAGTTATCCGCTTTGCAGCAGGATGACTGCTGTGATATTTCATCTTCCTCGCAAAGGACTGTTGGACAGTCAATTGCTTGGTGGAAGTAGTAAAAGTGGTCTTACGAGTACGACTTCCCCTCTGGGATGACCATCGACTCCCAGCAGCAACAACAGCAGCGCCAGCAGCAGTAGGCGTTACACGCAAGGATGCATCGGAGGAATCCCAGGCAGGAGAGGACTCGTCAGAATTGCCAGTGACATGGCCTGCAGGACTATTGGCATTCCTGGGGAAGGAGGAAATTGACACTGAGGGAGTTGGTGGGGTGGTTTGCGTGAGCTTGGTTACAAGAGGAAGGGATTTACTGGTCAGTGGACTGCTTCCGCTGTCGCCCAAAGTTTTTGAACTTGTCACTGACTTATTATGAATGCGCTGCAGGTGACGTATAAGGGAGGATGTTCCGAGGTGGTTAACGTCCTTACCCCTACTTATTACAGCTTGACAAAGGCAACACACGGCTTGACAAATGTTGTCCGCATTTCTGGTGAAATACTTCCACACCGAAGAGCTGATTTTTTTGGTATTTTCACCAGGCATGTCAACGGCCCTATTCCTCCCACGGACAACAGGTGTCTCCCCGGGTGCCTGACTTAAACAAACCACCTCACCATCAGAATCCTCCTTGTCAATTTCCTCCCCAGCGCCAGCAACACCCATATCCTCCTCATCCTGGTGTACTTCAACACTGACATCTTCAATCTGACTATCGGGAACTGGACTGCGGGTGCTCCTTCCAGCACTTGCAGGGGGCGTGCAAATGGTGGAAGGCGCATGCTCTTCACGTCCAGTGTTGGGAAGGTCAGGCATCGCAACCGACACAATTGGACTCTCCTTGTGGATTTGGGATTTCGAAGAACGCACAGTTCTTTGCGGTGCTTTTGCCAGCTTCAGTCTTTTCAGTTTTCTAGCGAGAGGCTGAGTGCTTCCATCCTCATGTGAAGCTGAACCACTAGCCATGAACATAGGCCAGGGCCTCAGCCGTTCCTTGCCACTCCGTGTGGTAAATGGCATATTGGCAAGTTTACGCTTCTCCTCCGACAATTTGATTTTAGATTTTGGAGTCCTTTTTTTACTGATATTTGGTGTTTTGGATTTTACATGCTCTGTACTATGACATTGGGCATCGGCCTTGGCAGACGACGTTGCTGGCATTTCATCGTCTCGGCCATGACTAGTGGCAGCAGCTTCAGCACGAGGTGGAAGTGGATCTTGATCTTTCCCTAATTTTGGAACCTTAACATTTTTGTTCTCCATATTTTAATAGGCACAACTAAAAGACACAGAGGTAGCTACAGCCGTGGACTACCGTACTGTGTCTGCTGCTAATATAGACTGGATGATAATGAGATGAAATCAATATATATATATATATATATATATATATATAATATCACACTAGTACTGCAGCCAGACAGGTATATAATATATATTTATTATGTACTAATGACTGATGACGGACCTGCTGGACACTGTCAGCTCAGCAGCACCGCAGACTGCTACAGTAAGCTACTATAGTAGTATGTATCAAGAAGAAAGAAAAAAAAAAAAACCACGGGTAGGTGGTATACAATTATGGATGGACCAGCGACTGCCGACACAGAGGTAGCTACAGCCGTGGACTACCGTACTGTGTCTGCTGCTAATATAGACTGGATGATAATGAGATGAAATCAATATATATATATATATATATATATATATATAATATCACACTAGTACTGCAGCCGGACAGGTATATAATATATATTTATTATGTACTAATGACTGATGACGGACCTGCTGGACACTGTCAGCTCAGCAGCACCGCAGACTGCTACAGTAAGCTACTATAGTAGTATGTATCAAGAAGAAAGAAAAAAAAAAACACGGGTAGGTGGTATACAATTATGGATGGACCAGCGACTGCAGACACAGAGGTAGCTACAGCCGTGGACTACTGTACTGTGTCTGCTGCTAATATAGACTGGATGATAATGAGATGAAATCAATATATATATATATAATATCACTAGTACTGCAGCCGGACAGGTATATATATTTATTATGTAATGACTGATGACGGACCTGCTGGACACTGTCAGCTCAGCAGCACCGCAGAGTGCTACACTAAGCTACTATAGTAGTATGTATCAAGAAGAAAGAAAAAAAAAAACCACGGGTAGGTGGTATACAATTATGGATGGACCAGCGACTGCCGACACAGAGGTAGCTACAGCCGTGGACTACTGTACTGTGTCTGCTGCTAATATAGACTGGATGATAATGAGATGAAATCAATATATATATATATAATATCACTAGTACTGCAGCCGGACAGGTAGATATATTTATTATGTAATGACTGATGACGGACCTGCTGGACACTGTCAGCTCAGCAGCACCGCAGACTGCTACAGTAAGCTACTATAGTAGTATGTATCAAGAAGAAAGAAAGAAAAAAAAAAACCACGGGTAGGTGCCTGGTATACAATATTATATATATATTATATACAATTATATATATATATATATATATATATATATATTATATATATTAAACTGGTGGTGATTATTATAAACTGGTGGTCAGGTCACTGGTCATACTATCAGCAACTTGCAAGTAGTACTCCTAAGCAGACAATCACAATATATATTATACTGGTGGTCAGTGTGGTCACAATGGCAGTGTGGCACTCTGGCAGCAAAAGTGTGCACTGTACGTTATATGTACTCCTGAGTCCTGCTCTCAGACTCTAACTGCTCCCCACTGTCAGTGTCTCCCCCACAAGTCAGATATACATTATACAGTCACACTATCTATCTATCACTTCAGCAAGTAGTAGTACTCCTCCTAAAGTACTCCTCCTAATGCTCCCCAAAATTACTACTGTGTCTCTCTCTACTCTAGTCTCACTCTCTATAAACGGAGAGGACGCCAGCCACGTCCTCTACCTATCAATCTCAATGCACGTGTGAAAATGGCGGCGACGCGCGGCTCCTTATATAGAATCCGAGTCTCGCGATAGAATCCGAGCCTTGCGAGAATCCGACAGCGGGATGATGACGTTCGGGCGCGCTCGGGTTAACCGAGCAAGGCGGGAAGATCCGAGTCGCTCGGACCCGTGTAAAAAAACATGAAGTTCGGGCGGGTTCGGATTCCGAGGAACCAAACCCGCTCATCTCTAGTTCCAATTCATCCCAAAGGTGTTTGATGGTCAGCGCTCTGAGCTTCTATACCACAGTTGGCAAATCATTGTATGATGGATCCTGCTTTGTGCATGTGGGCATTAAAGGTCCAGTGACTAGCAATGACATTTCACTGCACTGAGACCTTTGGTTCAAACCCAGCCACAAAGATATCTGTGTGTAGTTTTTATTTCCACCCTATGTTGCTTGTTTTATCTAGGTGATCCCAAGTCCTCCCACTGTCCAAAAGCATATCGTTAGGTTAATTGCCTTCTCAATACTCTAACCATGGTGTATACGAATGGGGGTCTAGCAAAAGGAATTGGATTCCAGACAGGGACCGATCTGTATGATTAAATATATTCTATATAGTACTGCTTAATATGTTGGTACTATAAATAAAGGATAATAAACATAATAAATAATTACATGGAAATTATATGTCTAACAAAACTAAGAATAACTGTATTTAAGATAAATTATGTTGTCAGGCATAGCAAGGGATTAAATGATATCACATTAACAGGGCAGCTGGTATACTTTTTCCTTATCAAGCTAAACATATTGCCTTATAAATTGTATTACCCAGACGCAAATAATCTCTGTCCTACAGAGCAATCTTTTTAGATATCTGCAGAAATGATTTACAGATAACCCCACTGCAGTTTATCATGCTAATAAATACCCCTAATTACATATTTTGCTGAAACTGATAATAAACAAGATATTGGGAATTCCTGAAGGAATTTTACCAAATCTCAAGAACAAGAATTCTCCTCATGCACATAATTTTGTACAGGGAATATATTCCTCCCCAAACCGATACTTGCACATCTGTATTGTAAGATAAATAACATTATAGATTTACTAAAGCTTAAAAAAAAAAAAAAATACAAGTGGAGATGCTGCCCAAAGAACCAATCAGGTTCAAGCTATAATTTCTCTGTTGCATTCTAGAAAATATTACACATAATCTGATTGGCTGCTATAAGCAACACCACTATTTGTCTGTTTTAGAAGCTTTAGTAAATTACTGTAACTACTAAGAAGTTGAACCTCACAAAATGGTAGAATGTTGTGTAACAGTGACTCTCAATACAGGTCAGAGTCTAAAGGACTAATATTTATTAGGACTACTAAAATAATTAGCAGGAGACCCCTATTCCGGCGCTTGGGGGACAGACGGACACAGATGTTACTCACCGTTGTCAGTCTTGCACTGCATTCTTCCTCTCCACTTACATGTCCCTGTAAGGAGGCAATCAAACAACAGCCGTGCAGGGCCTAACTCTATCCTGATGTAACACCACTACACTAACTACAACGGCAGAGCCCTCAAACTAGCTCTGTGTGTGTGGTGCGACAAAACTAAACAAACTATAAGCAACCTTGGCCCTGCACGGAAACAACACACATATCTAATCACAATAACAATGCAAGTTACTACCATGGTGCTGTCCCTTTAATTACTTATATACCGTCTCTCTGGGGAGTGGGTGCTGTACAGCCCACCCTCCTCCCATACACTTACGTACACCTCGGGGTGGCCTGGGCCTAGTGCCCAGTGCCACCTTTATTCACCTTGGGGGGGGGGGGAGTAACCCTCTATTTGCTGGGCCTAATGCCCCCTATATATCCACTGGCCCGTGGCCTGGCTCTAACCTTGGGCCTAGCGCCCGCCTAACTTGGGGCCCGTTGGGTGACCTGGGCTGACGGAAAGGACCCGACAGCTCTCTATTTTAATGCCGGGCCAAACCCGACAGGTTAGGTCCGTTCCCTACAGTGTCAATCTGACTTTTTTAAAAGTTGGATTAACATTATCGGAAACTGGGCTAAAGCCTGTCGGGTTTGGCCCTGCTTAGTAGATGATCATCTCCAAGCGCCGCCTCCGGTAGCGTCAACGGTGATATCACCAACCCGGCAATATGTCGGGTCGGGCCGCAAGTCTGAACGGGGTCTCAAGTCGGGTCACACCTGGGAAGCATCTGTGCACAAATTCCCAGGTGCGATCCGGCTATGTAAATCTGAAAGGGATATTATTAGCAGTATGGTTAAGCACTACTGACTAAACTAATATCTACATAAAAATACTGCAGATACAAGCAACATAAAGAAGGTTGTGGAACAAGGGAAGATTTTCGGAATGGGAACCTAACAGATGTAGAAATAAGCAAGGAAGGAAATACTGGGAAAGGTATATTGCAAGGGTGAAGATTGGCTGAACTAGCTAGGGGTGGGCTGAAGCTTATAGTGCGGTTTGTAAAATAGTAAGTAAGATTGAATTAACGATTGATGGAAATTAGATATTAATAATATACAGATTTCTATATTTGTGGTTATAAACCTGTAATGCTAACTAGTTTCCATTCATATAATTATAAATAAAGCTGCCAATTTGCATCCATGCAAGTGTTGGTGTCAGTTACTGATGAATTACAGGTATACGAGGTTTGAGTGTCAGACAGCAGAATAACACAGTCACACACAAAGGGGCACTGTTACATTTGTCATCAGATAGAAAACAATTGTCTGAATATTGGACACCTTAAACATAATATGCAATTTATAAACATTCATTTCTGAACATTTATATTTAACACAGCAAAACAGTGGGTGATCTCTGGATAGATGTCATGCGCATGTGCACAGCATCTAAACAGTGCATTGTAGTGAGCCTGGGGGCTGCCAAGCTACTCGGGGAGCACTGGGCACGCACCCAAAATGATGTAAACGGGGGGGGCAGGGGGGGGTGACGTAAAGCCCCACCTATCCAAGGCCCCTCCAGTCAAAGCGCCGCCTACTTTTCTGGCACCCCACGCGAAGGTCCCACAAGTTGGGAGGTAAGATACTCAGTTGCACTTTACAATTGGGGAAATAAACAGTAATAGAATGAGACTGGGTAATAACAGACATAACGTTAGTTGGAAAACTAAAATATAGACCAACAATTTTGTGGCAATGCTGGTCCACCATCCTTCATGAAGCCTGAAGGTGCCACCCCATGGGTCACAACATCATCATCATTATTAATATTATTATTATAATTAAAACCAACTTATTATTTTCACTGTTAGGTTTGTTCTTGCTGCTGCTGCTGTTATTATTGTTATTGTATTAGGCATCAAACTTAAGCTAGTGCACACTGTACAGTCTATCGTCCAATATATCACTCTGATGCCGCGGATCGGAAAGATATATCATACATATCGTATAGTTCCTGGCTGTCGTTCATTATATTGATGCATTGGATGCACGTCCATTGGGACAATTCCATGCCTGACACAGTGAAGTTACATGCAGCATGTGACAATACATTGCGCCGTCATATAGCGGAATGTGTAGCGTGTATGGCAGATGCAATGTTTTGTTACATCTTATCTTCATGTCGCTGGTTTGCACCATAGGAAGGTGTGTACCCAGCATTACTTGTCATAATTAGTTTGTCATAATTAGTTGGATACTAGAACTGAGTATGACACAGAGCTGCAAGATACAGCAATGGCCTACTGTACTGTACTGTACTACTATATACTGGTGGTCACCACAAATCAGCACACTGAGCACAGATATTGAGCTTTTCAGGCAGAGAACGTAGCCACGTCCTCTCCCCTCAATCGACAATGCACAAGTGAAAATGGCAGTGACGCGCGGCTCTTTATATGGAATCCAAATCTCGCGAGAATCCGACAGCGGGATGATGACGTTTTCCCCCGTTCGGGTTTTGCGTGTTAGGTGGGAAGAACCGAGGCTGCCTCGGACCCGCATAAACCACGTGAAGTTCGGGGGAGTTCGGATCTTGACGAACCGAACCCGCTCATCTCTAATGTGTGTATATATATATATATCTATCATAGCAAGGGGTCCGGCACTCTATTTTTGCGGTGCACCCCTTCACCGCACACTGACCCTTTATTATCTATGGGAGGTAGGGCGCAAATTTATAGTTTGCAGGGGGGCACCGAACACCCTAGCACTGGCCTTGCACGGCGTGACGGGGTGTCGTGGCCGATACTGACTATATTTTTCAAACCCAGCCTGTGACATGGCAGGAGTTGATTGGCTGGTACTTTGGGGGTAATTCCAAGTTGATCGCAGCAGGATTTTTGTTAGCAATTGGGCAAAACCATGTGCACTGCAGGGGAGGCAGATATAACATGTGCAGAGAGAGTTAGATTTGGGTGGGGTGTGTTCAATCTGCAATCTAATTTGCAGTGTAAAAATAAAGCAGCCAGTACTTACCCTGCACAGAAATAAAATAACCCACCCAAATCTAACTCTCTCTGCACATGTTATATATGCCTCCCCTGCAGTGCACATGGTTTTGCCCAATTGTTATCAAAAATCCTGCTGCGATCCACTTGGAATTACCCCCTTTATCTCCGTCCACTTTACCTCCATCCAAGGCAGGGCCGTTTCTAGCCAATTTGGCTCCCAGTGTGAGATTTAAAAATGCGCTCCCCCCCCCCATTCACATAAAAAAAAATGCGCCCCCCCATAGATATAAAGAGGAAAAGCATGCGCGCGCCGACGGCGCACGCTCCCGACAAGGGTTTGTGGCCTTGTTAAAATGGGCGTGGCTTTGTTAAGATGGGCGTGGCCTCATCTGATCTCATCATCACAGCCACCACAGGATAAAAAAAAAAGTCCTCATTTTACACATTACAGCAGGCACGTGTCCTCATTTTACACAGTACGCAGGCAAGACTCCCCATTTTACACAGTACGGCAGGCACGTTCCCCCATTTCACACATTTTTTTTTTTTTTTTAATTCAACAATTTTTATTAGATTTTTTATAGAAATACAAGAACAGGGAAGACCTTCATGATACAGACATACCAAAAACCGGAGAGAAACCGGTATAGTTACAATAATCCATCGTAAGGTGCTTTTAAGCCACATCAGTGAAACCACAGATACATAGTCGGTACTTGTAGGCTTGAGTAAGAGGTAAAGGATAAACAATCTTAACCTACATGAGGTCTAGGAAATGATGAAGACATTACCGACGTGCGTCTCAGCATAAGAAATCACCATATTCCTAAGGCTAAGCATACAATTCTACCTGAGGATTCACAGGACATCAGTATACCCGAGAGGTCAGTAAAGAAGACAGACAGGAGGGGGGGGGAGAACCAAATGGGGAAAACAATACAAGTAGAATCATATCATGAATGAGTAGCGGCTAAAGAAGTCTTAAGTAAAAATATTAAAGAAGTAATTCCGGCATGGTTAGCCATTCTAACCAAAGAGAAGGTTCAGTACCCATATGGCATCAGACTAAACATACAGCATGGGGGTATTAAAATTAATATAATTGCATTTCCTAAGAAAACAGCAGGGGGTCCCAAAGGAACAGTACATGGGCCTAAGTTGTCAAGAGGCTCTATCGATTTGTCTATATAGATACCACGTTGTGGTCTCAAAAAGTTTATAGATGAACGACTGTACATCCGGGTCTAGAGTATCAATATACTTCTCCCACTTCTTGGCAAACCGCCTGACCCCCAATTCAATATCAGGAAGAGTAGCACGCCTCTCAAAATAAATAATCCGGAGGGTCATGTGTTTCACAGCCATCAAAGAAGGGGTAGACGGTTTCATCCAATTATTAAGAATTTGTTTCTTGGCAATTGTCAGGATAACAGAGAGTACCGGAACAATGTCTCTATCTTCAGGCCCAAGAGACCACTCCCTAAAATCAAGTAGCAAACAAGCCCTCGGGCGTTTTATTAACAGTAAGTTAAATACTGTGTTGAGATAAGCGACCACCTTGTACCAAAACTTAGATATTTTCCGGCAAGACCACATATTGTGGTACAAGGTGGCACTCTGTGCAGTACATTTGATGCAACAGCCAGTGTCGTCTGGGACCATGTGTGCCCTCTGATTAGGTGCTATATATGCCCTTTGGAGCGTCTTCAAGTGAACCTCTTGCAAAGAGGCAGAGTATAAGAACCTAAAAGTGGGTAAAATGTTATCTAACAATTCAGCGCACGATCCCTTATTGGGGATATCTCTGGACCATGAAGACAACGCGGAATCCCAGAGCCAGTCTCTATATGAGACCCTAAAGGTGTTTCTGAAGTAACTAAGATGGTAAGGACAATCTTTAGTAAGCACCATTAAGGTGCGCAGCGGGTCTGTGGTAGCCTCAGAAATCATTGGGTGAGACTGGGATTGAGCAAAGTGTTTAGCCTGCAAGTACATAAAAAATTCCCGGTGGGAAATACCGAATTTTATCTGGATATCAGAGAAAAAAAGCACTGCGTTGCCTCCTGGGTCGTATATGTCTCTAATAGCTGCGATCCCCTTTTCTCTCCAACTCAAAAAATGTGCGTTATCAAGGCCAGGAAGGAAACATGGGTTACCCCAAAACGTAGTGTGAAGAGAGGTGTCAGGTTTTCTCTGGGCTTTAGTGTGAGTGGCCTGCCATGCTCGATATGTATGCCAAAATAGAATATTATGTTTTATCTCAGATGGGAGACGGGAGTTTGGGGTGTGTAAGAGTGCAGCAGGGGAGAAAGGATGGAATACGGCCAGTTCAAGTGGCAAGTTCGTAAATACTGATCTGCCCCAGAGCCAGTCTGTGATATACCGGTACATCGCTGCTCTACTAAATAGGACAGGATCCGGGATTCCCATACCTCCCTCTTCACATAATAGCTGCAACCTAGCGTAGGGGACTCTTGGTCGCTTACCTGCCCATAGAAATCTAGTGAAACACTGTTTAAGAAAAAGGACATCTTTCTCAACAAGGGCAATAGGGAGCATAAGAAGAAAATAAGCAATCTTGGGAAAAACAACAGATTTAATAACTTCTGCGCGACCCATAAGAGACAAGGGCAGAGACGCCCAGTCTGTGAGGATTTTAGACACCTTGGACAAAATAGGACCAAAATTAACCGCATATAGATCCGGGAGGGAAGTAGGGATCTGAACCCCTAAATATCTAAAACTATCTCGAGCCACTGGAAATCGGGACAGGACCGGGTGTAATGGAAAGAGGGAAGAGTCTCCTGAAAGGAGGAGAAGCTCGGATTTAGATATATTAATTTTGTATCCCGCAAAGGAACCAAATTGTTCAATCAAGGAGACAATCGCAGGGATGGACGTATCAGGATGAGAAATAAATAGAAGAATGTCGTCAGCATACAGTGATAATTTTACCGTGGTGTCCATTATTTTTATGCCTGTAAATCTGGGAGAATTTCTCAGGGAAACAGCTAGGGGTTCTAAAGCTAAGGCAAATAATAAAGGTGACAAGGGGCAGCCCTGACGTGTGCCACTATGGATAAGAAAAGGGGAAGAGAGGATACCATTCCCCAAAACTTGAGTGGAGGGAGATTCATATAATCGGGAAATAAGAGAGACAAAGTCCTCAGGTGCACCAAAGCGGTGGAGCGTTTCATACAGATGGTCCCAGGTGACCAGGTCGAACGCCTTTTCGGCATCAAGTGACAATAATACATTAGTGTCAGTGGGTTTGGAAAGCTGAGAGGCCTGCATAACAGTCAAGACCTTTCGGATATTGCTCACTGATTGCCGACCCCAGACAAATCCAGTCTGGTCTGTATGAACTATATCAGGGACTATGAATTTGAGTCTATTAGAGAGGATTTTAGTGAACAATTTATAATCCGTGTTTAGAAGGGAGATCGGACGATAAGAACTGGGAGACTCAGGATCCCGGCCAGGCTTCGGGATAACCTTTATGACTGCGGAATTAAAATATTGGGGCAAGGAAGCACCCTGCATAACAGAATTAAATAAGACAGAAAGAGGTTCGCACAGTCTAGTAGATAGAATTTTATAGTAGTCATTGGCAAAACCGTCAGGGCCCGGAGTCTTCCCAGTCTTCAGTCCAGCTATTGCTAAAGAAACTTCCTCAGTGGTGATAGGTGCAAGAAGAGAGGTACAGTGCGACTCTGACATTTGAGGCAGATCAGTAGAAGACCAAAAGCTAGACTTGTGGGTCTGGTTAATAACAGGACGTGCATAAAGAGTGGTATAAAAAGACTGTAGCACCTCAGCAATCTTGGCCGAGGTCCGTACTCTGTCCCCACCTTGGGTGAGCAGAGAGTGAATGACCACTTTAGGGTGTCTGCCTTTTAACAAACGGGATAACAGTTTGCCAGACTTGTTGCCATATCTGTAAATGCCAGTCTCTTGAAAATGAATATTTAGCTTCCATTTGAGAAAGGAGGGTATCAAACAGTGTTTTTTGTGTAAGGTACCGTTCCCTAGTAGAAGGGGAGGGGGAGGATTTAATGTGCTGAAAAGAGTAAGAGCCGCCTGGGCTTCCAAATATTGTGAGTTTAAATCTAAATCCCTTTTTTTACTATAGGACATAATGTGCCCCCGAATAACTGATTTTGACGCCTGCCAGAAAAGAGCAGGATCATCGCTCAGAGTTTCTCCATTGTGCGTATGATAATCCAGCCACGCTGCATCTAATGAGGAGCAGAATTTTAGAGAGCCACTTAAATGAGAGGGGAAGTGCCAGGAGCGAAAAGGGGATTTTTCTGAGAGGAGCATCAATTTCATCCAGCATAAAGCATGGTCCGAAATACAGATATCCTCAATTTTAGAGTCAGCCACTTTTGAGAAAAAGGAGTCAGATAACAGCAGATAGTCAATCCTTGAGAACATGTGGTGCGCAGCTGAGAGGCATGTAAATTCCCTTTCTAATGGGTAGCATGCGCGCCACATATCCACTAAGGACAACTGCGAGCAAATATAGGGGATACCAATACGTGGTAACGAGGGGGGAGCGCGAGGGGGGGGGGATTTATCCAAGGTTGGAGAAGAATATAAATTAAAATCTCCACCCAGGATTATGGGAATTTCAGAGTAGATTAGTAGTTTAGTGACCAGGTTCGTATAAAATTGCTTAGAGTACTGATTGGGAGCATAGATATTACAAAGTAGGAACCTGGATGCATACAATGTGACATCTGCCAGTACATACCGACCCTGAGTGTCATCTAAAATCGCATGGACAGAGATAGGGACCGTGTGCCGTGCTAAAATAATCACTCCCCTAGCCTTAGAAGAGGAGGAAGAGGCTACCACAGACCAACCCATAGTGTTCAGTTTTACCACCTCATTTGGCATAAGGTGAGATTCCTGCATGAAAACAACATCCATCCCCACCTTCCGAAGATAGAGCAAAATCTTTCTGCGTTTAGCTGGGGAGTTGATCCCTCCCACATTCCACGTGCTGACACTCAAACTAGCCATGCATCAAATGAACTGGGAAAACCTGAAAACCTGCGCAGTAATCATGATATCTACAGCCGCTGAAAAACAGATACAAATCATACCGGGGTGGACACATAAGGAGAATAAGGGGAGGGGGAGAGGAAAAGAGGGACAGAAACATAGAAAACACACAAAATATAACATTAACATTGTGAAAGAAAGTCCTGCTAAGGACAATCGTAACTTCAGAAAACGAGAACAACCGGTTCAAGCAAGCACAGAGGCCGTCATAGACCGCCAATAAGCCAGCCAGAATTTGAAAACCTGAGGAAAAAATGAGGGAGGGGGCGCCCTTACCCACCCTCGGCAACATAATATATGAAAATATACATAGGAAAAATAACAAGAAAATATCAGAGCACACAGAGCATGTTACAGAAAAAGAAAAACGTAGCCTGTCACATAACAAGTAGGGGGAGATATCTCCGCTAAGCATATATATGCATTCGAGAAAGATTACATAGCCACAAAAAGACAACAGATGAATAAGAAAAATCTAAAACGTAAAACAAGGCAAAAAGGTTCAGCCCGCTGTATAAGACCAAAGTCTCTTTTGGGGGAAAAAACACCTGCAGCAGATTCTACAGCAATAATTAAATTGGCAGATATAACCGGAAACAGAGAAGTCCAGGAGCAATACTCAGCCATCTCGATCCAGGGTGTCATCCGGCTGAGAGGAGTCATCATCTGCCTTGGATGCCTCGGAAACATAAGCCTCTGTATCTGCAAGATTTGTAAAGTCCCGGAAAGAATTTCCATCAAACAGGCGTAGTCTTGCAGGGAAGAGCAGAGCAAATTTTTTATTCGCCTTTACCAAACGGGAGCAAAGGGGGGTAAATTCCCGACGTGCCCGGGAAACCTCCGCGGAGTAGCCCTGGAAAATGGCCAAACGAGCTCCCTCCCATTGTAAATTCCTATGCCTCCTGGATGCCGTCCATATTGCCTCCTTATGGAGAAAGTTCAGACATTTAAATATAACCACACGTGGTCTGCTATTAGGTGAAGAACGTGGGGGACCCAGTCTGTGGGCTCTCTCGATAACTAAGCCAGTGCATTCATCTTGGATATGCAGTAAATCAAGGAGGGACGTTTGTAAAAAAAAAAAGAGTCAAATCAGGACCTTTCAGTGACTCAGGGAGCCCCAGCACCCGAAGATTCGATGTCCTCAATCTATTTTCAAGATCGTCAACCTTGTTCAGCAGCTGGAAGTGAGATCTCTGGAACTCATCATATCTGTGCTTAAGATCCCCAACATCCTGAAAAGTCTCCCCCAGCCTTTGTTCATTTGTAAGAACAGTCTTAGATAACTGCTTGATTTGGGATTTTAGATCTTTTACTGCCTGCTGCCTTTTAGCAGCATGTGCATCCATGATAGGCTCCATGGCATCCCTAACAGCTCTCACTACATCAGCATAAGTCACTGGAGAGGCAGGGGAACAGTCAGGCTCACCTGAGGGAGAAATGTGTTTTGCAGAAGCCTGTTTAATGCTGCCAGCAGCCTGCAGACTCGTTTGTGAATTAGGTGCAGCTGCCATCTTGGATTCCCCCGGCCGTTTTTTCAGACCTCGATCTCTGGGCTTTAGGGGGCATGGGGGAGGACAGAAACCTTTCCATCCAATCCCCAGCACCTTCCCACAGGTAGTGTGCGCCAGGCGCGGAGAAAAGCCGCGAGCGGGAGGCGCTGTGTGCTCAGGTTACCGAGGGTGCAGGAGAGCTGCAGCAATCAGCTTCTCCTCACATGGGCGCCGGAACCGGAAGTCCCCCCATTTCACACATTACGGCAGGCAAGTGTCCCCATTTTACACATTACGCAGGCAAGACTCCCCATTTTACACAGTACGGCAGGCACGTTCCCCCATTTTACACATTGCGGCAGGCCCGTGTCCCCATTTTACACATTGCGGCAGGCCCGTGTCCCCATTTTACACATTGCGGCAGGCCCGTGTCCCCATTTTACACATTGCGGCAGGCAGGTGTCCCCATTTCACACATTGCGGCAGGCACGTGTCCCCATTTTACACATTGCGGCAGGCAGGTTTCCCCATTTCACACATTGCGGCAGGCACGTGTCCCCATTTTACACAGTACGGCAGGCACGTGCCCCCATTTTACACATTGCGGCAGGAAAGTGTCCCCATTCTATGCAGTACGGCAGGCAAGTGTCAAGTGGGGGGGGAGGAAGGGAGAGGGAGGGGGGAGAGAGATGATCAACTTACATGTCAAGAAGATCTTCCCACTGCTCGCACCGGCCGCCGGCGCCTCCTCTTAACAGCTTGGCTGAGTTGGCTTCCCCTCCTCCCTTTTCCCGAGTACTCCTGCTCGGGGGGCGGAGTTTCGCGGATTGACGCGGTTGCGTAGTGACATCACGACGCAACCGCGTCATACCGCGAAACTCCGCCCCCCGAGCAGGAGTACTCGGGAAAAGAGAGGAGGGGGGAATCTGGGATCCGTAAAGTGCCGCGGCGGGCGCCCCGTGCGGTTGCACGGCTCGCCCGCCGCAAGAAACGGCACTGATCCAAGGCTTAGTAAATAGACCCACAGTCACAAGATTTAAATTAGACCTTATTGTAAGGCAAAACCAACTTGGTAAAATGTTGCTTTAAATGTCTATCAAATGGTTGTCAATAGAATTAAGGGCCTGATTCATGTTTGTAAAGCTGCATACGTACGGTGCGATTTTCTGTTCGATATGGACTCTACAGTCCAAGGGCCATATGCAATTGCGGTCGAATTGCCGCAAATGTCGAAAAACGGGGCATTTTCGACTCAAAAAAATTATTCGATAATGCAATACAGTACTTTTCGACAAAAAAACGTCAGTTTCAGATTCGACTTTTTGCAATTCGACAGTTGTCAAATTCGACATGTCTGCAATGGTAAAACTGCAGCTTTTCGACAAAAGTATATTCAATTGAAGAATGTCGATTCGACAACAGTGCTTTTCGACAGTAATTTCGTCAATTTCATTCCGCCTCATTTTGCTGGCGGGATCTAATAAATTTTTTTAAAAACATGTTTTTTTTGTGTGTTTTTTTTGTTGCTAATAGCATATCTATTTATATTAGAAGGGATTATCAGGGCCGGTTCTTGGCCTTGTGGCGCCCCGGGCAAAGTATAGGGGCGTGGCTTCAAATGGGGGCGTGGTCAGTTACGCCTCCATTTGTGCCACCTGTAGCGCCGCTGAAAAAAGAAAAAAATATATACTTACTATCCCCGTTCCTGATCCAGACTGCTGCAGACCTCCTCCGCCGGCGCCGCGCCGCTCTTCTCCTCTCCTCGATCTATGGGAGAGACGTTATTACGTCTCTCCCATAGAACAGCGTAGACACTAGAGGTCAATTATGACCCCTAGTGTCTGTGCCACTATGCTGTGCGGTGCCCGATGACGTCATTGCGCACCGCACAGCAAAGGTCCTCTCCATGAAGGGAAACTAGACCGTAGCGTCTAGTTTCCCTTCACGGAGAGGACCTTTGCTGTGCGGTGCGCGATGACATCATCGCGCACCGCACAACAAAGGTCCTCTCCATGAAGGGAAACTAGACGCTACGCGTCTGGTTCCCTTCAAAGCGGGGGGCACAGCGGGCACTGCGGGGGGCACAGTGGCGGATCGTGACATGGTGCGGCGCCCTCCGGATGGCGCCGGCGCCCTCCGGAAGGCGGCGCCCCGGGCAAAAGTCCTGCTTGCCCGTGGCAAGATCCGCTACTGGGGATTATCTACTTGGTTTGTCTATTAGGAGCCACAAGTATTATTTAATATATTTTTTAAAAGAATATTTTTTTTTTTTACTGACTAAAATAATATTGAGAGATCAGAGCATGTTTTTCAGTGGGATGGGGTGGGAATGGGTTAAAAACCCTGAAAAAAATGCGTGGGGTCCCCCCTCCTAAGCATAACCAGCCTCTGGCTCTTTGAGCCGGTCCTGGTTGTAAAAATACGGGGGGAAAATTGACAGGGGTTCCCCCGTATTTTAACAACCAGCACCGGGCTCTGCGTCCAGTCCTGGTGCAAAAAATATGGGGGACAAAAGACATAGGGGTCCCCCGTATTTTTCACACCAGCACCGGGCTCCACTAGCTGGAGAGATAATCCCACAGCCGGGGGACACTTTTATACCGGTCCCTGCGGCCGTGGCATTAAATCCCCAACTAGTCACCCCTGGCCGGGGCACCCTGGAGGAGTGGGGACCCCTTAAATCAAGGGGTCCCCCCCTCCAGCCACCCAAGGGCCAGGGGTGAAGCCCGAGGCTGTCCCCCCCATCCAAGGGCGGCGGATGGGAGGCTGATAGCCAAGTGTCAAAATAAAGAATATTGTTATTTGTAGCAGAACTACAAGTCCCAGCAAGCCTCCCCCGCAAGCTGGTACTTGGAGAACCACAAGTACCAGCATGCGGGGGGAAATGGGCCCGCTGGTACCTGTAGTTCTACTGCAAAAAAAATACCCAAATAAAAACAGTACACACACACCGTGATAGTAAAACTTTTTTACATACATGCACACCAACACACACATACTTACCTATGTTGACATGAGGCTCGGTCCCCTTCTCCACGTAGAATCCACGGGGTACCTGTAAATAAAATTACACTCACAAAAATCCTGTGTAGATCTGTCCTCTTCTTAATTTGTAATCCATGTAGTTGGCAAAATAATGAAATGCAAAACCCGATCCACGCACTGAAAGGGGTCCCATGTTTACACATGGGACCCCTTTCCCCGACTGCTGGGACCCCCCATGACTCCTGTCAAAGAGGGTCCCTTGAGCCAATCAGGGAGCTCCACGTCGTGGCACTCTCCTGATTGGCTGTGCGCGTCTGAGTTGTCAGGCGGCGCATAGCACTATGCCGCTCCATTATATTCAATGGTGGGAACTTTGCGGTCAGCGGTTGACCGCGAGTAACCTCAACCGCTGACGCAAAGTTCCCACCATTGGATACAATGGAGCGCCTATGTGCTACATTGTATCTCGAGTGCGCCGCCTGACAGCTCAGACGCGCACAGCCAGTCTTATATGTGTCATTCCAGTGCTGTGTTGTACTGCATCAGTCCAGTGGTGGTGTCTTGTGCTGCATCAGTCCAGTCACAGTGGTGGTGTCCTCTGCTGCCATATGTCCAGTGCTGCTGTATAAGTCCAGTCCAGTGGTGCTGTGCTGCATCAGTCCAGTGGTGTTGTCCCTGTGCTGCTGTATAAGTCCAGCGGTACTGCCGTATAAGTCCAATGATACTGCCGTATATGTCCAGTGGTACTGCCGTATAAGTCCAGTCCAGTGGTACTGCCGTATATGTCCAGTGATACTGCCGTATATGTCCAGTGGTACTGCCGTATAAGTCCAGTGATACTGCTGTATAAATCCAGTGATACTGCCGTATAAGTCCAGTGATACTGCCGTATATGTCCAGTGGTACTGCAGTATAAGTCCAGTGATACTGCCGTATAAATCCAGTCCAGTGGTACTGCCGTATAAATCCAGTCCAGTGGTACTGCCGTATAAATCCAGTCCAGTGGTACTGACGTATAAATCCAGTCCAGTGGTACTGCCACATAAGTCCAGTGACACTGACGTATAAGTCCAGTGATACTGCCGTATATGTCCAGTGGTACTGCCGTATAAATCTAGTGATCCTGCCGTATAAATCCAGTGGTACTGCCATATAAATCCAGTCCAGTGGTACTGCCATATAAATCCACTCCGGTGGTACTGCCGTATAAATCTAGTCCAGTGGTACTGCCTTATAAGTCCAGTGATACTGCCGTATATGTCCAGTGGTACTGCCGTATAAATCCAGTTATACTGCCGTATACATCCAGTCCAGTGGTACTGCCGTATAAATCCAGTTATACTGCCGTATAAGTCCAGTGATACTGCCGTATATGTCCAGTGGTACTACCGTACCACTGGACCCGACTCTTATTGAATATACCCCATAGCTGTCAAGGCCTCAGTTATCCGCTTTGCGGTTTGCAGTTGTCAGAATGGACCCAACAATCCCTATTCAAAAGAGCAGCCAAATCCGACTGTCGGATTTGGTCGCTCCCGGTGTCTTGTCCTGCTGGGTACGCTGACAGCAGTGGTGGGGGGAGCTGTCTGCGGCACCAGGGGGGGGGGAGCTGTCAGCGCTGCCGTGGGAGAGATGATTGCGGCGGTGGGGGCAGCAGCGGGAGAGAGAGTGGCTGCAGCAGCGGAGTCTCACAGCGGCGTCCACTCAGCTCCAGCAAACAGGACCTCGCTTGCTGGAACCGGGTGGACGCTGCCGCTGGGTTCCTGCTCTATCCACTGCCCCCCCCCCCCCCCATCTCCTGCTCTCAGTTTACCTCATCTCAATCCGACTTTTTTTAAAGTCGGATTGAGAATGTCGGAAACGGGGCTAAAACCTGTCGGGTTTGGCCCTGCTTCCGACAATGCACGCTTATCGGCAGCTGAAGCCGCCGATCAGCGTGCATTCCTACGAGTGGGGTTTCCCGACTTGTCGGAATAAACGGGGTCCTAATGAATGGGTCAGAACCCCTTCCGACCTAAAACTGTCAGAAGCTGCCGCCTTTCCGGCAAGACGGCAGCTTCCGACAGTTATTGAATATACCCCTATGTTGGTGTTAGACATGCGTCCGGTATCCGCCATTAGTGCAGTGGAACTGCAGTGCCACTCCTAGATGGGCCAGGTGTTTGTGCCGCCCACTTGTGTCGCTTAGCTTAGTTATACAGCTACCTCATTGCACCTCTTTTACTTCTTTGCATGATGTGCTGTTTGGGGCCTAGTTTTTTTTTAAAGTGCCATCCTGTCTGCCACTGCAGTGCCACTCCTAGATGGGCCAGGTGTTTGTGCCGCACACTTGTTCGCTTAACTTAGTCATACAGCTACCTCGGTGCAACTTTTAGGCCTAAAAACAATATTGTGAGGTGTGAGGTGTTCAGAATAGACATGAAATGAGTGGAAATGAATGTTATTGAGGTTAATAATACCGTAGGATCAAAATTACCCCCAAATTCTGTGATTTTAGCTGTTTTTATGTTTTTTTTCAAAAATCACCCAGATCCAAAACCAAAACCCGAAAGGGAGGTTTTGGCAAAACCTATCCAGATCCAAAACACGAGCGGGGATCCAGATCCAAAACCAAAACACAGAACACGTGTCGAAGTCGAAAAATATTGCAGTACACACATCACGTACAAACTACACACAGGTGGCCTCCGTGCGCATACTTGTTCTGCCGTGCGTGCGCATAGTCGCAATTTTCGTATGGCCTCTCCCGCGGTCCTGCGTATTAGTGCGTGGTATGAGTAATTACGGTAGTGTTTGTGATCGCATGGAAAAGCCATAAAAGCACATTACATATTTAATCCAAATAGTACATAATGTACACATAGTCTCCCTGCACCACACCAGCAAGTTACACTAGTTTAAATGGTATCAGAACAAAGGAATTCACCTTTACAGGATAGGAGGGGACAGAACTAGGTTATAAGGTGGTGTTTGGTATCCAGCTGTAGGGTATTTTAAGAGCAATATTCCGGTGTTAGTTTGCAGAAGATCGCACGCTCCTGCGAATAGTTATGCGCAGAAGCAGAATATAAATATTAACTGTATTTACTGTACACTTGGTATGTGGCGGGAAACCAGAGGAGACCATCTGCAAGTGCACCTGGAACAGACATCGCCCACCTATGACCTCTCCTGTACTGTAAATGACCATCCCTGTGTCCAATGGACAAAGAGATTACAGTTTCCATTGTGTTAGGTTTTGGACTATTGTATAAAAAGCCAGCTGCATGCCCGGTCCCACACAGACTCTGAAGGTCATCTACCTTGATGACTGAGGACCGGGCCGGGAAGCGCAGGCGAAACCAAAACGTATGTACCATTGACTGTAGCCATTTTTCTATTGTATTGTATTGTTGTTATTGTAACCCCCTTTCAGCAATTATATGTTGTTGTGTTGGAACCCAGCATCTTAAATACAATCTGGTGTCGTGTCTCTTTCCCCTGCTAAGGTTATAAGTGTATTTCAGTCACACGTGTAGCTGCAGAGTGCTCACGGCGTGTCTTTGGGTGTGTACGCACTGCGTGTACTTTGTACGGCCAGCGCGGCGTTTGTACGCAAAGTATGTACACGGTATGGGGCTTTGTACGCTAACGGTGTAAAAAGTACGTAGGCTAAGGTTTGATCACAAGCGGCCGCAGCGGCTCCATTTTAAAGTGTATTTAATGTGTTTTTTAAAGTGTTGCTTTTAGTCCTGTATGTAAATCGACATTTACAATTGGGAGCTCATCCGGTTTTCACATGCTCACAGGCTAGCAGGTCATAGCAGACTTAATCTATCAGCAAAGGGTGGTAAGTTATCCACGTAACCTTTTCCTGGTTGGTGGATGTTCTAAAAACCCTATTTGTGTGCTGTTAGATTGCGTCTGCTCTGTCTGGTCTGCAGAGGTGCTGATAGAACCCGTAGGTAAACAGGAAAAAAGCTATTTAAAATTCTGTGTATTTTTTTGGGGCGCCAAAAGCGTACACAAAGGGCACCGATACTTTGCATACTCTGTCACATATTGTTGCCACAAGGTATAGATTGCTAGACCAGTTTAGATCTGTGTGAAATCGGATACATTTGTTGCTATATAGTTAAATTTGAATGAAAAGTATTTAAGGAAGTAATTATAAAGACACAAAACGCAGGTCTGGCCCAGTCATAAAGGGTTACACAGAACAAGCGTGGGTTGTTCTTGTGAGTGATTATAGTTAGTATTGCTCACATTTATAGAGAATGTGTTATTTGTTTTATTGCGGACGCACATTTTGTACACGTGGCTCGGACAAAGTACAGGACCGCGCACGCAGCGTAAAAGGCACGCACGGTCGAGTGTTTACGCAAAGTGCGTAAGAGTGCGGACGCTAAGTACAAATTACACTATAGTTTCGTTCAATTAAAAGGTGGGATAGTAGCCATGCTACAATAGCACATAACTATCCTGTTTCAAAAGCAGATTAGTATAAGACTTTTGTTTAAACTGTATTGCCTCTGGGGGAAAAGCTGCCGATCAGAAAGAGTGAAAAATTTTCTGTACAGAAAAACGCTGTGTATTTGTGTGAGCTGAAAGCAGGAATGAGTGGATTTGAACCCCGGAATTCGGGATCCCGTCGTTTAGTACACCAAGTGAGTGGAGGCTTGGCGGCGTGAGGCGGCTGACTCACGTTAGTAATAGTATAGATTGAAGTACGCCAGTCGTGAGGAGACTTGCACAGGAGCATGGTAGGGAATTGTGAATTGTGACCCATATAGTTTTTGATACGCTCCGGCTGAGGTTTCGCAGCTTGTGATTCGATTCCAGTGGTCGTAGGGCGGATAGATAACAAGTACCTATACGCTGTGTGATTGGACCGCATGTTTGTGGGTGCGATACATAGTGCAACTTGATACCCCTTTACGAGCTTTTGCTTAAAATCGCGGTATCATCAGCACTGTGTAGAGCATACACAAGCGTGATTTGTGTACTAGTGCATAGGGAGTTTTCGCTGGTCTCTCTCAGGAAAATCTCCAACGGTAGATATTTACTGGAGATGGTAAGTCACTCCTAAAAAACTTCAAGTAAATATAAGCCAATTAGGGGCCCTAAGTTGGGTACATCGCGATCCACTATCGACAGTGTACCGTAGTACTGGCCAATGTGGGCGAGAGCGGGTGAAGAGCGCTCGGAGAGCTTTCATCGTCTACTTACATTGTGTATTTGTGTTTGTGGGAACAGGCCGAGAAAGTAAGGCCCACAATTATGGGAGCCAGTTGCTCAAGTGAGGGACGATTAGCCAGGGTTCAGGCTGGAGAGCCGCGGCCCAAGGGGTCAGCGAGGTTTATAATGTGTGGGAAATATGGTACACACGCTGAAGTTTATTGTGACGAATGGGTACGTATGACTGACAAAGATAGGGTATCATTCCCTAGGGTGGACAGCTTTGAACCCTGCACTGCAGAATGTAGGTAGTAAAATATGCTTGATCAAATCTAGAAAACAAAGGATCAGACAATGATTGTTTAAACTTGTGGCAGCAAGAGGGGGTGGTGCAAAGGGAACAAACTCGCAAAGCAAATTCCAGACCTAGCAGGAATGAGGACACGAACACACCATTACCGACACAGGTCGAAGGGAATAAGATGGCTACAATCAATGGTACATCTGTAAATGATAGTAGTATGCAAGAGCAATGTATTAACCCTAACCTTTGCAAGTTGTATCCTGTTTTGAACTCTCTCCAAGGTTATAGGTCACAGGAAGATGAAGGACCCAGCCAAATCGCAGCCCTCATTCAGGCAGTCACCTTGCAGGAAACTCAGGTGGTATATAGTGGAAAAAACGAGGCGGCACTCAGAGACTTTTCACTGCAATCATGTAATGGTGCAAATAGTGCAAATGGTCACATCAAGGTTTCGGGGACCTGGTCCCCTTCTTCAGGATGTTTAACATCTTGGGGGTTGTTAATGATAGAACTATAGATATTGTGTCTGCTATTGATGTCTCATAAGTATTCCTTATGAGATATTTATATCTAAGGATATTTAAAGTAGAGATGAGCGGGTTCGGTTTCTCTGAATCCGAACCCGCCAGAACTTCATGTTTTTTTTCACGGGTCCGAGCGACTCGGATCTTCCCGCCTTGCTCGGTTAACCCGAGCGCGCCCGAACGTCATCATGACGCTGTCGGATTCTCGCGAGGCTCGGATTCTATCGCGAGACTCGGATTCTATATAAGGAGCCGCGCGTCGCCGCCATTTTCACACGTGCATTGAGATTGATAGGGAGAGGACGTGGCTGGCGTCCTCTCCGTTTAGAATTAGAATAGATTAGAGAGACACTTGATTTACTAATTTTGGGGAGCATTAGGAGTACTCAGTAGTGTACAGTGCAGAGTTTTGCTGATAGTGACCAGTGACCACCACTTTTATTTATAATCCGTTCTCTGCCTGAAAAAAGCGATACACAGCACACAGTGACTCAGTCACATACCATATCTGTGTGCACTGCTCAGGCTCAGGCCAGTGTGCTGCATCATCTATATATATTATATATCTGTCTGACTGCTCAGCTCACACAGCTTATAATTGTGGGGGAGACTGGGGAGCACTACTGCAGTGCCAGTTATAGGTTATAGCAGGAGCCAGGAGTACATAATATTATATTAAAATTAAACAGTGCACACTTTTGCTGCAGGAGTGCCACTGCCAGTGTGACTAGTGACCAGTGACCTGACCACCAGTATATAATATTAGTAGTATACTATCTCTTTATCAACCAGTCTATATTAGCAGCAGACACAGTACAGTGCGGTAGTTCACGGCTGTGGCTACCTCTGTGTCGGCACTCGGCAGCCCGTCCATAATTGTATATACCAGTGACCTAACCGTGGTTTTTTTTTCTTTCTTTATACATACATACTAGTTACGAGTATACTATCTCTTTATCAACCAGTCTATATATTAGCAGCAGACACAGTACAGTGCGGTAGTTCACGGCTGTGGCTACCTCTGTGTCGGCACTCGGCAGCCCGTCCATAATTGTATATACCACCTAACCGTGTTTTTTTTTTCTTTCTTTATACATACATACTAGTTACGAGTATACTATCTCTTTATCAACCAGTCTATATATTAGCAGCAGACACAGTACAGTGCGGTAGTTCACGGCTGTGGCTACCTCTGTGTCGGCACTCGGCAGCCCGTCCATAATTGTATATACCACCTAACCGTGGTTTTTTTTTCTTTCTTTATACATACATACTAGTTACGAGTATACTATCTCTTTATCAACCAGTCTATATATTAGCAGCAGACACAGTACAGTGCGGTAGTTCACGGCTGTGGCTACCTCTGTGTCGGCACTCGGCAGCCCGTCCATAATTGTATATACCACCTAACCGTGGTTTTTTTTTCTTTCTTTATACATACATACTAGTTACGAGTATACTATCTCTTTATCAACCAGTCTATATATTAGCAGCAGACACAGTACAGTGCGGTAGTTCACGGCTGTGGCTACCTCTGTGTCGGCACTCGGCAGCCCGTCCATAATTGTATATACCACCTAACCGTGGTTTTTTTTTCTTTCTTTATACATACATACTAGTTACGAGTATACTATCTCTTTATCAACCAGTCTATATATTAGCAGCAGACACAGTACAGTGCGGTAGTTCACGGCTGTGGCTACCTCTGTGTCGGCACTCGGCAGCCCGTCCATAATTGTATACTAGTATCCAATCCATCCATCTCCATTGTTTACCTGAGGTGCCTTTTAGTTGTGCCTATTAAAATATGGAGAACAAAAATGTTGAGGTTCCAAAATTAGGGAAAGATCAAGATCCACTTCCACCTCGTGCTGAAGCTGCTGCCACTAGTCATGGCCGAGACGATGAAATGCCAGCAACGTCGTCTGCCAAGGCCGATGCCCAATGGCATAGTACAGAGCATGTCAAAACCAAAACACCAAATATCAGTAAAAAAAGGACTCCAAAACCTAAAATAAAATTGTCGGAGGAGAAGCGTAAACTTGCCAATATGCCATTTACCACACGGAGTGGCAAGGAACGGCTGAGGCCCTGGCCTATGTTCATGGCTAGTGGTTCAGCTTCACATGAGGATGGAAGCACTCAGCCTCTCGCTAGAAAACTGAAAAGACTCAAGCTGGCAAAAGGCAAAGCACCGCAAAGAACTGTGCGTTCTTTGAAATCCCAAATCCACAAGGAGAGTCCAATTGTGTCGGTTGCGATGCCTGACCTTCCCAACACTGGACGTGAAGAGCATGCGCCTTCCACCATTTGCACGCCCCCTGCAAGTGCTGGAAGGAGCACCCGCAGTCCAGTTCCTGATAGTCAGATTGAAGATGTCAGTGTTGAAGTACACCAGGATGAGGAGGATATGGGTGTTGCTGGCGCTGGGGAGGAAATTGACCAGGAGGATTCTGATGGTGAGGTGGTTTGTTTAAGTCAGGCACCCGGAGAGACACCTGTTGTCCGTGGGAGGAATATGGCCGTTGACATGCCAGGTGAAAATACCAAAAAAATCAGCTCTTCGGTGTGGAGGTATTTCACCAGAAATGCGGACAACAGGTGTCAAGCCGTGTGTTCCCTTTGTCAAGCTGTAATAAGTAGGGGTAAGGACGTTAACCACCTCGGAACATCCTCCCTTATACGTCACCTGCAGCGCATTCATAATAAGTCAGTGACAAGTTCAAAAACTTTGGGTGACAGCGGAAGCAGTCCACTGACCAGTAAATCCCTTCCTCTTGTAACCAAGCTCACGCAAACCACCCCACCAACTCCCTCAGTGTCAATTTCCTCCTTCCCCAGGAATGCCAATAGTCCTGCAGGCCATGTCACTGGCAATTCTGACGAGTCCTCTCCTGCCTGGGATTCCTCCGATGCATCCTTGCGTGTAACGCCTACTGCTGCTGGCGCTGCTGTTGTTGCCGCTGGGAGTCGATGGTCATCCCAGAGGGGAAGTCGTAAGCCCACTTGTACTACTTCCAGTAAGCAATTGACTGTTCAACAGTCCTTTGCGAGGAAGATGAAATATCACAGCAGTCATCCTACTGCAAAGCGGATAACTGAGGCCTTGGCATCCTGGGTGGTGAGAAACGTGGTTCCGGTATCCATCATTACTGCAGAGCCAACTAGAGACTTGTTGGAGGTACTGTGTCCCCGGTACCAAATACCATCTAGGTTCCATTTCTCTAGGCAGGCGATACCGAAAATGTACACAGACCTCAGAAAAAGAGTCACCAGTGTCCTAAAAAATGCAGCTGTACCCAATGTCCACTTAACCACGGACATGTGGACAAGTGGAGCAGGGCAGGGTCAGGACTATATGACTGTGACAGCCCACTGGGTAGATGTATGGACTCCCGCCGCAAGAACAGCAGCGGCGGCACCAGTAGCAGCATCTCGCAAACGCCAACTCTTTCCTAGGCAGGCTACGCTTTGTATCACCGCTTTCCAGAATACGCACACAGCTGAAAACCTCTTACGGCAACTGAGGAAGATCATCGCGGAATGGCTTACCCCAATTGGACTCTCCTGTGGATTTGTGGCATCGGACAACGCCAGCAATATTGTGTGTGCATTAAATCTGGGCCAATTCCAGCACGTCCCATGTTTTGCACATACCTTGAATTTGGTGGTGCAGAATTTTTTAAAAAACGACAGGGGCGTGCAAGAGATGCTGTCGGTGGCCAGAAGAATTGCGGGACACTTTCGGCGTACAGGCACCACGTACAGAAAACTGGAGCACCACCAAAAACTACTGAACCTGCCCTGCCATCATCTGAAGCAAGAAGTGGTAACGAGGTGGAATTCAACCCTCTATATGCTTCAGAGGTTGGAGGAGCAGCAAAAGGCCATTCAAGCCTATACAATTGAGCACGATATAGTAGGTGGAATGCACCTGTCTCAAGTGCAGTGGAGAATGATTTCAACGTTGTGCAAGGTTCTGATGCCCTTTGAACTTGCCACACGTGAAGTCAGTTCAGACACTGCCAGCCTGAGTCAGGTCATTCCCCTCATCAGGCTTTTGCAGAAGAAGCTGGAGGCATTGAAGAAGGAGCTAAAAGGGAGCGATTCCGCTAGGCATGTGGGACTTGTGGATGCAGCCCTTAATTCGCTTAACAAGGATTCACGGGTGGTCAATCTGTTGAAATCAGAGCACTACATTTTGGCCACCGTGCTCGATCCTAGATTTAAAGCCTACCTTGGATCTCTCTTTCCGGCAGACACAGGTCTGCTGGGGTTGAAAGACCTGCTGGTGACAAAATTGTCAAGTCAAGCGGAACGCGACCTGTCAACATCTCCTCCTTCACATTCTCCCGCAACTGGGGGTGCGAGGAAAAGGCTCAGAATTCCGAGCCCACCCGCTGGCGGTGATGCAGGGCAGTCTGGAGCGACTGCTGATGCTGACATCTGGTCCGGACTGAAGGACCTGACAACGATTACGGACATGTCGTCTACTGTCACTGCATATGATTCTCTCAACATTGATAGAATGGTGGAGGATTATATGAGTGACCGCATCCAAGTAGGCACGTCACACAGTCCGTACTTATACTGGCAGGAAAAAGAGGCAATTTGGAGGCCCTTGCACAAACTGGCTTTATTCTACCTAAGTTGCCCTCCCACAAGTGTGTACTCCGAAAGAGTGTTTAGTGCCGCCGCTCACCTTGTCAGCAATCGGCGTACGAGGTTACATCCAGAAAATGTGGAGAAGATGATGTTCATTAAAATGAATTATAATCAATTCCTCCGCGGAGACATTGACCAGCAGCAATTGCCTCCACAAAGTACACAGGGAGCTGAGATGGTGGATTCCAGTGGGGACGAATTGATAATCTGTGAGGAGGGGGATGTACACGGTGATATATCGGAGGGTGAAGATGAGGTGGACATCTTGCCTCTGTAGAGCCAGTTTGTGCAAGGAGAGATTAATTGCTTCTTTTTTGGGGGGGGTCCAAACCAACCCGTCATATCAGTCACAGTCGTGTGGCAGACCCTGTCACTGAAATGATGGGTTGGTTAAAGTGTGCATGTCCTGTTTTGTTTATACAACATAAGGGTGGGTGGGAGGGCCCAAGGACAATTCCATCTTGCACCTCTTTTTTCTTTTCTTTTTCTTTGCATCATGTGCTGATTGGGGAGGGTTTTTTGGAAGGGACATCCTGCGTGACACTGCAGTGCCACTCCTAGATGGGCCCGGTGTTTGTGTCGGCCACTAGGGTCGCTAATCTTACTCACACAGTCAGCTACCTCATTGCGCCTCTTTTTTTCTTTGCGTCATGTGCTGTTTGGGGAGGGTTTTTTGGAAGGGACATCCTGCGTGACACTGCAGTGCCACTCCTAGATGGGCCCGGTGTTTGTGTCGGCCACTAGGGTCGCTAATCTTACTCACACAGTCAGCTACCTCATTGCGCCTCTTTTTTTCTTTGCGTCATGTGCTGTTTGGGGAGGGTTTTTTGGAAGGGACATCCTGCGTGACACTGCAGTGCCACTCCTAGATGGGCCCGGTGTTTGTGTCGGCCACTAGGGTCGCTAATCTTACTCACACAGTCAGCTACCTCATTGCGCCTCTTTTTTTCTTTGCGTCATGTGCTGTTTGGGGAGGGTTTTTTGGAAGGGACATCCTGCGTGACACTGCAGTGCCACTCCTAGATGTGCCCGGTGTTTGTGTCGGCCACTAGGGTCGCTAATCTTACTCACACAGCTACCTCATTGCGCCTCTTTTTTTCTTTGCGTCATGTGCTGTTTGGGGAGGGTTTTTTGGAAGGGACATCCTGCGTGACACTGCAGTGCCACTCCTAGATGGGCCCGGTGTTTGTGTCGGCCACTAGGGTCGCTAATCTTACTCACACAGCTACCTCATTGCGCCTCTTTTTTTCTTTGCGTCATGTGCTGTTTGGGGAGGGTTTTTTGGAAGGGACATCCTGCGTGACACTGCAGTGCCACTCCTAGATGGGCCCGGTGTTTGTGTCGGCCACTAGGGTCGCTAATCTTACTCACACAGTCAGCTACCTCATTGCGCCTCTTTTTTTCTTTGCGTCATGTGCTGTTTGGGGAGGGTTTTTTGGAAGGGCCATCCTGCGTGACACTGCAGTGCCACTCCTAGATGGGCCCGGTGTTTGTGTCGGCCACTAGGGTCGCTAATCTTACTCACACAGCTACCTCATTGCGCCTCTTTTTTTCTTTGCGTCATGTGCTGTTTGGGGAGGGTTTTTTGGAAGGGCCATCCTGCGTGACACTGCAGTGCCACTCCTAGATGGGCCCGGTGTTTGTGTCGGCCACTAGGGTCGCTAATCTTACTCACACAGCTACCTCATTGCGCCTCTTTTTTTCTTTGCGTCATGTGCTGTTTGGGGAGGGTTTTTTGGAAGGGACATCCTGCGTGACACTGCAGTGCCACTCCTTGATGGGCCCGGTGTTTGTGTCGGCCACTAGGGTCGCTTATCTTACTCACACAGCGACCTCGGTGCAAATTTTAGGACTAAAAATAATATTGTGAGGTGTGAGGTATTCAGAATAGACTGAAAATGAGTGTAAATTATGGTTTTTGAGGTTAATAATACTTTGGGATCAAAATGACCCCCAAATTCTATGATTTAAGCTGTTTTTTAGTGTTTTTGGGAAAAAACACCCAAATCCAAAACACACCCGAATCCGACAAAAAAAATTCGGTGAGGTTTTGCCAAAACGCGTTCGAACCCAAAACACGGCCGCGGAACCGAACCCAAAACCAAAACACAAAACCCGAAAAATTTCAGGCGCTCATCTCTAATTTAAAGATGAACATATTGATCCTTGTCTGTGATTTTTTACAATTTTATTGTTTTATTTATTTTTCTATGTGGCTTCGACAATAAAGACTCTATGATTACCAATTATGACCTTATATTAGAATAAGTTGCAACAATCGTAAAGTACTAGTTTTATTATAGAACCTGTATTTATTATGTTTTCCTGTTAAATATTGGTAGTAATTGGTGTTCTATTTAACAGTATGGCTGGAAGATACTGATATGACGCTCTGTTGCTAGGCAACATTATGCCGATGAATTCCACCGGTGAAGTTGATGTTAAATCGACCATGTGACCTTAAGAAGAGGAAGTTCCGGGGAAAGGAGGACCATGTTGCGCTCCAACGGGCGGAAATAGACTGAAGATGTGTGTCACAAAGATCACGTGATTGCGTGTCACGTGATCGCATCTCAGGGAACTGGGTGCTCATCAGTAAAGTTACACGCGAGGAGGAGAAAAAGCGGATCCGGAAGCGTTCCACGATACAAGTGTCACGCGACCGCATCCGGTTACCTAGCAACGTCGCTATGTGTCCTATTTAAATTTAGGACACATAGCATTTCAGCATAATGAAAATAGATCAACAATGTTGCTGAAAGAGAGAGATCACGGATTTGGTATCTCCATCCAGTAAATACCTATATACAAAAAAGCGGACACTGGGATTTCTCTTCTTGACCCGGAAGCAACTATTCAGTTGCTTAGAAACTCTGTATAAACGATGGTCACATGGTCGCAGTATCCTGAATAACCCGGAAGTAATTTAAGAGTGTTTAATAAAACAATTAATTTTTTTAACTTAAAGAAATATTAAAAGGTTGGTTTACCCTACTGAGTCTATAACATATTAAATGAAAGTGCTATATATATATAGAATATTATGTGTTTCTATGTAAACTAAAGTTAATTGAGATGGATTGAATGAACAGGTGTGAACTAATGAGGTGCCACTACAGGTATAAATACCCTGTCTGTACACAAGACAAATCACATTTGAAAAAGCTGCAGGACCTGCAGTGAAACGCGTCAGGTGTCACTGCCTACCACCGACCCCGTGCTGATATATGAGTGCCCGGACCATACTGGACCATTACAATTCCTTGGTGAATGGACTTTACCTCAGGCTAATTTGAGCCTTATTCCGCAAAGAAACAGCTCCGCAATCTGGTGAGGACTTATAAATATAACTTCAACCCTTAACTATAGGACTTTCCAAAGAGACTCTTTCCTCCAGCGGCGCAAGAGCGGTAAAGTAATCATTGGGACTGTGCCATCAGTTTCCTAATTAACCTCCATATCACTATTGGCCCAGTTATTACTAACAGGAACGGACACTATGATTCAAAAAATCTTGTTGGTGGAAATGGTTTACTAGTTTTTATTGAAGTATTTTAAATAATTTTTCATTCAATCCATCTATGACTGTCAGTTTATACACATAAGCGCTGCTTTTTTATGTTGATTTTATGTTTTGTTGTCTACAGGATTGACTAATCCTGTGAATTTAGCAGCGGCATTAGAATAGCAACCCCTTTCTGCGCCCGAGCACCTGTTTTGGTAAAAACTTTTAAGTGCTGAAGTGGTCTGGAGTGGTCTAGGCTAGGTGGTCTACAGCAATCGTAGGGCCTATGGATAACTAGTATCTATAGGCTGTGCTATTGCATCGCATGTCCGTGTGTTCTGCACAGCACAACGTGATACCATTGTGTCATATGCGCTGTGGGAGAGCATACGCAGACGTGATTGCATAGACAAAAGGGGTTTTTCTTTGACAACGTCGGGAAATCTCCCTGGTGGGCTTCACTGGAAAGGGTGAAGGATAGTTATCTAATTTCTCTGTTTTTCACCCTACAAACAATTCCAGTTGAAAGGTACCGAAAAGGAATTTTTCGCTGCCTCTCTCAGGAAAATATTCCAAACAGAACTTCCACCGAAAGAAATTACGGTGTTGTAAGGTCTGATAGGAGCCCTAAGTTGGGTACATTGCCTTCGCTATCAACAGTGTATCGTAGTACTGGCCAACGTGGGCGGAGAGCGAGTGGAAGGCGCTCAGAGATACTTCCACCGTCTACTTACATTGAGTATTTTGGTGTTTGTGGCAATTGTTTTTGTTATTAAAAGAGACCCACAAATATGGGAGCCAGTTGCTCAAGTGAGAGACGTTTAGGCAGGGTTCAGGCAGAAATGTGGCCGAAAGGCTCAGCAAGGTTCATCATGTGTGAAAAATATGGTTCACACACAGAAGTTTTTTGCAATTAATGGTTACGTATGACTGACAAAGGTAGGGTACCATTCCCTAAGGTGGGCAGCTTTGAACCCGAGGCACTGCAGAATGTAAGCAGTAAAATATGTCTTCTTAAATCCAGAAAACAAAGGATTAGACATAATGATTGTTTAAATTTATGGCAGCAAGAGGGGGAGATGCAAAGGGAACAAACTCGTAAAGCAGGTTCCAAACTTAGCAGGAATGGAGACACGAACCCACCATTACCGACACAGGTCGAAGGGAATAAGATGGCTACAATCAATGGTACATCTGTAAATGATAGTAATATGCAAGAGCAATGTATTAATCCTAACCTTTGCAAGTTGTATCCTGTTTTGAAGTCTTTTCAAGGTCATAGGTCACAGGAAGATGAAGGATCCAGCCAAATCACAGCTCTTATTCAGGCAGTCGCTCTGCAGGAAAGTCAGGTGGGGCCTGTCCATCCAGTTAGAGCAATACCAGTGTTCCCCACTGAAAGAACTGGTGAGGTCACAGCTACCGGTAAGTGTGAGATGGGTCATTGCACAGAGACAACAACACTCTACAGTAAACAGATTAGAAACGGAATGGTAGGATTACATCCTGTCTTGGAAATAGTAACTCCCAATTGGGGAACCGATAGTCAAGGAGTAATCCTCACCAGGAATAATGCAATGTATTGCCCGTGGTCCAGAGCTGAGCTGCGGTCAATCATTTCAGAATTCCCCGATCCCCGGGAGTATTTAGCCAGATGTCAAAAGTTTATCAGAGATCTGGGTAATGCTTATGAACCAGTTAATAAAGATTGGCGGATACTTTTAAAAGCGTGCCTAATCCCTAATATTGACACCCAAAAATGTATCACTGATTGTAAGTTAGATTCGGATAGTCCTATGACTGACGGAAACAATCAGGAGAATATAGAACAAATTAATAAGCAACTAGAGTTGTGTTTCCCCATTACTGTTAAGTGGAGAAGAATTTTCTCCATAAAACAGGGGGAAAATTAAATGGCATCTGAATATTTCCATCGGGCCCTGCAAATAATGGATAGATACATTGGGGTATCAGATACAGGGAACAATGCGAATTACAGGGAAGTGGCTGTCTCTGTGATAATGGACGGACTCAATAAGGCAGTTAGGGACAGGGTACAAGCATCTTTGCCTAATTGGAGAGGGGCCACAGTAGCTTGTTTTAGAGCATGCGCAATTGAACATCATAAGAATATTGCTAGGCGTAGAAAGCAACAGGAGGAGAAGCTGATGACAATAAGTCTACAGGCTCTTGCAGCAAAGTCTCATCAACCTAAACCCCAAAACCCGGATAGTAGGAAAAGACCTAGGATATGTTACACTTGTAGGTAGGAAGGGCATTTAGTCAGAGATTGTAGATATAGTAGAACACATAGTCAAGATAGACTCCTAGACAGAGAAAGCAAGCCACAGTATTAAACACATAGACGGGATCAAGGGACATATAGTAAGGAATCACGAGCCATATAGAAAACACAGATTCGGTTAATGGGAAGAACAGAATAAATGCAACTTACTAATGTTACATTTCACTGTTCTAGATGCATGTCCATCACAGGTAGAGAAAATTAACTCACAGATACCGGGTTCCCTATGAACTTAGGATGGACAGGACACTGGATTGATTGCTGGGATAGTCCCAGTAGAGATAAGACACACAGAATTTTTTTAAGGGCTATAGACAGTAGAGAATCACTTCCCCATAGTGCCCAATCCAGTTGTCAAATTTTATAAAATCCTCTTTGCCTCTACAAACGTATCTGTTACTAACCTCTATGTGATTTTCCTTCAAAGTTTCCACCTCATTTCTTACGTACACCGACAGGAGGGTACAACACATGGACCCGATTACAGTTCAAACGCCACATGCCTAATCAGTCTTTCAGAGCTCTACCCAAAACCAGTATATCTCAACAGCATAAGGACTTAAGGACACCAGTATTAATGCAGTGTGCCTGGTCATGCACAAAGGGTGGAGAATGAGAATACTGGTGAAGGGAGACTGTGCATAGACATCGATATGCATGATAGTGTGACAGCCTGTTGGTGAATGCCAAACCTGACATTTTTCTTTTCTTAATTTACTATTTTTTTGCCTCTCTCCTCTCATTTAGAGATGGTTTAGTTCACACAACTGATAACACACGATAGTAAATTTAGTGTGCAAAATTTGTGTTCCCTAAAGGAAAAGGCAGTCTGGAGGGCAAAAGGGTATGGCCAGGAGTCCTCAGGACTGTGGGCAGGTGGACACGGTAAGCCAGTAGCCCCCAGAGCATACTTTCCAAGTCTAGCTGAGGTGGCACACGGTCTGACTCATCTAGGCAAAGAGGGTATGTGCAGGCTGATGAGAGCCTACTGGTGTGCGCCAGGATTCTTTTCTCATGCAGGTAAGAGAGACATGTTTTGCTTGCTTGAGGAAGAATATTGGAAAGACAATACCAACAGAGCCATCCCATATCCCTCCTACAGACGGACCTTTTCAGGTAATACAAATCGACTTCATACAGTTACCACCCTGTAGGAATTTGAAATATGTGTTAGTTTGTATTGATGTATTTTCCAACTGGGTAGAAGCGTTCCCTGCTGCCACAAATACTGCTACGTTCACTGCAAAGAAAATTGTGCAGGAATTTGTGTGTAGATATGGTATCCCTAGAATAATTGAAAGTGACAGGGGTACCCATTTTACAGGTGAAGTCTTTCAGGTCATGTGCAAACTGATGGGAATTAATAGCAAGCTGCATACTCCGTACCGTCCACAGGCAAGTGCAAAGGTAGAGAGAGTGAACAGCACTATTAAGAACAAGCTGAGCTAATTAATGGCTGAGACTGGATTGTCGTGGCCAAAAGCTTTGCCACTAGTGTTGTACAGCATCAGAACCACTCCCAGGTCTCCCCTTAACTTATCACCCTTTGAAATTCTTTTTGGTCGACAACCTCATGTAATGATAGACCCCCAGGATGATTTGAAATGCAATAATGAAGTGACTGTGAAATATTTGGTTGGGATGAGCCAGTAGCTGAGAAATCAACAAAGAAATTTAAAGCTGGTGATCCCTGACCTACCGAACAGTAATTGTCATGACATTGAGCCTGGGGATTATGTGATGATTCTAAATTTCTTACGCTCAGGTTGCCTCTTAGACAGGTGGGAAGGACCATACCAAGTCTTGTTAACCAGCACAACAGCATTGAAGGTCGCCGAAAGAGAGACTTGCGTCCACTCGTCCCACTGCAAGAAGGTCGCTGACCCGGACAGAACTCATGACAAAGAGCAGAGTACAGAGAATCTCGTATCACTGGAGTGTTTGTTCCGGGAAAGTAGAGAGGCAGGACTGTTGAAGGGCATCTGAGCACAAAGAGTAACAAGATCTAGAACGGTTGTCGCACCATTTTCTTTTTTCACCTCCCCCTGCATTTTCCTTTCTTTTCTCCTTCTTATTTTCCTCCTTTCCCCTAACGAGGTGGATCAATCACAAGAGACTGCGTTTCGGGTTCTGTTAGTAATTCTGGTTTTGATCAGGACAGTTTGTTTTGGTGAGGGTCCCAGAGAGGTCGAGCAGGGATCTGGAATGGGTTCTGATGGCGAGAACGAAGTTGTAGGATCTCAGGAGCAGCACATCACTTTAGTAAAGGCTGGCATCAGTAAGCGATCTGGTAGACAGGGAGCTTGGAGGCACTGTGAGGGGTTATTGTCTGATGAATATTGTATTTGTAGGAATTGTGAGAATATAGTAGAGGATGGGTGCATCCAGAGATGTCAGTCCAACCTTAATATCAACATGGACCGCCATCCGTTGAGTGATTACCACTCACTAGTGGGTAAGGTCTTAAACCAGACAGAATGCTGGGTGTGCTCACAAGTACCTCAAGGTCAGAGTAAGTCAGGATTAGTACCATACCCTTTAGCAATAGATGAGGTACTCGAATTACGGGGTGGGAGACCGGTGGACAAGAAATTCAATATCTCCAGGCCCCCTGGCTTGAAGCTCCACCAGTATCATGTAGACAGGTCTCTATTGTGTTTCAATATTTCCAATTACCGAAAACCAGGAAATTGGGAAGTGACGTGGAATAACCAGACAATGACCTTTTCACACAGAGCTGATAAGATACCTATCGACTCTGAACTTGTATGCCAGATAGCCAACAGTGGGAGGTATTTTCGGTATAGGTATACACGTGGAAGCAAGACCATGTGGGTTGGAAAAGTATCGTCAGGGTATTGTGCTCATATCATCCAGCCCAATACTTATACTGAGCAGATGGGAGAACTAGGGATTGGTTTCTTTACTTGGAAAATTTGTAATATGGTGATGTTATATTTTGTCCCCTATGTTCTCCCAGATGATGCCTATTTCATATGTGGGAGGAAGGCGTACAAGTGGCTTGCCCCGAGCTCAGAGGGATTGTCTTATATTGGGAGAGTACTACCGGAGGTCATGACCATAACCCATGATAAAATGAAAGACGTTCACCGCAGTGCTCAGGCACCTTATACTCATACTCACTATGAACACATCATCAAGAGACACCTCATAGATAGGGCAGAGCACGCAGCCTCTGATTTGATCCACGAATCCACCGGGATTCAGTTCCTTCTCGCATTAGACATTACCCGTACTGCCAGAGGAACTATAAATTATAGGTATATCCATGCGCTAGCGAACTTGATAGATAATATCACTGAGATGTATGACGACACCTTCAGGTATACGGGAAGGGAGTTACAAGCTTACAAGAATGAACTGATTCAGCACAGAATGGTCCTTAATTATGTCACAGCCATGACAGGTGGGTACTGTGTTACTCTGGCAACTCAATATGGTGTGAAGTGCTATACATATATTACAAACAGCACTGACGACCCCACGGAGATCATCGATCAAAAGATGGACGATATCTTGCAGTTGAAGTGGGAGTTCAGGAGGAAGCACAACCTTACCTTAGCGACTGTGAGTAATGAACTGACCGGCTGGGTCTCATGGTTGAACCCACGCAAATGGTTCTCAGGTTTATGAGAGTGGGCTCAGAATGTCATTATGAGTGTTGGGAAGTTTCTCCTTTGTATTCTGGGAGTCGTCATAATTATTGGTTCGATATTTAGGTGTGTTCAAATTCTAATGCGGCGCAAGCACGGCACAAATTTGATGAGTCTAAGGAGCGAGGGCACTGTTATAGCAGCAGATTTAATGTATGACCCATCCATAGAGACAATGTTATGATAAGGATTGCAAATGAATTTCATGGCCTGTTTCTTTCACCCATTTTTCTTTGTCTCCCCCTCTGCCCAGATACATCTCACTGGAAAAGACGTCAGCCCTACCCAAAATGTTTATGAGAATGTATTTTTATATATGTGTCTTATCTTCATCTCTGCAACCCCCAGCTAATGGCACACATAGTCGACAGGTGATATCCACATATACTAGCACTCACATATGTTTCCCCCTCCTTGTATCATCAACTAAATGTGCACCCCATTTGTTGGAACAAGAAGCCGAAAAGAGCTTGGTAGTGTTTGTTGGCCCATTTACAGACCCTTAATACGGGATGAGAAGGATTTAATGTATACTTCGCAATACCTCGAAGCTTATCTAGAACATATACGGCACGATGATACATGCCCCTCAGACATGGATTCATACATACATGCTTTTTACTACCCCACTAGGTCATACATTTCCCACCTACAACTCTTCCCCGATCATCCAAGCTTTTGTATATATTGTATAGGTAATATTTTTTTCCTGTTTATTGATTAGTTAGTGGCAGTTATTGATGACTGCCAAAGGGTGGACTGTCGAAGTCAGAAAATATTAAAACACACACATTACGTACAAACACCACATAGATGGCCTCCGTGTGTGTACGTATTCGGCTGTGCGTGCACATATTCGCAAATTGCGTATGGTCGCTCCCGCGGTCCTGTGCATTAGAGCGTGGTATGAGTAATTACAGTGGAATTTGTACTTGCATGGAAAAGCCACAAAGACATATCATAAATCTAATCTATATATTGCATAAATCCCACACTGTCTGCTTCCTTTTCTAAATTGCATGAAGATCGGTCACACATAAATTAAAACTCCCAGAGACTAAAATACAATGGACTTATTTACACTAAGCTTTGAAATTCTATGAAGAAGGCAAACACCTTTGTTTACTAGGGTAGCCGAGTTTCTATTTAAAGCAATAAGAACTGGATTATCATTGTCTCACCTGAAGACAAAACAAACAAAGAGACAATTCCCAGAAACCCAGGCTGATAGAGACTCAATTAGCAATAGCTAACAAAAATACAAACCAGACATTTAGAAATCTGAGATACTAACATTCATAGTCTAAACTCTTGGAGATGTATGTGTTTGTATATATATATATATATATATATATGTGTATATATATATATACATATATATATATATATATATATAATTCCTAACAAATTGTAATAGCAGGAGTATGTGTGTGTGTGTGTATGTATGTATGTATGTATATATATATATATATATATATATATAAAAATATGGATATATGTGGATATATGTATATCTTGAGGATGGAAATAGATAATCATATCATGTGTGGGATCATATTGTTCAGAGTCACGTAAACATTAATCTGGTGGGAATAAGAATATTATTATATATTACCACATTAAGTTATTAATAATACCATATTTATGTATGATTAATGTGATGGGTTTAACTGGTCATGGGGCGGGAACTCAGATGCAAACAACAGAAACCACATCTCAAGTCCTAGCCATCGCCCACTTCTTGAGCTGACCAATGATCCCCAGTGCACAGGATATGTCCCACCCCCGAACCAATGGAAGAAGAGCACACAGTGTCTATTGTATTATGTTTTGATCTACTGTATAAAGAGCCAACTGCATGCCAGGTCACTATCACAGACACTGAAGGTCATCACCCTTGATGACTGAGGACTGGACCGGGAAGCGCACTCGAAACCAAAAGTATGTACCATTGACTGTAGCCATTATTCTGTTGTATTGTATTGCTTTGTTATTGTAACCCCCTTTCAGTAATAATATGTTGTGGTGTCGGAACCCGGCATTTTAAATACAAATCTGGTGTTGTGTTTTCCTTTCCCTGCTAAGGTTTAAACTGTATTACTATCGCATGCATAGCTGTTAAGGGTTCACGGTGTATCTTTGGGTGTGTACGCGCTGAGTGTACTTTGTACAGCCAGCGTGGCATTTGTACGCAAATTCCGTACACGGTATGGGACTCTGTACGCTAATGGTGTAATAAGTACGTAGATTGTGGATTAAGTATAGCGGCCGCAGCGGCTTCATTTAAAGTGTATGAAATGTCTTTTTAAAGTGGTGCTTTTAGTCCTGTATGTAAATTAGCGTTTACAGTTACTAACCTCTATGTGATTTGTTTTCAAAGTTTCCTCCTCATCTCTTATGTTCACCGACAGGAGGGTACAATACATGGACCCGATTACAGTTCAAACGCCACATGCCTACTCGGTCCTTCAGAGTTCTGCCCAAATCCAGTATATCTCACCAGCACAAAGACACCAGTATTACTACAGTGTGCCCGGTCATGCACAAAGAGTGGAGAATGGGAATACTGTTGAAGTAAGACTATGTATAGACACCGATATGCATGATGGTGTGACAGCCTGATGGTGAATGCAAACCTGACAATTTTCCTTTTATTATTTCCCCTCTTTTCTCTTTTTCCACAGATGGTTTTACACCACATGAATTAACATCACATCACTGATGACATTTGAAACAGTTAACATGCAGACATTAAAAATTTGTGTTCCCTACAGGAAAAGGCGGTCTGGAAGTCGAAGGGGTATGGTCAGGAGTCCTCAGGACTTTGGACAGGTGGACACGGTAAGCCAGTAGCCCCCAGAGCATATCTTTCAAGTCTACCTGAGGCGGCACACGGTCTGACTCATCTGGGCAAAGAGGGTATGTGCAAGCTGGTAAGAGCCTACTGGTGTGCGCCAGGATCCTCTTCTCATGCAGGTAAGAGAGCAATGACATGCTTTACTTGCTTGAGGAAGAATATTGGAAAGACAATACCAACAGAGCCATCCCATATCCCTCCGACAGACGGACCTTTTCAGGTAATACAAATCGACTTCATACAGTTACCACCCTGTAGGAATTTGGAATATGTGTTAGTATGTATCGATGTGTTTTCCAACTGGGTAGAAGCGTTCCCTGCTGCCACAAATACTGCTACGTTCACTGCAAAGAAAATTGTGCAGGAATTTGTGTGTAGATATGGTATCCCTAGAATGATTGAAAGTGATAGGGGTACCCATTTTACAGGTGAAGTCTTTCAGGTCATGTGCAAACTGATGGGAATTAATAGCAAGCTGCATACTCCGTACCGGCCACAGGCGAGTGCAATGGTAGAGAGAGTGAACAGCACTATTAAGAACAAGCTGAGCAAAGTGATGGCTGAAACTGGATTGCTGTGGCCAGAAGCTTTGCCACTAGTGTTGTACAGCATCAGAACCACTCCCAGGTCTCCCCTTAACTTATCACCCTTTGAAATTCTTTTTGGTCGACAACCTCATGTAATGATAGATCCCCAGGATGATTTGAAATGCAATAATGAAGTGACTGTGAAATATTTGGTTGGGATGAGCCAGCAGCTGAGAAATCAACAAAGAAATCTAAATCTGGTGATTCCTGACCTACCGATCAGTAATTGTCATGACATTGAGCCTGGGGATTATGTGATGATTCAAAATTTTCTACGTTCAGGTTGCCTCATTGACAGGTGGGAAGGACCGTACCAGGTCTTGTTCACCAGCATGACAGCATTGAAGGTCGCCGAAAGAGAGACTTGGGTCCACTCGTCCCACTGCAAGAAGGTCGCTGACCCGGAGAGAACTCATGACAAAGAGCAGGGTGAAAAGAACCTCGTATCGCTAGAGTGTTTGTTACGGGAAAGTTGAGAGACAGGACTGTTGAAAGTCACCTGAGCACGGAGAGCAACAAGATCTAGGACGGTTGTCGCACCATTTTCTTTTTTCACCCCCCTGCATTTTCCTTCCTTTTCTCCTCTTTATTTTCCTTCTTTCCCATAACGAAATGGATCTATCACAAGAGACTGCATTTCGGGTTCTGCTAGTAATTCTGTTTTTGATCAGGACAATTTTTTTTGGTGAGGGTCCCAGAGAGGTCGAGCAGGGATCTGGAATGGGTTCTGATGGCGAGTATGAATTTGTAGGATCTCAGGAGCAGCACATCACTTTAGTAAAGGCTGGTATCAGTAAGCGCTCTGGTAGTCATGGAGCTCGGAGGCAATGTGAAGGGTTATTGTCTGATGAATATTGTATTTGTAGGAATTGTGAGAACATAGTCGAAGACGGGTGCATCCAGAGATGTCAGTCCAACATTAATATCGACATGGACCGCCATCCGTTGAGTGATTACCACTCATTAGTGGGTAAGGTCTTAAACCAGACAGAATGTTGGGTGTGCTCACAGGTACCTCAAGGTCAGAGTAAGTCAGGATTAGTACCATACCCTTTAGCAATAGATGAGGTACTCGAATTCCGGGGTGGGAGACCGGTGGACAAGAAATTCAATATCTCCAGGCCCCCTAGCTTGAAGCTCCACCAGTATCATGTAGACAGGTCTCTATTGTGTTTCAATATTTCCAATTACCGAAAACCAGGAAATTGGGAAGTGACGTGGAATAACCAGACAATGACCTTTTCACACAGAGCTGATAAGATACCTATCGACTCTGAACTTGTATGCCAGATAGCCAACAGTGGGAGGTATTTTCAGTATAGGTATACACGTGGAAGCAAGACCATGTGGGTTGGAAAAGTATCGTCAGGGTATTGTGCCCATATCATCCAGCCCGATACTTGTACTGTGCAAATTAGAGAACTAGGGATTGGTTTCTTTACATGGAAAGTTTGCAATATGGTGATGTTACATTTTGTCCCCTATGTTCTCCCAGATGATGCCTATTTCATATGTGGGAGGAAAGCGTACAAGTGGCTTGCCCCGAGCTCTGAGGGATTGTGTTATATTGGGAGAGTACTACCGGAGGTCATGACCATAACCCACGATAAAATGAAAGACGTTCACCGCAGTGCTCAGACTCCTTATACTCATACTCACTATGAACACATCATCAAGAGACACCTCATAGATAGGGCAGAGCACCTAGCCTCTGATTTGATCCACGAATCCACCGGGATTCAGTTCCTTCTCACATTAGACATCAACTGTACTGCCAGAGGAACTATAAATTATAGGTACATCCATGCGCTAGCAAACTTGATAGACAATATCACCGAGATGTATGATGACACCTTCAGGTATACGGGAAGGGAGTTACAAGCCTACAAGAAGGAACTGATCCAGCACAGGATGGTCCTCAATTATGTTACAGCCGTGACAGGTGGGTACTGTGTTACTCTGGCAACTCAATATGGTGTGAAGTGTTGTACATACATTACGAACAGCACTGACGACCCCACGGAGATCATCGATCAGAAGATGGACGAGATCTTGCAGTTGAAGTGGGAGTTCAGGAGGAAGCACAACCCAGATACATCCAACCGGAAAAGAAGTCAACCCTACCCAAAATGTTTATGTGAATTTATTTTTTTTAATATATATATATATATATATATATGTGTGTGTGTGTCTTATCTTCATCTCTGCAACCTCCAGTTAATGGTACACATAGTCGACAGGTGATAGCTACATATACTAGCACGCACATATGTTCCCCCTCCATGTATCATCAACTAAATGTGCACCCCATTTGTAGGAATACGAAGCCGAAAAGAGCTCGGTAGTGTTTGTTTGCCCATTTACAGACCCTTAATACGGGATGAGAAGGATTTAATGTATACTTCGCAATACCTCAAAGCTTATTTAGAACATATACGGCACGATGATACATGCCCCCCAGACATGGATTCATACATACATGCTTTTTACTATCCCACTAGGTCATACATTTCCCACCTACAACTCTTCCCCGATCATCCAAGCTTCTGTATATATTGTATAGATATTTTTCTGTTTATTGATTAGTTAGTGGCAGTTATTGGTGACTGCCAAAGGGTGGACTGTCGAAGTCAAAAAATATTGCAGTACACACATCACGTACAAACTACACACAGATGGCCTCCGTGCATGTACTTGTTCTGCCATGCGTGCGCATATTCACAATTTTCGTATGGTCGCTCCCGTGGGTGGTATGAGTAATTACGGTAGTGTTTGTGATCATATGGAAAAGCAATAAAAACACATTACATATTTAATCCAAATAGTGCATAATGTACACATAGTCTCCCTGCACCACACCAGCAAGTTATACTAGTTTAAATGGTATAAGAACAAAGGGATTCACCTTTACATAGGAGGGGACAGAACTAGGTTATAAGGTGGTGTTTTGTATCCAGCTGTAGGGTATTTTAAGAGCAATATTCCGGTTAGTTTGCAGAAGATTGCACGCTCCTGCGAATAGTTATGCGCAGGAGCAGAATATAAATATTAACTGTATTTACTGTACACTTGGTATGCGGCGGGAACCCAGAGGACACCATCTGCAAGTGCACCTGGAACAGACATCACTCACCTATTCAAACCAACCTATGACCTCTCCTGTACTGTAAATGACCATCTCTGTGTCCAATGGACAAAGAGATTACAGTTTCCATTGTGTTAGGTTTTGGACTATTGTATAAAAAGCCAGCTGCATGCCCGGTCCCACACAGACTCTGAAGGTCATCTACCTTGATGACTGAGGACCGGGCCGGGAAGCGCAGGCGAAACCAAAACGTATGTACCATTGACTGTAGCCATTTTTCTATTGTATTGTATTGTTGTTATTGTAACTCCCTTTCAGCAATTATATGTTGTTGTGTTGGAACCCAGCATCTTAAATACAATCTGGTGTCGTGTCTCTTTCCCCTGCTAAGGTTATAAGTGTATTTCAGTCACACGTGTAGCTGCAGAGTGCTCACGGCATGTCTTTGGATGTGTACGCACTGCGTGTACTTTGTACGGCCAGCGCGGAGTTTGTACGCAAAGTATGTACACGGTATGGGGCTTTGTACGCTAATGGTGTAAAAAGTACGTAGGCTAAGGTTTGATCACAAGCGGCCGCAGCGGCTCCATTTTAAAGTGTATTTAATGTGTTTTTTAAAGTGTTGCTTTTAGTCCTGTATGTAAATCGACATTTACACATGAAAAGTGCCCGCCGCAATCTCAACTGACTACATGCCTCCGGGAACAATGTAGTCAGTATCGGCCGTTAGCCTGCATCGGTGCGTGTGTACGCACCTTAAGTAAAGCAAAAAAGAAAATAACTCAGTGTCTGGAACAAATCATGTTGCCACGCGAGGGGAGCAAATCCATTTATACTTTTTTCTGTGCAGGGTGAATAGTGGCTGCTTTTACATGTAACCCACAAATGCTGGACAGCTTTATATTTACACTGCAGTTTAAATTTCAGTTTGAACACACCTCACCCAAATCACTATACACACTAAGCGATATCGTGACGATCCAGTCGTTATCGACCAGTTCAGAATTATATAGGCCCTCATTCCGAGTTGATCGCTTGCTAGCTGCTTTTAGCAGCAGTGCAAACACTAAGCCGCCGCCCTCTGGGATGTATATAAGCTTAGCAGAAGTGCGACAGAAAGATTAGCAGCAGTGCAAACGCTAAGCCGCCACCCTCTGGGAGTGAATATAAGGTTAGCAGAAGTACGACAGAAAGGTTAGCAGCAGTGCAAACGCTAAGCCGCCGCCCTGTGGGAGTGTATATAAGCTTAGCAGAAGTACGACAGAAAGGTTAGCAGAACAGTGCTGAAATTTTTTCATGCAGTTTCAGAGTGGCTGCAGACCTACTCCTTCCTTGCGATCACTTCAGTCTGTTTAGTTTCTGCATTGACGTAACAAACACGCCCTGCGTTCGGCCAGCCACTCCCAGTTTCCCCAGGCATGCCTGCATTTTCACCTGATACGCCTGCGTTTTATTAGCACACTCCCGGAAAACGGTCAGTTACCTCCCAGAAACACCCACTTCCTGTCAATCACTCACTGATCAACAGAGCAACGGAAAAGAGTTGCTAGACCTTGTGTGAAACTACATACTTTTGTGTGTAAGTACGTTGCGCGTGCGCACTGCGGCCCGTACGCATGCGCAGTTTTGCAACTTTTTTACCTGATCGCTGCGCTGCGAAAATCGGCTGCGAGCGATCAACTCGGAATGACTGCCATAGTCTAGTGCAGAGGTTCTCAAACTCGGTCCTCAGGACCCCACAGAGTGCATGTTTTGTAGGTAACCCAGTAGGTGCACAGGTGTATTAATGACTCAGTGACACATTTTTAAAGGTCCACATGTGGAGCTCATTATTTCAATTGTGATTCTGTGAGGAGACTTGCAAAACATGCACTGTGTGGGGTCCTGAGGACCGAGTTTGAGAACCTGTGGTCTGGTGCGTACAGACGATATATCGTACGATGCTCACTCCAGCGGGTCATCTGCAACATCGCCTGTCAGACCTACATGCAGGTCTGACGAGCAATATCACAGACGAGGGCAATGCTGTCGAATGCACATCGTTCTGGTGTGTATGCACCCTAAATTTCTCTGCACATGTTACTTCTGCCCCACCTGTATACCCAGTTCAGTGGCTCCCATACACAGTCCTCACGGCATCCTAACAGTCCAGGTTTTAGGGATATTGTTGTTTGTGCATATATAGCAGGCCCATAACTAGGGTGGTGCCAGTGGTGATTATCCCACAGCGCATAAAGAGCGCATATGCTCTGTGGGGGGAGAACTGGCCAGCAGTACCTGCTCCTTACTATTTTCCATATGCCCTGCCGCCGCTAGCTGCAGCCCTTGCTCCTTCTCTGCCTGGTACACAGCTGTATACATTACAGTGCTGCCCGTCCATATGCTCTGCCAGCTTCCGGTTCCCTTGTCTGCAGCGCCTCCTGGGAAAGACGTGAATGTCCTGTACCTGCCGCACTCGCTACTGCTATTCATCAAAATCAGCACCAGGGACCCTCGCCTGATTCCAGCAGTCAGGTCCACCAGGTCCTGATACTAGGAAGCATAACCAAGATGTGAAGCACCCAGGGCCGTCTTAACAGCAGTGTAGGCCCCTGGGCACAGGAATGCACTGGGGCCCCTACCCATCCTCCAGTGATAGCACAGCTCTGATGTCCCGTGGGCGGTAGGGGGTGTTCTATCTTCCGCTCAGCATGTAGGACCTGGAGCAGTAATTTCTGCTAATTACTCCTTTACTGCACAGGTGGTGGGAGATGGGGCGGGAGGGAGAACACTAAACTGTAGAAGGGGGCATTGTGCTGAATGAAGGGGCCCTGGTACATGACTTCCAGGGTGGTAGGGGATGTTTTATACACATGGAAGGGGTGGATAGTGGACTGGACTTAATATTCATAATTTTCTGGTGGGAGGACAGCTTGCATGACCGCAGATATCTCAAGTTACTGGAAATAGATTTCTTAGCTTTGACTGGGATAAAAAAAATAGGAGAGTCCCACCTTTCAGGAGGTACTGGGGACTTGGGGATCAGAGTTCTGGAGCCAGAGCAATCCACCGATGAAAATATAAAACTGCATATTAGGCGTGTGTAGCTGGAATAGGAACCAGCTGGTGGAAGGCTGCCAGTGTCCAGTGTTCACCGAAAGGGGAGTGTCCCAGCTTTTGGAGTTTACCCTCAGAAAAACTCTAAAGGCCAGTACTCACTGGCAGATGTGGGGAGAGATGTGTGCTGAGCGAACCGCTCAGCACACATCTCTCCCCCCGCTCAGCACAGCGCAATGTGTGCTGAGCGTGTGGGGGGAGCCGCTCTTTCACCCAGCGGGTGAAGTGAGCGACCCGCTAGATTGGCCTGCATGCAGGCCAATCTAGCACCAGAGATAGCGATGCGCGGGACTGCGCATCGATATCGCTGTGAGGGGTACACACGGAGAGATCACTGCTTAAAATCTAAGCAATCTGGTCAGATTGCCTAGATTTTAAGCAGCGAACGCTCTGTGAGTACCCCCCTTAAGTCAGAAAGAACCTGAGATATCTGGCTGGGAAGAGCAATTAACAAGCTTGGATGGGGATCACTGCTTTGACATTGGATATCTCCGGTTCTCCTGGGCCGATTTTCAAAATTCTGGTGCCATTGGAAAGAGGGGACCCTCAGCTATAAGCTTAAGGCCCTTGGGCAAGTGCCCATTGAGTCCATACGAAAAGACAGCCCTCGAAGCACCACTTGGGCCCTTTTTACATGGAGGTATGGTCACACCACCTTGGCTAAATACTAGAGATGTGCACTTGAAATTTTTCGGGTTTTGTGTTTTGGTTTTGGGTTCGGTTCCGCGGCCGTGTTTTGGGTTCGACCGCGTTTTGGCAAAACCTCACCGAATTTTTTTTGTCGGATTCGGGTGTGTTTTGGATTCGGGTGTTTTTTTCAAAAAACACTAAAAAACAGCTTAAATCATAGAATTTGGGGGTCATTTTGATCCCAAAGTATTATTAACCTCAAAAACCATAATTTCCACTCATTTTCAGTCTATTCTGAACACCTCACACCTCACAATATTATTTTTAGTCCTAAAATTTGCACCGAGGTCGCTGGATGACTAAGCTAAGCGACCCTAGTGGCCGACACAAACACCTGGCCCATCTAGGAGTGGCACTGCAGTGTCACGCAGGATGGCCCTTCCAAAAAAAACACTCCCCAAACAGCACATGACGCAAAGAAAAAAAGAGGCGCAATGAGGTAGCTGTGTGAGTAAGCTAAGCGACCCTAGTGGCCGACACAAACACCTGGCCCATCTAGGAGTAGCACTGCAGTGTCACGCAGGATGGCCCTTCCAAAAAACACTCCCCAAACAGCACATGACGCAAAGAAAAAAAGAGGCGCAATGAGGTAGCTGTGTGAGTAAGATAAGCGACCCTAGTGGCCGACACAAACACCTGGCCCATCTAGGAGTGGCACTGCAGTGTCACGCAGGATGGCCCTTCCAAAAAACACTCCCCAAACAGCACATGACGCAAAGAAAAAAAGAGGCGCAATGAGGTAGCTGTGTGAGTAAGCTAAGCGACCCTAGTGGCCGACACAAACACCTGGCCCATCTAGGAGTGGCACTGCAGTGTCACGCAGGATGGCCCTTCCAAAAAACACTCCCCAAACAGTACATGACGCAAAGAAAAAAAGAGGCGCAATGAGGTAGCTGTGTGAGTAAGATAAGCGACCCTAGTGGCCGACACAAACACCTGGCCCATCTAGGAGTGGCACTGCAGTGTCATGCAGGATGGCCCTTCCAAAAAACACTCCCCAAACAGCACATGACGCAAAGAAAAAAAGAGGCGCAATGAGGTAGCTGTGTGAGTAAGATAAGCGACCCTAGTGGCCGATACAAACACCTGGCCCATCTAGGAGTGGCACTGCAGTGTCACGCAGGATGGCCCTTCCAAAAAACACTCCCCAAACAGCACATGACGCAAAGAAAAAAAGAGGCGCAATGAGGTAGCTGTGTGAGTAAGGTAAGCGACCCTAGTGGCCGACACAAACACCTGGCCCATCTAGGAGTGTCACTGCAGTGTCACGCAGGATGGCCCTTCAAAAAAACACTCCCCAAACAGCACATGACGCAAAGAAAAAAAGAGGCGCAATGAGGTAGCTGTGTGAGTAAGGTAAGCGACCCTAGTGGCCGACACAAACACCTGGCCCATCTAGGAGTGGCACTGCAGTGTCACGCAGGATGGCCCTTCAAAAAAATACTCCCCAAACAGCACATGACGCAAAGAAAAATTAAAGAAAAAAGAGGTGCAAGATGGAATTGTCCTTGGGCCCTCCCACCCACCCTTATGTTGTATAAACAGGACATGCACACTTTAACCAACCCATCATTTCAGTGACAGGGTCTGCCACACGACTGTGACTGAAATGGCGGGTTGGTTTGGACCCCCACCAAAAAAGAAGCAATTAATCTCTCCTTGCACAAACTGGCTCTACAGAGGCAAGATGTCCACCTCATCATCATCCTCCGATATATCACCGTGTACATCCCCCTCCTCACAGATTATCAATTCGTCCCCACTGGAATCCACCATCTCAGCTCCCTGTGTACTTTGTGGAGGCAATTGCTGCTGGTCAATGTCTCCACGGAGGAATTGATTATAATTCATTTTAATGAACATCATCTTCTCCACATTTTCTAGATGTAACCTCGTACGCCGATTGCTGACAAGGTGAGCGGCGGCACTAAACACTCTTTCGGAGTACACACTTGTGGGAGGGCAACTTAGGTAGAATAAAGCCAGTTTGTGCTAAGGGCCTCCAAATTGCCTCTTTTTCCTGCCAGTATAAGTACGGACTGTCTGACGTGCCTACTTGGATGCGGTCACTCATATAATCCTCCACCATTCTTTCAATGGGGAGAGAATCATATGCAGTGACAGTAGACGACATGTCCGTAATCGTTGTCAGGTCCTTCAGTCCGGACCAGATGTCAGCATCAGCAGTCGCTCCAGACTGCCCTGCATCCCCGCCAGTGGGTGGGCTCGGAATTCTGAGCCTTTTCCTCGCACCCCCAGTTGCGGGAGAATGTGAAGGAGGAGATGTTGACAGGTCGCGTTCCGCTTGACTTGACAATTTTGTCACCAGCAGTTCTTTGAACCCCAGCAGACTTGTGTCTGCCGGAAAGAGAGATCCAAGGTAGGTTTTAAATCTAGGATCGAGCACGGTGGCCAAAATGTAGTGCTCTGATTTCAACAGATTGACCACCCGTGAATCCTTGTTAAGCGAATTAAGGGCTCCATCCACAAGTCCCACATGCCTAGCGGAATTGCTCTGTGTTAGCTCCTCCTTCAATGTCTCCAGCTTCTTCTGCAAAAGCCTGATGAGGGGAATGACCTGACTCAGGCTGGCACTGTCTGAACTGACTTCACGTGTGGCAAGTTCAAAAGGTTGCAGAACCTTGCACAACGTTGAAATCATTCTCCACTGCGCTTGAGACAGGTGCATTCCACCTCCTATATCGTGCTCAGTTGTATAGGCTTGAATGGCCTTTTGCTGCTCCTCCAACCTCTGAAGCATATAGAGGGTTGAATTCCACCTCGTTACCACTTCTTGCTTCAGATGATGGCAGGGCAGGTTCAGGCGTTTTTGGTGGTGCTCCAGTCTTCTGTACGTGGTGCCTGTACGCCGAAAGTGTCCCGCAATTCTTCTGGCCACCGACAGCATCTCTTGCACGCCCCTCTCGTTTTTTAAATAATTCTGCACCACCAAATTCAAGGTATGTGCAAAACATGGGACGTGCTGGAATTTGCCCAGATTTAATGCACACACAATATTGCTGGCGTTGTCCGATGCCACAAATCCACAGGAGAGTCCACTTGGGGTAAGCCATTCTGCGATGATCTTCCTCAGTTGCCGTAAGAGGTTTTTAGCTGTGTGCGTATTCTGGAAAGCGGTGATACAAAGCGTAGCCTGCCTAGGAAAGAGTTGGCGTTTGCGAGATGCTGCTACTGGTGCCGCCGCTGCTGTTCTTGCGGCGGGAGTCCATACATCTACCCAGTGGGCTGTCACAGTCATATAGTCCTGAGCCTGCCCTGCTCCACTTGTCCACATGTCCGTGGTTAAGTGGACATTGGGTACAACTGCATTTTTTAGGACACTGGTGAGTCTTTTTCTGAGGTCTGTGTACATTTTCGGTATCGCCTGCCTAGAGAAATGGAACCTAGATGGTATTTGGTACCGGGGACACAGTACCTCCAACAAGTCTCTAGTTGGCTCTGCAGTAATGATGGATACCGGAACCACGTTTCTCACCGCCCAGGATGCCAAGGCCTCAGTTATCCGCTTTGCAGCAGGATGACTGCTGTGATATTTCATCTTCCTCGCAAAGGACTGTTGGACAGTCAATTGCTTGGTGGAAGTAGTAAAAGTGGTCTTACGAGTACGACTTCCCCTCTGGGATGACCATCGACTCCCAGCAGCAACAACAGCAGCGCCAGCAGCAGTAGGCGTTACACGCAAGGATGCATCGGAGGAATCCCAGGCAGGAGAGGACTCGTCAGAATTGCCAGTGACATGGCCTGCAGGAAAATTGGCATTCCTGGGGAAGGAGGAAATTGACACTGAGGGAGTTGGTGGGGTGGTTTGCGCGAGCTTGGTTACAAGAGGAAGGGATTTACTGGTCTGTGGACTGCTTCCGCTGTCGCACAAAGTTTTTGAACTTGTCACTGACTTATGATGAATGCGCTGCAGGTGACGTATAAGGGAGGATGTTCCGAGGTGGTTAACGTCCTTACCCCTACTTATTACAGCTTGACAAAGGCAACACACGGCTTGACAAATGTTGTCCGCATTTCTGTTGAAATACTTCCACACCGAAGAGCTGATTTTTTTGGTATTTTGACCAGGCATGTCAATGGCCATATTCCTCCCACGGACAACAGGTGTCTCCCCGGGTGCCTGACTTAAACAAACCACCTCACCATCAGAATCCTCCTTGTCAATTTCCTCCCCAGCGCCAGCAACACCCATATCCTCCTCATCCTGGTGTACTTCAACACTGACATCTTCAATCTGACTATCAGGAACTGGACTGCGGGTGCTCCTTCCAGCACTTGCAGGGGGCGTGCAAATGGTGGAAGGCGCATGCTCTTCACGTCCAGTGTTGGGAAGGTCAGGCATCGCAACCGACACAATTGGACTCTCCTTGTGGATTTGGGATTTCGAAGAACGCACAGTTCCTTGCTGTGCTTTTGCCAGCTTGAGTCTTTTCATTTTTCTAGCGAGAGGCTGAGTGCTTCCATCCTCATGTGAAGCTAAACCACTAGCCATGAACATAGGCCAGGGCCTCAGCCGTTCCTTGCCACTCCGTGTGGTAAATGGCATATTGGCAAGTTTACGCTTCTCCTCCGACGATTTTATTTTAGATTTTTGAGTCCTTTTTTTACTGATATTTGGTGTTTTGGATTTTACATGCTCTGTACTATGACATTGGGCATCGGCCTTGGCAGACGACGTTGCTGGCATTTCATCGTCTCGGCCATGACTAGTGGCAGCAGCTTCAGCACGAGGTGGAAGTGGATCTTGATCTTTCCCTATTTTTGGAACCTCAACATTTTTGTTCTCCATATTTTAATAGGCACAACTAAAAGGCACCTCAGGTAAACAATGGAGATGGATGGATACTAGAGATGAGCGGGTTCGGTTCCTCGGAATCCGAACCCGCCCGAACTTCAGGTTTTTATACACGGGTCCGAGAGACTCGGATCTTCCCGCCTTGCTCGGTTAACCCGAGCGCGCCCGAACGTCATCATCCTGCTGTCGGATTCTCGCGAGGCTCGGATTCTATCGCGAGACTCGGATTCTATATAAGGAGCCGCGCGTCGCCGCCATTTTCACACGTGCATTGAGATTCATAGGGAGAGGACGTGGCTGGCGTCCTCTCCGTTTATAGAGAAGAGAGTGAGACTAGAGTAGAGAGAGACACAGTAGTAATTTTGGGGAGCATTAGGAGGAGTACTACTACTTGCTGAAGTGATAGATAGATAGATAGATAGATAGATAGATAGATAGTGTGACTGTATAATGTATATCTGACTTGTGGGGGAGACACTGACAGTGGGGAGCAGTTAGAGTCTGAGAGCAGGGACTCAGGAGTACATATAACGTACAGTGCACACTTTTGCTGCCAGAGTGCCACACTGCCATTGTGACCACACTGACAACCAGTATAATATATATTGTGATTGTCTGCTTAGGAGTACTACTTGCAAGTTGCTGATAGTGTGACCAGTGACCTGACCACCAGTTTAATAATCAACACCAATTTAATATATATATATATATATATATATATATATATATATATAAAATAAAATATAATATATATAATATTGTATACCACCTACCCGTTTTTTTTTTTTCTTTCTTCTTCTTTATACATACTACTATAGTAGCTTACTGTAGCAGTCTGCGGTGCTGCTGAGCTGACAGTGTCCAGCAGGTCCGTCATCAGTCATTACATAATAAATATATATACCTGTCCGGCTGCAGTACTAGTGATATTATATATATATATATATATTGATTTCATCTCATTATCATCCAGTCTATATTAGCAGCAGACACAGTACGGTAGTCCACGGCTGTAGCTACCTCTGTGTCGGCAGTCGCTCGTCCATCCATAATTGTATACCACCTACCCGTGTTTTTTTTTCTTTTTCTTTCTTCTTTATACATACTACTATAGTAGCTTACTGTAGCAGTCTGCGGTGCTGCTGAGCTGACAGTGTCCAGCAGGTCCGTCATCAGTCATTACATAATAAATATATCTACCTGTCCGGCTGCAGTACTAGTGTGATATTATATATATATATATTGATTTCATCTCATTATCATCCAGTCTATATTAGCAGCAGACACAGTACGGTAGTCCACGGCTGTAGCTACCTCTGTGTCGGCAGTCGCTCGTCCATCCATAATTGTATACCACCTACCCGTGGTTTTTTTTTTCTTTCTTTCTTCTTTATACATACTACTATAGTAGCTTACTGTAGCAGTCTGCGGTGCTGCTGAGCTGACAGTGTCCAGCAGGTCCGTCATCAGTCATTACATAATAAATATATCTACCTGTCCGGCTGCAGTACTAGTGTGATATTATATATATATATATATTGATTTCATCTCATTATCATCCAGTCTATATTAGCAGCAGACACAGTACGGTAGTCCACGGCTGTAGCTACCTCTGTGTCGGCAGTCGCTCGTCCATCCATAATTGTATACCACCTACCCGTGGTTTTTTTTTTTCTTTCTTCTTTATACATACTACTATAGTAGCTTACTGTAGCAGTCTGCGGTGCTGCTGAGCTGACAGTGTCCAGCAGGTCCGTCATCAGTCATTACATAATAAATATATCTACCTGTCCGGCTGCAGTACTAGTGTGATATTATAAATATATATATTGATTTCATCTCATTATCCTCCAGTCTATATTAGCAGCAGACACAGTACGGTAGTCCACGGCTGTAGCTACCTCTGTGTCGGCAGTCGCTCGTCCATCCATAATTGTATACCACCTAGCCGTGGTTTTTTCTTTTTCTTTCTTCTTTATACATACTACTATAGTAGCTTACTGTAGCAGTCTGCGGTGCTGCTGAGCTGACAGTGTCCAGCAGGTCCGTCATCAGTCATTACATAATAAATATATATACCTGTCCGGCTGCAGTACTAGTGTGATATTATATATATATATATTGATTTCATCTCATTATCCTCCAGTCTATATTAGCAGCAGACACAGTACGGTAGTCCACGGCTGTAGCTACCTCTGTGTCGGCAGTCGCTCGTCCATCCATAATTGTATACCACCTACCCGTGTTTTTTTTTTCTTTCTTCTTTAAACATACTACTATAGTAGCTTACTGTAGCAGTCTGCGGTGCTGCTGAGCTGACAGTGTCCAGCAGGTCCGTCATCAGTCATTACATAATAAATATATATACCTGTCCGGCTGCAGTACTAGTGATATTATATATATATATATATTGATTTCATCTCATTATCATCCAGTCTATATTAGCAGCAGACACAGTACGGTAGTCCACGGCTGTAGCTACCTCTGTGTCGGCAGTCGCTCGTCCATCCATAATTGTATACCACCTACCCGTGTTTTTTTTTCTTTTTCTTTCTTCTTTATACATACTACTATAGTAGCTTACTGTAGCAGTCTGCGGTGCTGCTGAGCTGACAGTGTCCAGCAGGTCCGTCATCAGTCATTACATAATAAATATATCTACCTGTCCGGCTGCAGTACTAGTGTGATATTATATATATATATATATATTGATTTCATCTCATTATCATCCAGTCTATATTAGCAGCAGACACAGTACGGTAGTCCACGGCTGTAGCTACCTCTGTGTCGGCAGTCGCTCGTCCATCCATAATTGTATACCACCTACCCGTGGTTTTTTTTTTTTCTTTCTTCTTTATACATACTACTATAGTAGCTTACTGTAGCAGTCTGCGGTGCTGCTGAGCTGACAGTGTCCAGCAGGTCCGTCATCAGTCATTACATAATAAATATATCTACCTGTCCGGCTGCAGTACTAGTGTGATATTATATATATATATATTGATTTCATCTCATTATCATCCAGTCTATATTAGCAGCAGACACAGTATGGTAGTCCACGGCTGTAGCTACCTCTGTGTCGGCAGTCGCTCGTCCATCCATAATTGTATACCACCTACCCGTGTTTTTTTTTTTCTTTCTTCTTTATACATACTACTATAGTAGCTTACTGTAGCAGTCTGCGGTGCTGCTGAGCTGACAGTGTCCAGCAGGTCCGTCATCAGTCATTACATAATAAATATATCTACCTTTCCGGCTGCAGTACTAGTGTGATATTATATATATATATATTGATTTCATCTCATTATCATCCAGTCTATATTAGCAGCAGACACAGTACGGTAGTCCACGGCTGTAGCTACCTCTGTGTCGGCAGTCGCTCGTCCATCCATAAGTATACTAGTATCCATCCATCTCCATTGTTTACCTGAGGTGCCTTTTAGTTGTGCCTATTAAAATATGGAGAACAAAAATGTTGAGGTTCCAAAATTAGGGAAAGATCAAGATCCACTTCCACCTCGTGCTGAAGCTGCTGCCACTAGTCATGGCCGAGACGATGAAATGCCAGCAACGTCGTCTGCCAAGGCCGATGCCCAATGTCATAGTACAGAGCATGTAAAATCCAAAACACCAAATATCAGTAAAAAAAGGACTCCAAAATCTAAATTAAAATTGTCGGAGGAGAAGCGTAAACTTGCCAATATGCCATTTACCACACGGAGTGGCAAGGAACGGCTGAGGCCCTGGCCTATGTTCATGGCTAGTGGTTCAGCTTCACGTGAGGATGGAAGCACTCAGCCTCTCGCTAGAAAAATGAAAAGACTAAAGCTGGCAAAAGCACCGCAAAGAACTGTGCGTTCTTCGAAATCCCAAATCCACAAGGAGAGTCCAATTGTGTCGGTTGCGATGCCTGACCTTCCCAACACTGGACGTGAAGAGCATGCGCCTTCCACCATTTGCACGCCCCCTGCAAGTGCTGGAAGGAGCACCCGCAGTCCAGTTCCTGATAGTCAGATTGAAGATGTCAGTGTTGAAGTACACCAGGATGAGGAGGATATGGGTGTTGCTGGCGCTGGGGAGGAAATTGACAAGGAGGATTCTGATGGTGAGGTGGTTTGTTTAAGTCAGGCACCCGGGGAGACACCTGTTGTCCGTGGGAGGAATATGGCCGTTGACATGCCTGGTGAAAATACAAAAAAAATCAGCTCTTCGGTGTGGAAGTATTTCAACAGAAATGCGGACAACATTTGTCAAGCCGTGTGTTGCCTTTGTCAAGCTGTAATAAGTAGGGGTAAGGACGTTAACCACCTCGGAACATCCTCCCTTATACATCACCTGCAGCGCATTCATAATAAGTCAGTGACAAGTTCAAAAACTTTGGGCGACAGCGGAAGCAGTCCACTGACCAGTAAATCCCTTCCTCTTGTATCCAAGCTCACGCAAACCACCCCACCAACTCCCTCAGTGTCAATTTCCTCCTTCCCCAGGAATGCCAATAGTCCTGCAGGCCATGTCACTGGCAATTCTGACGATTCCTCTCCTGCCTGGGATTCCTCCGATGCATCCTTGCGTGTAACGCCTACTGCTGCTGGCGCTGCTGGGAGTCGATGGTCATCCCAGAGGGGAAATCGTAAGACCACTTTTACTACTTCCACCAAGCAATTGACTGTCCAACAGTCCTTTGCGAGGAAGATGAAATATCACAGCAGTCATCCTGCTGCAAAGCGGATAACTGAGGCCTTGGCATCCTGGGTGGTGAGAAACGTGGTTCCGGTATCCATCATTACTGCAGAGCCAACTAGAGACTTGTTGGAGGTACTGTGTCCCCGGTACCAAATACCATCTAGGTTCCATTTCTCTAGGCAGGCGATACCGAAAATGTACACAGACCTCAGAAAAAGAGTCACCAGTGTCCTAAAAAATGCAGCTGTACCCAATGTCCACTTAACCACGGACATGTGGACAAGTGGAGCAGGGCAGGGTCTGGACTATATGACTGTGACAGCCCACTGGGTAGATGTATGGACTCCCGCCGCAAGAACAGCAGCGGCGGCACCAGTAGCAGCATCTCGCAAACGCCAACTCTTTCCTAGGCAGGCTACGCTTTGTATCACCGGTTTCCAGAATACGCACACAGCTGAAAACCTCTTACGGCAACTGAGGAAGATCATCGCGGAATGGCTTACCCCAATTGGACTCTCCTGTGGATTTGTGGCATCGGACAACGCCAGCAATATTGTGTGTGCATTAAATCTGGGCAAATTCCAGCATGTCCCATGTTTTGCACATACCTTGAATTTGGTGGTGCAGAATTTTTAAAAAAATGACAGGGGCGTGCAAGAGATGCTGTCGGTGGCCAGAAGAATTGCGGGACACTTTCGGCGTACAGGCACCACGTACAGAAGACTGGAGCAACACCAAAAACGCCTGAACCTGCCCTGCCATCATCTGAAGCAAGAAGTGGTAACGAGGTGGAATTCAACCCTATATATGCTTCAGAGGTTGGAGGAGCAGCAAAAGGCCATTCAAGCCTATACAATTCAGCACGATATAGGAGGTGGAATGCACCTGTCTCAAGCGCAGTGGAGAATGATTTCAACGTTGTGCAAGGTTCTGCTGCCCTTTGAACTTGCCACACGTGAAGTCAGTTCAGACACTGCCAGCCTGAGTCAGGTCATTCCCCTCATCAGGCTTTTGCAGAAGAAGCTGGAGACATTGAAGGAGGAGCTAACACGGAGCGATTCCGCTAGGCATGTGGGACTTGTGGATGGAGCCCTTAATTCGCTTAACAAGGATTCACGGGTGGTCAATCTGTTGAAATCAGAGCACTACATTTTGGCCACCGTGCTCGATCCTAGATTTAAAACCTACCTTGGATCTCTCTTTTTCCGGCAGACACAAGTCTGCTGGGGTTCAAAGACCTGCTGGTGAGAAAATTGTCAAGTCAAGCGGAACGCGACCTGTCAACATCTCCTCCTTCACATTCTCCCGCAACTGGGGGTGCGAGGAAAAGGCTCAGAATTCCGAGCCCACCCGCTGGCGGTGATGCAGGGCAGTCTGGAGCGACTGCTGATGCTGACATCTGGTCCGGACTGAAGGACCTGTCAACGATTACGGACATGTCGTCTACTGTCACTGCATATGATTCTCTCCCCATTGAAAGAATGGTGGAGGATTATATGAGTGACCGCATCCAAGTAGGCACGTCAGACAGTCCGTACTTATACTGGCAGGAAAAAGAGGCAATTTGGAGGCCCTTGCACAAACTGGCTTTATTCTACCTAAGTTGCCCTCCCACAAGTGTGTACTCCGAAACAGTGTTTAGTGCCGCCGCTCACCTTGTCAGCAATCGGCGTACGAGGTTACTTCCAGAAAATGTGGAGAAGATGATGTTCATTAAAATGAATTATAATCAATTCCTCCGTGGAGACATTGACCAGCAGCAATTGCCTCCACAAAGTACACAGGGAGCTGAGATGGTGGATTCCAGTGGGGACGAATTGATAATCTGTGAGGAGGGGGATGTACACGGTGATATATCGGAGGATGATGATGAGGTGGACATCTTGCCTTTGTAGAGACAGTTTGTGCAAGGAGAGATTAATTGCTTCTTTTTTGGTGGGGGTCCAAACCAACCCGTCATTTCAGTCACAGTCGTGTGGCAGACCCTGTCACTGAAATGATGGGTTGGTTAAAGTGTGCATGTCCTGTTTATACAACATAAGGGTGGGTGGGAGGGCCCAAGGACAATTCCATCTTGCACCTCTTTTTTCTTTAATTTTTCTTTGCGTCATGTGCTGTTTGGGGAGTGTTTTTTGGAAGGGCCATCCTGCGTGACACTGCAGTGTCACTCCTAGATGGGCCAGGTGTTTGTGTCGGCCACTAGGGTCGCTTATCTTACTCACACAGCTACCTCATTGCGCCTCTTTTTTTCTTTGCGTCATGTGCTGTTTGGGGAGTGTTTTTTGGAAGGGCCATCCTGCGTGACACTGCAGTGCCACTCCTAGATGGGCCAGGTGTTTGTGTCGGCCACTAGGGTCGCTTATCTTACTCACACAGCTACCTCATTGCGCCTCTTTTTTTCTTTGCGTCATGTGCTGTTTGGGGAGTGTTTTTTGGAAGGGCCATCCTGCGTGACACTGCAGTGCCACTCCTAGATGGGCCCGGTGTTTGTGTCGGCCACTAGGGTCGCTTATCTTACTCACACAGCTACCTCATTGCGCCTCTTTTTTTCTTTGCGTCATGTGCTGTTTGGGGAGTGTTTTTTGGAAGGGCCATCCTGCGTGACACTGCAGTGCCACTCCTAGATGGGCCCGGTGTTTGTGTCGGCCACTAGGGTCGCTTATCTTACTCACACAGCTACCTCATTACGCCTCTTTTTTTCTTTGCGTCATGTGCTGTTTGGGGAGTGTTTTTTGGAAGGGCCATCCTGCGTGACACTGCAGTGCCACTCCTAGATTGGCCAGGTGTTTGTGTCGGCCACTAGGGTCGCTTATCTTACTCACACAGCTACCTCATTGCGCCTCTTTTTTTCTTTGCGTCATGTGCTGTTTGGGGAGTGTTTTTTGGAAGGGCCATCCTGCGTGACACTGCAGTGCCACTCCTAGATGGGCCCGGTGTTTGTGTCGGCCACTAGGGTCGCTTATCTTACTCACACAGCTACCTCATTGCGCCTCTTTTTTTCTTTGCGTCATGTGCTGTTTGGGGAGTGTTTTTTGGAAGGGCCATCCTGCGTGACACTGCAGTGCCACTCCTAGATGGGCCCGGTGTTTGTGTCGGCCACTAGGGTCGCTTATCTTACTCACACAGCTACCTCATTGCGCCTCTTTTTTTCTTTGCGTCATGTGCTGTTTGGGGAGTGTTTTTTGGAAGGGCCATCCTGCGTGACACTGCAGTGCCACTCCTAGATGGGCCCGGTGTTTGTGTCGGCCACTAGAGTCGCTTATCTTACTCACACAGCTACCTCATTGCGCCTCTTTTTTTCTTTGCGTCATGTGCTGTTTGGGGAGTGTTTTTTGGAAGGGCCATCCTGCGTGACACTGCAGTGCCACTCCTAGATGGGCCCGGTGTTTGTGTCGGCCACTAGGGTCGCTTATCTTACTCACACAGCTACCTCATTGCGCCTCTTTTTTTCTTTGCGTCATGTGCTGTTTGGGGAGTGTTTTTTGGAAGGGCCATCCTGCGTGACACTGCAGTGCCACTCCTAGATGGGCCAGGTGTTTGTGTCGGCCACTAGGGTCGCTTAGCTTACTCACACAGCTACCTCATTGCGCCTCTTTTTTTCTTTGCGTCATGTGCTGTTTGGGGAGTGTTTTTTGGAAGGGCCATCCTGCGTGACACTGCAGTGCCACTCCTAGATGGGCCCGGTGTTTGTGTCGGCCACTAGGGTCGCTTATCTTACTCACACAGCTACCTCATTGCGCCTCTTTTTTTCTTTGCGTCATGTGCTGTTTGGGGAGTGTTTTTTGGAAGGGCCATCCTGCGTGACACTGCAGTGACACTCCTAGATGGGCCCGGTGTTTGTGTCGGCCACTAGGGTCGCTTAGCTTAGTCATCCAGCGACCTCGGTGCAAATTTTAGGACTAAAAATAATATTGTGAGGTGTGAGGTATTCAGAATAGACTGAAAATGAGTGGAAATTATGGTTTTTGAGGTTAATAATACTTTGGGATCAAAATGACCCCCAAATTCTATGATTTAAGCTGTTTTTTAGTGTTTTTTGAAAAAAACACCCAAATCCAAAACACACCCGAATCCGACAAAAAAAATTCGGTGAGGTTTTGCCAAAACGCGGTCGAACCCAAAACACGGCCGCGGAACCGAACCCAAAACCAAAACACAATACCCGAAAAATTTCAAGTGCACATCTCTAATGGATACTAGTATACTTATGGATGACGAGCGACTGCCGACACAGAGGTAGCTACAGCCGTGGACTACCGTACTGTGTCTGCTGCTAATATAGACTGGATGATAATGAGATAAAATTAAAATATATATATATATCACACTAGTACTGCAGCCGGACAGGTATATATTATGTAATGACGGACCTGATGGACACTGTCTGTCAGCACTGCAGACTCCTAAAGTAAGCTACTAGTATCAAGAAGATAGAAAAAAAAAAAACACGGGTAGGTGGTATACAATTATGGATGGACGAGCGACTGCCGACACAGAGGTAGCTACAGCCGTGGACTACCGTACTGTGTCTGCTGCTAATAAAGACTGGATGATAATGAGATAAAATTAAAATATATATATATATCACACTAGTACTGCAGCCGGACAGGTATATATTATGTAATGACGGACCTGCTGGACACTGTCTGCAGAATGCGTTTATAAAAACACCACACGACGAGTGTTTAACTTTTTCAGGCAGACAATCACAATATACTGGTGGTCAGCAGACAATCACAATATACTGGTGGTCACTGGTCAGTCACACTGGCAGTGGCACTCTGGCAGCAAAAGTGTGCACTGTACTTAAATGTACTCCTGCTATAACTGCTCCCCAGTCTCCCCCACAATTAAGCTGTGTGAGCAGTGAGCACTCAGCAGTCAGATAATGATATACAGTATATGATGCAGCACACTGGGCTGAGCACAGATATGGTATGTGTGACTGTGTCACACTGTGTATCGTTTTTTTTCAGGCAGAGAACGGATTAATTAAACTGGTGGCACTGGTCACTGGTCACACTATCAGCAGCAAGTAGTACTCCTCCTATATGCTCCCCAAAATTTGTGTCTCTCTCTAGTACTCTAGTCACTCTAAACGGAGAGGACGCCAGCCACGTCCTCTCCCTATCAATCTCAATGCACGTGTGAAAATGGCGGCGACGCGCGGCTCTTTATATAGAATCCGAGTCTCGCGATAGAATCCGAGCCTCGCGAGAATCCGACAGCGGGATGATGACGTTCGGGCGCGCTCGGGTTAACCGAGCAAGGCGGGAAGATCCGAGTCGCTCGGACCCGTGTAAAAAAAACCTGAAGTTCGGGCGGGTTCGGATTCCGAGGAACCGAACCCGCTCATCTCTACTAAATACAGTAGCTGTGTCTCCTTGGCAACCTGGGCCTTTGGACAGGTCTGGACCCTGGTGCTTCATACTCACTTACCTCCACTCATCATGCCCCTAGATGGGAGTACAAAGAGCCATGCTTATTTTCAGGCACTTTGGGCTTTATTCATCTTCAGTTGCAGTTCTGCTAAAATAACAAAGCTGCAACTCCTATCTCTCGCATGCTGGGGGCTGCCCAGCACAGGGCAAGGCCGCCCAGCATGCTAATGCATCACTGATTTAGGGTAGCCCCCTGCCACCGCAGCCTGGTCGACGCCCCCGCAACGCAAACACCTTAGCTTGTCAATCAGGCAGAGGCGTTCGCTTTAGTGAAATGCAATCGCATCTTACTGCATGCACACGCATAGTACAGATCCTACACTTGCGCACTGGGCATAAAATCTTCAGTATGCGATCACTGATGTGATTCATACTGAATAAGGCACGTTGTTCTAATAAATAACCCTTTCAAATGTAGGGGCATATTTAATAACGAGTGATATTCTTGTTATTGTTACTAATCTAAAATGGTCCTCCAACTGGGTGGTCTTCAGTATGCCGACTGTCGGGATCCCGGCACACAGTATACCGGCGCCGGAATCCTGACAGCTGGCATACCGACACTTTTTCTCCCTCGTGGGGGTCCACGACCCCCCCTGGAGGGAGAATAAAATAGCGTGGCGAGTGCAGCGAGCCCGCAAGGGGCTCATTTTCACTCGCCACGCTGTCGGTATGCTGGCGGTCGGGCTCCCGGCGTTGGTATGCTGGTCGCCGGGAGCCCGGTCGCCGGCACACCATACTACACCCCTCCAACCAATAAACCCCAATCATTTTTCAAAGACATGACAGTTACGAGCTGATTGATTGGAGCAACATTTAAGACTAGTAATGATTGATAACAAGAATATCACTTGTAACACATTGCCCCAATCACCTCTGTAGTAACATATTCCCCCCTTCACCTCTGTAATAACACATTCTCCCTATCACCTCTATAGTAACTAGAGATGAGCGGGTTCGGTTCCTCGGAATCCGAACCCGCCCGAACTTCAGTTTTTTTTACACGGGGCCGAGCGACTCGGATCTTCCCGCCTTGCTCGGTTAACCCGAGCGCGCCCGAACGTCATCATCCCGCTGTCGGATTCTCGCGAGACTCGGATTCTATATAAGGAGCCGCGCGTCGCCGCCATTTTCACACGTGCATTGAGATTGATAGGGAGAGGACGTGGCTGGCGTCCTCTCCGTTTATAGAGAAGAGAGTGAGACTAGAGTAGAGAGAGACACAGTATTTACTTTAGTAATTTTGGGGAGCATTAGGAGGAGTACTACTACTTGCTGAAGTGATAGTGTGACTGTATATCTGACTTGTGGGGGAGACAGTGGGGAGCAGTTAGAGTCTGAGAGCAGGAGTACATATTTTAACGTACAGTGCACACTTTTGCTGCCAGAGTGCCACACTGCCATTGTGACCACACTGACCACCAGTATATTGTGATTGTCTGCTTAGGAGTACTACTTGCAAGTTGCTGATAGTGTGACCAGTGACCTGACCACCAGTTTAATTAATCTCCACCAATTTAATATTTATATATAATTGTATATATATATATATAATTGCATACCACCTACCCGTGTTTTTTTTTTTCTTTCTTCTTGATACATACTATAGTAGTTTACTGTAGCAGTCTGCGGTGCTGAGCTGACAGTGTCCAGCAGGTCCGTCATCAGTCATTACATAATAAATATATATACCTGTCCGGCTGCAGTACTAGTGATGTTATATATATATATATATTAATTTCATCTCATTATCATCCAGTCTATATTAGCAGCAGACACAGTACGGTAGTCCACGGCTGTAGCTACCTCTGTGTCGGCAGTCGCTCGTCCATCCATAATTGTATACCACCTACCCATGGTTTTTTTTTTTTTCTTCTTGATACATACTACTATAGTAGCTTACTGTAGCAGTCTGCGGTGCTGCTGAGCTGACAGTGTCCAGCAGGTCCGTCATCAGTCATTACATAATAAATATATATACCTGTCCGGCTGCAGTACTAGTGATATTATATATATATATATATTAATTTCATCTTATTATCATCCAGTCTATATTAGCAGCAGACACAGTACGGTAGTCCACGGCTGTAGCTACCTCTGTGTCGGCAGTCGCTCGTCCATCCATAATTGTATACCACCTACCCGTGGTTTTTTTTTTTCTTTCTTCTTGATACATACTACTATAGTAGCTTACTGTAGCAGTCTGCTGTGCTGCTGAGCTGACAGTGTCCAGCAGGTCCGTCATCAGTCATTACATAATAAATATATATACCTGTCCGGCTGCAGTACTAGTGATATTATATATATATATATATTAATTTCATCTCATTATCATCCAGTCTATATTAGCAGCAGACACAGTACGGTAGTCCACGGCTGTAGCTACCTCTGTGTCGGCAGTCGCTCGTCCATCCATAATTGTATACCACCTACCCGTGGTTTTTTTTTTCTTTCTTCTTGATACATACTACTATAGTATCTTACTGTAGCAGTCTGCGGTGCTGCTGAGCTGACAGTGTCCAGCAGGTCCGTCATCAGTCATTACATAATAAATATATATACCTGTCCGGCTGCAGTACTAGTGATATTATATATATATATATTAATTTCATCTCATTATCATCCAGTCTATATTAGCAGCAGACACAGTACGGTAGTCCACGGCTGTAGCTACCTCTGTGTCGGCAGTCGCTCGTCATCCATAAGTATACTAGTATCCATCCATCTCCATTGTTTACCTGAGGTGCCTTTTAGTTGTGCTTATTAAAATATGGAGAACAAAAATGTTGAGGTTCCAAAATTAGGGAAAGATCAAGATCCACTTCCACCTCGTGCTGAAGCTGCTGCCACTAGTCATGGCCGAGACGATGAAATGCCAGCAACGTCGTCTGCCAAGGCCGATGCCCAATGTCATAGTACAGAGCATGTAAAATCCAAAACACCAAATATCAGTAAAAAAAGGACTCAAAAATCTAAAAATAAGAATTTACTTACCGATAATTCTATTTCTCATAGTCCGTAGTGGATGCTGGGGACTCCGTCAGGACCATGGGGAATAGCGGCTCCGCAGGAGACAGGGCACAAAAGCAAGCTTTTAGGATCACATGGTGTGTACTGGCTCCTCCCCCTATGACCCTCCTCCAAGCCTCAGTTAGGTACTGTGCCTGGACGAGCGTACACAATAAGGAAGGATCTTGAATCCCGGGTAAGACTCATACCAGCCACACCAATCACACCGTACAACTTGTGATCTGAACCCAGTTAACAGTATGATAACACAGAAGTAGCCTCTAAAAAAAGATGGCTCACAACAATAATAACCCGATTTTTGTAACAATAACTATGTACAAGTATTGCAGACAATCCGCACTTGGGATGGGCGCCCAGCATCCACTACGGACTATGAGAAATAGAATTATCGGTAAGTAAATTCTTATTTTCTCTAACGTCCTAGTGGATGCTGGGGACTCCGTCAGGACCATGGGGATTATACCAAAGCTCCCAAACGGGCGGGAGAGTGCGGATGACTCTGCAGCACCGAATGAGAGAACTCCAGGTCCTCCTCAGCCAGGGTATCAAATTTGTAGAATTTTACAAACGTGTTCCCCCCTGACCACGTAGCTGCTCGGCAAAGTTGTAAAGCCGAGACACCTCGGGCAGCCGCCCAAGATGAGCCCACCTTCCTTGTGGAATGGGCATTTACAGATTTTGGCTGTGGCAGGCCAGCCACAGAATGTGCAAGCTGAATTTTACTACAAATCCAACGAGCAATAGTCTGCTTAGAAGCAGGAGCACCCAGCTTTTTGGGTGCATACAATATAAACAGCAAGTCAGACTTTCTGACTCCAGCCGTCCTGGAATTATATATATATATATATATTTTCAGGGCCCTGACAACGTCTAGCAACTTGGAGTCCTCCAAGTCCCTAGTAGCCGCAGGCACCACAATAGGTTGTTTCAGGTGAAACGCTGACACCACCTTAGGAAGAAACTGGGGACTAGTCCGCAGTTCTGCCCTGTCCGAATGGAAAATCAAATATGGGCTTCTGTAAGACAAAGCCGCCAATTCTGACACTCGCCTGGCCGAGGCCAGGGCCAACAGCATGGTAACTTTCCATGTGAGATATTTCAAATCCACAGATTTGAGCGGTTCAAACCAATATGATTTGAGGAATCCCAACACTACGTTGAGATCCCACGGTGCCACTGGAGGCACAAAAAGGGCTGTATATGCAATACTCCCTTGACAAATGTCTGGACTTCAGGAACTGAAGCCAATTTTTTCTGGAAGAAAATCTACAGGGCCGAAACTTGAACCTTAATGGACCCCAATTTGAGGCTCATAGACACTCCTGTTTGCAGGAAGTGCAGAAATCGACCTAGTTGAAATTTCTTCGTGGGGCCTTCCTGGCCTCACTCACGCAACATATTTTCACTACATGTGGTGATAACGTTGTGCGGTCACCTCCTTCCTGGCTTTGACCAGGGTAGGTATGACCTCTTCCAGAATGCCTTTTCCCTTAGGATCCGGCGTTCAACCGCCATGCCGTCAAACGCAGCCGCGGTAAGTCTTGGAACAGACATGGTACTTGCTGAAGCAAGTCCCTTCTTAGCTCCCGAGGCCATTAGTCCTCTGTGAGCATCTCTTGAAGTTCCGGGTACCAAGTCCCTCTTGGCCAATCCGGAGCCACGAGTATAGTTCTTACTCCTCTACGTCTTATAATTCTCAATACCTTGGTTATGAGAAGCAGAGGAGGGAACACATACACCGACTGTAACACCCACGGTGTTACCAGGACATCCACAGCTATCGCCTGAAGGTCTCGTGACCTGGCGCAATACCTGTCCCGTTTTTTGTTCGGGCGGGACGCCATCATGTCCACCTTTGGTCATTCCCAATGGTTCACAATCATGCGGAAAACTTCCCGATGAAGTTCCCACTCTCCCGGGTGGAGGTCGTGCCTGCTGAGGAAGTCTGCTTCCCAGTCGTCCACTCCCGGAATGAACACTGCTGACAGTGCTATCACATGATTTTCCGCCTAGCGAAAAATCCTTGCAGTTTTGCCACTGCCCCCTGCTTCTTGTGCCGCCCTTTCTGTTTACGTGGGCGACTGCCGTGATGTTATCCCACTGGATCAATACCGGCTGACCTTGAAGCAGAGGTCTTGCTAAGTTTAGAGCATTATAAATTTGCTCTTAGCTCCAGTATATTTATGTGGAGAGAATTCTCCAGACTTGATCACACTCCCTGGAAATTTTCTTTTTCCCTGTGTGACTGCTCTCCAGCCTCTCAGGCTGGCCTCCGTGGTCACCAGCATCCAATCCTGAATGCCGAATCTGCGGCCCTCTAGAAATGAGCACTCTGTAATCACCACAGGAGAGACACCCTTGTCCTTGGATATAGGGTTATCCGCTGATGCATCTGAAGATGCGATCCGGACCATTTGTCCATCAGATCCCACTGAAGAGTTCTTGCGTGAAATCTGCCGAATGGAATCGCTTCGCAATAAGCCACCATTTTTACCAGGACTCTTGTGCAATGATGCACTGACACTTTTCCTGGTTTTAGGAGGATCCCGATTAGCTCGGATAACTCCCTGGCTTTCTCCTCTGGGAGAAACACCTTTTTCTGGACTGTGTCCAGAATCATCCCTAGGACCAGCAGACGTGTCGTCGGAACAACTGCGGTTTTGGAATATTTAGAATCCACCCTTGTTATCGTAGAACTACTTGAGATAGTGCTACTCCGACCTCCAACTGTTCTCTGGACCTTGTTCTTATCAGGAGGTCGTCCATTTTCTTTGAAGACGAATCCTCATTTCGGTCATTACCTTGGTAAGGACCCGGGGTGCCTTGGACAATCCAACGGCATCGTCTGAAACTGATAGTGACAGTTCTGTACCACAAACCTAAGGTACCCTCGGTGAGAAAAGGCAAATTTTGGGACATGGAGGTAAGCATCCCTGATGTCCCGGGACACCATATAGTCCCCTTCTTCCCTTCGCTATCACTGCTCTGAGTGACTCCATCTGGATTTGAACTTTTGTAAGTGTTCAAATATTTCAGATTTAGAATAGGTCTCACCTAGCCTTCTGGCTTCAGTACCACCATATAGTGTGGAATAATACCCCTTTCCTTGTTGTAGGAGGGGTACTGTGATTATCACCTGCTGGGAATACAGCTTGTGAATTGTTTTCAATACTGCCTCCCTGTCGGAGGGAGACATTGGTACAGCAGACTACAGGAACCTGCGAGGGGGAAACGTCTCGACATTCCAATCTGTACCCCTTGGATACTACTTGTAGGATCCAGGGGTCCTGTACTGTCCCAGCGTCATGCTGAGAACTTGGTAGAAGCGTTGAAGGGCTTCTGTTCCTGGGAATGGGCTGCCTGCTGCAGTCTTCTTCCCTTTCCTCTATCCCTGGACAGATATGACTCTTATAGGGACGAAAGGACTGAGGCTGAAAAGACGGTGTCTTTTTCTGCAGAGATGTGACTTAGGGTAAAAAACGGTGGATTTTCCAGCAGTTGCCGTGGCCACCAGGTCCCATGGACCGACCCCAAATAACTCCTCCCCTTTATACGGCAATACATCTTTGTGCCGTTTGGAATCTGCATCACCTGACCACTGTCGTGTCCATAAACATCTTCTTGCAGATATGGACATCGCATTTACTCTTGATACCAGAGTGCAAATATCCCTCTGCGCATCTCGCATATATAGAAATGCATCCTTTAAATGCTCTATAGTCAATAAAATACTGTCCCTGTCAAGGGTATCAATATTTTTAGTCAGGGAATCCGACCCAGCCACCTCAGCTCTGCACATCCAGGCTGAGGCGATCGCTGGTCGCAGTATAACACCAGCATGTGTGTGTATACTTTTTAGGATATTTTCCAGCCTCCTATCAGCTGGCTCCTTAAGTACGGCCCTATCTGTAGATGGTACCGCCACTTGTTCTGATAAGCATGTGAGCGCCTTATCCACCCTAAGGGGTGTTTCCCAACGCGCCCTAACTTCTGGCGGGAAAGGGTATACCGCCAATAATTTTCTATCGGGGGAAACCCATGCATCATCACACACTTCATTTAATTTATCTGATTCAGGAAAAACTACAGGTAGTTTTTTCACATCCCACATCATACCCTTTTTTGTGGTACTTGTAGTATCAGAAATATGTAACACCTCCTTCATTGCCCTTAACGTGTGGCCCTAAAGGAAAATACGTTTGTTTCCTCACTGTCGACACTGAAATCAGTGTCCGTGTCTGGGTCTATGTTGACCGACTGAGGTAAATGGGCGTTTTACAGCCCCTGACGGTGTTTTAGACGCCTGAACAGGTACTAATTTGTTCGCCGGCCCTCTCATGTCGTCAACCGGCTTGCAGCGTGTTGACATTATCACGTAATTCCATAAATAAGCCATCCATTCCGGTGTCGACTCCCTAGAGAGTGACATCACCATTACAGGCAATTTGCTCCGCCTCCTCACCAACATTTTCCTCATACATGTCGACACACACGTACCGACATACAGCACACACATAGGGAATGCTCTGATAGAGGACAGGACCCACTAGCCCTTTGGGGAGACAGAGGGAGAGTTTGCCAGCACACACCAAAACGCTATAATTATACAGGGACAACCTTTATATAAGTGTTCCTCCCTTATAGCATTTAATATATATTCATATCGCCAAATCAGTGCCCCCCCTCTCTGTTTTAACCCTGTTTCTGTAGTGCAGTGCAGGGGAGAGCATGGGAGCCTTCCCACCAGCATTTCTGTGAGGGAAAATGGCGCTGTGTGCTGAGGAGAATAGGCCCCGCCCCCTTTTCGGCGGGCTTCTTCTCCGGAGTTTGTGATATCTGGCAGGGGTTAAATACATCCATATAGCCTCAAGGGCTATATGTGATGTATTTTTCGCCATACAGGTATTATACATTGCTGCCCAGGGCGCCCCCCCCCCCGCGCCCTGCACCCTCCGTGACTGCTGTGTGAAGTGTGCTGACAACAATGGCGCACAGCTGCAGTGCTGTGCGCTACCTGATGAAGACTGAAAGTCTTCTGCCGCCTGGTTCCGGACCTCTTCAATCTTCAGCATCTGCAAGGGGGGTCGGCGGCGCGGCTCCGGGACGAACCCCAGGGCGAGACCTGTGTTCCGACTCCCTCTGGAGCTAATGGTGTCCAGTAGCCTAAGAAGCCAATCCATCCTGCACGCAGGTGAGTTCACTTCTCTCCCCTAAGTCCCTCGATGCAGTGAGCCTGTTGCCAGCAGGACTCACTGAAAATAAAGAACCTAAAAACTTTTTCTAAGCAACTCTTTAAGAGAGCCACCTAGATTGCACCCTGCTCGGACGGGCACAAAAACCTAACTGAGGCTTGGAGGAGGGTCATAGGGGGAGGAGCCAGTACACACCATGTGATCCTAAAAGCTTGCTTTTGTGCCCTGTCTCCTGCGGAGCCGCTATTCCCCATGGTCCTGACGGAGTCCCCAGCATCCACTAGGACGTTAGAGAAATAAAATTGTCGGAGGAGAAGCGTAAACTTGCCAATATGCCATTTACCACACGGAGTGGCAAGGAACGGCTGAGGCCCTGGCCTATGTTCATGGCTAGTGGTTCAGCTTCACATGAGGATGGAAGCACTCAGCCTCTCGCTAGAAAAATGAAAAGACTCAAGCTGGCAAAAGCACCGCAAAGAACTGTGCATTCTTCGAAATCCCAAATCCACAAGGAGAGTCCAATTGTGTCGGTTGCGATGCCTGACCTTCCCAACACTGGACGTGAAGAGCATGCGCCTTCCACCATTTGCACGCCCCCTGCAAGTGCTGGAAGGAGCACCCGCAGTCCAGTTCCTGATAGTCAGATTGAAGATGTCAGTGTTGAAGTACACCAGGATGAGGAGGATATGGGTGTTGCTGGCGCTGGGGAGGAAATTGACAAGGAGGATTCTGATGGTGAGGTGGTTTGTTTAAGTCAGGCACCCGGGGAGACACCTGTTGTCCGTGGGAGGAATATGGCCGTTGACATGCCTGGTGAAAATACCAAAAAAATCAGCTCTTCGGTGTGGAAGTATTTCAACAGAAATGCGGACAACATTTGTCAAGCCGTGTGTTGCCTTTGTCAAGCTGTAATAAGTAGGGGTAAGGACGTTAACCACCTCGGAACATCCTCCCTTATACGTCACCTGCAGCGCATTCATAATAAGTCAGTGACAAGTTCAAAAACTTTGGGCGACAGCGGAAGCAGTCCACTGACCAGTAAATCCCTTCCTCTTGTAACCAAGCTCACGCAAACCACCCCACCAACTCCCTCAGTGTCAATTTCCTCCTTCCCCGGGAATGCCAATAGTCCTGCAGGCCATGTCACTGGCAATTCTGACGAGTCCTCTCCTGCCTGGGATTCCTCCGATGCATCCTTGCGTGTAACGCCTACTGCTGCTGGCGCTGCTGTTGTTGCTGCTGGGAGTCGATGGTCATCCCAGAGGGGAAGTCGTAAGCCCACTTTTACTACTTCCACCAAGCAATTGACTGTCCAACAGTCCTTTGCGAGGAAGATGAAATATCACAGCAGTCATCCTGTTGCAAAGCGGATAACTGAGGCCTTGACAACTATGTTGGTGTTAGACGTGCGTCCGGTATCCGCCGTTAGTTCACAGGGAACTAGACAATTTCTTGAGGTAGTGTGCCCCCGTTACCAAATACCATCTAGGTTCCACTTCTCTAGGCAGGCGATACCGAGAATGTACACGGACGTCAGAAAAAGACTCACCAGTGTCCTAATAAATGCAGTTGTACCCAATGTCCACTTAACCACGGACATGTGGACAAGTGGAGCAGGGCAGGGTCAGGACTATATGACTGTGACAGCCCACTGGGTAGATGTATGGACTCCCGCCGCAAGAACAGCAGCGGCGGCACCAGTAGCAGCATCTCGCAAACGCCAACTCTTTCCTAGGCAGGCTACGCTTTGTATCACCGGTTTCCAGAATACGCACACAGCTGAAAACCTCTTACGGCAACTGAGGAAGATCATCGCGGAATGGCTTACCCCAATTGGACTCTCCTGTGGATTTGTGGCATCGGACAACGCCAGCAATATTGTGTGTGCCTTAAATCTGGGCAAATTCCAGCACGTCCCATGTTTTGCACATACCTTGAATTTGGTGGTGCAGAATTTTTTAAAAAACGAGAGGGGCGTGCAAGAGATGCTGTCGGTGGCCAGAAGAATTGCGGGACACTTTCGGCGTACAGGCACCACGTACAGAAGACTGGAGCAACACCAAAAACGCCTGAACCTGCCCTGCCATCATCTGAAGCAAGAAGTGGTAACGAGGTGGAATTCAACCCTATATATGCTTCAGAGGTTGGAGGAGCAGCAAAAGGCCATTCAAGCCTATACAATTGAGCACGATATAGGAGGTGGAATGCACCTGTCTCAAGCGCAGTGGAGAATGATTTCAACGTTGTGCAAGGTTCTGCTGCCCTTTGAACTTGCCACACGTGAAGTCAGTTCAGACACTGCCAGCCTGAGTCAGGTCATTCCCCTCATCAGGCTTTTGCAGAAGAAGCTGGAGACATTGAAGGAGGAGCTAACACGGAGCGATTCCGCTAGGCATGTGGGACTTGTGGATGGAGCCCTTAATTCGCTTAACAAGGATTCACGGGTGGTCAATCTGTTGAAATCAGATCACTACATTTTGGCCACCGTGCTCGATCCTAGATTTAAAACCTACCTTGGATCTCTCTTTCCGGCAGACACAAGTCTGCTGGTGTTCAAAGACCTGCTGGTGAGAAAATTGTAGGGATGTGCACTTGCAATTTTTCGGGTTTTGTGTTTTGGTTTTGGGTTCGGTTCCGCGGCCGTGTTTTGGGTTCGACCGCATTTTGGCAAAACCTCACCGAATTTTTTTTGTCGGATTCGGGTGTGTTTTGGATTCGGGTGTTTTTTTCAAAAAACCCTAAAAAACAGCTTAAATCATAGAATTTGGGGGTCATTTTGATCCCAAAGTATTATTAACCTCAAAAACCATAATTTCCACTCATTTCCAGTCTATTCTGAATACCTCACACCTCACAATATTATTTTTAGTCCTAAAATTTGCACCGAGGTCGCTGGATGACTAAGCTAAGCGACCCTAGTGGCCGACACAAACACCTGGCCCATCTAGGAGTGTCACTGCAGTGTCACGCAGGATGTCCCTTCCAAAAAACCCTCCCCAAACAGCACATGACGCAAAGAAAAAAAGAGGCGCAATGAGGTAGCTGTGTGAGTAAGATAAGCGACCCTAGTGGCCGACACAAACACCGGGCCCATCTAGGAGTGGCACTGCAGTGTCACGCAGGATGTCCCTTCCAAAAAACCCTCCCCAAACAGCACATGACGCAAAGAAAAAAAGAGGCGCAATGAGGTAGCTGTGTGAGTAAGCTAAGCGACCCTAGTGGCCGACACAAACACCGGGCCCATCTAGGAGTGGCACTGCAGTGTCACGCAGGATGGCCCTTCCAAAAAACACTCCCCAAACAGCACATGACGCAAAGAAAAAAAGAGGCGCAATGAGGTAGCTGTGTGAGTAAGCTAAGCGACCCTAGTGGCCGACACAAACACCGGGCCCGTCTAGGAGTGGCACTGCAGTGTCACGCAGGATGGCCCTTCCAAAAAACACTCCCCAAACAGCACATGACGCAAATAAAAATGAAAGAAAAAAGAGGTGCAAGATGGAATTGTCCTTGGGCCCTCCCACCCACCCTTATGTTGCATAAACAGGACATGCACACTTTAACAAACCAATCATTTCAGCGACAGGGTCTACCACATGACTGTGGCTGAAATTACTGCTTTGTTTGGGCTTCTACCAAAAAAATAAGTAATTAATCTCTCCTTGCACAAACTGGCTCTACAGAGGCAAGATATCTTCCTTATCCTCATCCTCTAATTCCTCACCCCCTTCAGTGTTTACATCCTCATCCTCACAGAGAAATAATTCCACACCAAAGAGGTAGATTTTTGGGTATTTTGCCCATGCATGGCAATGGGCTTTTTCATCCCATGAAAGTAAAGCACACAGTAAAGCTATCAAAGGAGTGGCTTCAGGACAACTCTGTGAATGTCCTTGAGTGGCCCAGCCAGAGCCCAGACTTGAATCCGATTGAACATCTCTGGAAATCTATGAAAATGGCTTTCCATCCAAACTGATGGAGCTTGAGAGATGCTGCAAAGAGGAATGAGCGAAACTGCTCAAAGATAGGTGTGCCAAGCTTGTGGCATCATATTCAAAAAGACTTGAGGCTGTAATTGCTGCCAAAGATGCATCAACAAAGTATTGCGCAAAGGCTGTGAATACTTATATACATGTGATTTATTAGTTTTTTATTTTTAATACATTTGCAAAAATCTCAAAAAAACGCTGTTTACGTTGTTATTATGGGGTATCGTGTGTAGAATTTTGAGGGGAAAAAATTAATTTATTCCAGTTTGGAATAACAAAATGTGGAAAAAGTGAAGCGCTTTCCGGATGCGCTGTAAGTAAAATACAAAGAAGATATAAATATATTCTTTGTAAATCTCTGGAGTATGCCTTCCTTGTCCACACTTCACTGATCAAAGCTCACCAAGATTCCAGTAGTATATACTGCTTTACTTGTGTATAATACCCACATGCACCCTTGTGTTCATATATGTGTGTGTAAATCGGGCTCTGATACTAGCCAATGTCTCCCCAACCATTTACTCACAACACATCACTGCTGCATAGAGCGATTTTATCCACTTTAGAGCTCAGACAAAGCCATTTAATACCTGGATGTGTTTGCAGTTTTCATGTCAGTGGCTCATAAGAGACAGGGATAAGGAACAGCCATGGTAAGTACCCTGGAAAATTAAAGGGAGCAGAAACATACCCATCAACACAACTCCAGGTGGTAGGGGCAGAACACAAAAGCTTCACACAGGGTGTATACCAAACCGAGACGTGGCTTCCCAGAGAAAGGATCACTTCAGTCAAAAGCATTTGCAGCAGGGACGGACTGGGGGCCAGATGGGCAGACTGGCCCTGGATGTGTATAAAGCTTACTAAGGTTAACAGAAGTGGATTTGCAGGCATGAAGACTGTCTGGTCTAGATGGAGCTGGCTAAGGCAGGCCACTAATATTTGGGCCAGCAACCGTACAAATGATATTGGATGTTTAGGTCACAGGGAGTCATTCCGACCCGTTCCCATGCTGCAGTTTTTCGCAGCCGTGTGAATGGGTCAGAACTGCACATGCGCGCGGGCGACAATGCGCAGGCGCGTCACTGCCTGGCGCCGGTCATCGCCTGGCAGCGACAAGAATAAAAAGCGTTCACAGCAGCGAATGCAAGAAAATTGACAGGAAGAGGCTGCCCGGGGGTGGCAACTGACCGTTTTCTGGGAGTGCCGAAGAAAACGCAGGCGTGTCCGGACGAATGCAGGGAGGGATCCTGACGTCAGCTCCAGGAAGGATCATCGCAGCGGAAGAGTAATTCTTGAGCTGTGCAGAGACTGCACAAACTTTTTGCTTGTGCAGTCTCTGCACAGCTAATCAGTGGCGTCACAAGGGGGGTGTGGGGGATGCAGCCTGCTCCCGGGTGTCACCCGCCGAGGGTGACACCAAAATTCCGTCTCCTGCAGTGACAGCACTCGGCTCTTGTCACTGTGTAGGAGCCAGCACTGCAGGGACAGCACCCCTGGGAGTCAGCCCTCACCTCCCACACCCCCCAGTGACAAAAAAACGGGTGTCGGGATGCAAAGCCCCGCCCCTCCTGCAAAGCCCCGCCCCTTTCCGTGCCTTCAATGGGCTAAAAAAGGGTGCCGCCCAAGAAGCCCCGTCCCTCTATTTAAGCCCTGCCCATTCCCACAAAGTCCCGCCCCTTTTTCCTCGCTGCCGCACCGGGTGCTACAGAGGTGAGTGACGCCTCTACAGCTAATCCCCTCTCCCCTGTAGGCGGCGACTACCTGATCGTAGCAGTGCTAAAAGTAGCCTGCTAGCGATCAGGTCGGAATGAGGGCCCCAGTTTGCTATGCTCTATCTTTAGCTACTACGGTGTTCACGTTGTTGCTCACTAGGAGTACATATGTTGCATTTGGAAGGCTAATTCCATATCTCCTTTTTCATTTGTGTTTTGCCACATGGGTGGGGACAGCCCTTACCTACACCCCATGTTATCTATACTGCCACACCTTAATTCCTGTGCAACTGTGGTAACCCAGTTCTCATGGCTAATTCAGTTTTTTCCATTTCTCCAGTTTTATCTTCAGTTTTTTCGTCCATCTTTAAAACCTTTTATGAATTCCATTCACTTGTTAATACTTTCAACGATTGTATTGTAGTATGATTGTAACGTAATGATGTTAGACAGCAACTTCAACAAAAATAATGTTGTGGATTCAGTCCACTCACACTTAATTTCAACATAAATTTGACACTGCAGGGAATAAAGCTAGTTGACTCCTGGCCCAAAAGTTACGTTGCCATCAAGCCCACGTATAGGATTATATACATCTGACTGATTCCCAGAGGCAAAAATAGTATAATACTGCTAATGCCTTATCCAGGTACTATGCTTAGTTGTATCATTTAAAGGAGTACCTGTATACCCCATAATCCTCTGAGTACTCCATAACTTCCTTTCTCACTGGTTTCAACCTGCCATCACTTGACCCAGGGTTGACTCGAGGCAGGTTCCTTAGGAGCGGCCGCACTGAGCATCGGACTCCTAAGGTTGACCGTCAGCCCTCTTCCCTTTGAAACCAGTCGGTTTTGTGAGCCAATCAGAGATCGTGGACTGCTCAAGAACCGCATACCCACAGCATACCCGCAGCCACTGCCAGGGACTGGACTGAAGGACAGGAGAGGCATACGCTGAGTTCTGCTCCCCTCAGACACAGCAGCAGCAGAGAGCAGCAGCGTGATCAGCAGCAGAGCCTGGCGAGTGGTGACAGTAAGCAGCACTATTGTCTGCATATTTGTATCTGACATTGTGGGGGCATATGTGTATCTGGCACTGTGGCAGTATATGTGTATCTGGCACTGTGGGGGCATATGTGTATCCAGCACTGTGGAGGGTATATGTGTATCTGGTACTGTGGGGGCATATGTGTATCTGGCACTGTGGGAGCATATGTGTATCTGGCACTGTGGGGGCATATTTGTATCTGGCACTGTGGAGGCATATGTGTATCTGGCCCTATTGGGGGCATATGTGTATCTGGCACTAATGGAAGCATATGTGTATCTGGCACTGCACTATTGGGGGCATATGTGTATCTGGCACTGCACTATTGGGGGCATATGTGTATCTTAAAGTATTAGGGCATACGCTATGTGCATCTGTTACTGCTGGGGATATATGTGTATCTAGCACTACTGGGGTCATTATGTGTATCTAGTTCTCTACTGGGGTCATTATGTGTATCTGGCACTATACTGGAATGTTATGTGTATCTGACACTATACTGGGGACATTGTGTGTAAGGAGCACTACTGTAGGTGATATGTGTAAGGCCCACAGTAGTTCTATAGGGGGGGTGAAAATATATATATATATATTTACAGTTTGATATCATAATATAAAGTTGCAAGGCTACACCCATTTTCCGAGGAACACGCATTGAAGGTGGGGAGGGGGGTGCTTCAAAATTTCTTGTTTAGGGTGATAGTAGGCCTGGGGCTGGCCCTGACTTGCCCCAATCATCTTTCCTGGTTTGAATGCTCCTTGGTCCCTTGAAGAAGTCCAGGTGGTAATTAAACAACTACCCAGGAAGAGGACTCCTTTTCCACTTCTCTCGCTTAATGTGTAAAAAGTATTTTACTCATTGTGGCTTTCATAGAGAGATCTTGAATTCCATCCTGGTTTTATATAAGCCATCGTCAGCTTTCTTTCTGATTCTTTTCATATCACCAATGGCACCAGATAGTGTTGCCTTCTCTCCCCCTTTATTTTTTAAATTTCCCAGGGAATCCCTTGACCAAAGAAATCATTCTTTCCAAAGCCTTACTTGGTTTAGTACTTAAAGAAACTCTCAATTAACTATATCTCTATATGCTGACAATGGGTAAATTTACTAATTTCTCTTACGTCCTAGAGGATGCTGGGGTCCACATTAGAAGGCTGGCTCCTCCCTCTATGCCCCTCCTACCAGAGTTTAGAAAATGTGCCTGGAGGAGCCGGTGACAGCTAGGGGAGCTCTCCAGAGTTTCTCTAGTAAAGTTTATTTTAGAGTTTATTATTTTACAGGGAGGCTGCTGGCAACAGCTTCCTTGAGTCGTGGGACCTAGGGGGGGAAGTAGTGTCCGCCCTGCGGGGTCTGAGCCACTATCTCGGCTGACAGGACACTGAGCTTCTGAGGAGATAGATCGTTCCCCACTACAGGGGATCGCTCACCCCAGCAGCATGCCACCACCCCCTTACAGAGCTGAAGATCAGTGGCGAGTGAGTCACCGCCCTCCCTAGCAAGCGGGGGCCGGTGGGAAGATGGCGGCGTCAGGGTAGGAGCGCAGTATTAACTGCGCTCCGGAGGCTCAGCGGAACATAGTGCGATGCTGTGAGGGGTGCCCTGAGCCAGCGCCTACACCCTACACTGGTCACACAGCCTGTCGGGGTCCTGGGATCTCAGCCAGCATAAATCCTCAGGCCAGTATAATTCTAGGAAGAGAGGGAAGACATTTTGGGGGCGGAGCTTCTCCTCAGAGCGAACCCAGCAGCGTTCAGCGCCATTTTCCTGCCTGCACAGCGATGTCCAGGAAGAGCAAGTCCCTCCACAGCAACTCCAGCTATCTCTCACGGTACCAGGGGGTTGTAGAAGGGGGGGGGGGCTGTAAAACGACTGTGTAACCTATTAAGGAGCACAGTCAGCGCTGATAGGGGGTCTCCCTATATATTAAAAGCGCTGTGTGTGGGTTGGCTCCAATCTCTGTGTCTCTCTTGCCATTCTTGGGGGTGAAACTCTGTCTGCCCTCCCCTGTGTGTGTGTGGAGTGTCTGTGGTCTCCATTAAGCAATGTCCAGGGACTCTCTGTCAAGGCCGTAACTAGGTGTGTGAAGAGGGGGCACCGCACATAGCGCTGCAGGGTAGGGGGCGCAGTTGGTGGCACTTGTCAATTATCTGCTTTAATTATTTTCAGTTTGAGCTTCCCCACTTTTTGAAGCCTAGCATCTCCTGACCACCATTGTCTCCTACCCTGACCCCTTCTGTCACTAATACCTTTACAACATTCATTAACTCATCTTGAGATTTCTGTGTTATTTAGTCACACTGTCCTTTATTACATTTGAAGATGCTGACATACCCCGGATTTGAGCCCATTGTCTGAGGCATTGCAGTCAGACACTCTATTCATTGAGCTATCTGCCCTTGCATAGAAAGCTAGAGAATTCTAAGCTAGAGAATTCTATTTGAAGCTTACCTTGTACTTTGTGAAAAAATGATCAGCATTGCTGCTGAGCAGATCTATTTATTGTGTGACTGCAAGAGATTGGATGTGTGGCTGCACAATACATAGATCTGCTCAATTGCAATACTGATTATTTTTTTTACAAAGTACCAGTAGCTTCATATAGTGTTCATAGTATTTATGCAGGATCAGATACCTCAATGAGTAAGGTGTTTGGTTACAGTTCAACAGGTTATAGGTCTGAATCCCGGGTATGGCAGTATATTGTAACTGAATACTAATGACAGGGCCGTAACTAGGTGTGTCCAGAAGGTGCATTGCCCACAGCGCACTTGCCCTGTGGGCGAACCTTCTACATACACCCTGAGTGGCCGCATATCCCTCCCGCTGATGGCCTCCCTCCCGCTCCCCTGTGCCTGGCACCCGCAGCAGCCCCAAGTCAGCAGCAGCGCTGGACAGGATATCCCTCTGTGCTGCTGCGCTCCCGCGGCCCACCCCCTCTCTGCCTGTGTAGTGTACAGACTCTGCAGAGGAGTCAGTTCTGTACAGGAGCCGGCAACAGTGCAGGAAGAACGTAAACCTCACATTAGTGCCTACACAGACACTACACTCTACTACACTCAGGGTCGTAAGTTCGTCCCAGTTGCCCGGAGGCAAGATAAAAATTGGTGCCCCCTATTTCCTATATTAAGAGGTGTGTGTGTGTGTGTGTGTGTGTGTGTGTGTGTGTGTGTGTGTGTGTGTGTGTGTGTGTGTGTGTGTGTGTGTGTGTGTGTGTTCTGTATTTATACATTTAATTGTCTTTTATTTTAAATCACACATTTCTTAGCAGTCATACCCAGGATTAGAAGCCATGACCTGTTACACTGACAGCAGACACTTTACTGATGGAGCTATTTGCTCCTGTATAGGAAGCATGAGAATTCTAACTATATGAAGTTACGTGTAATTGTCAGAGAAGTATCTTCATATAGTTTACATTCTCATATTTCCTATACAGGAGCAAATAGCTTCATCAGTAAGGTGTATGCTTCCAGTGTAATAGGCTGTGGTTTCTAATCCTGGGTGTGACACTTGTAAAATGTGTATATTCAGTATAATAAAGAGGGTGTGATTTGTAAGGTGCAGGGACCAGTGAGGAAGTCGGCCACTGAAAAGACAGTGGCAGCTATAAATTAACTTAATTCAATGGTGTCACAGAATGGGAGGAGAGGTGCCCCCCTTCAGAGCAGGAGCCCGGCGGCAGATGACTCCGTTGCCTCCCAGAGTTCTGCCTCTGACTACACTATACTACACTACACTCTACTATACTTTAAGGGCAGGGGAGGGGGGTGATGTAAGGGGAATCTGCCTGCCGTAATGTGTAAAATGGGAACTCTGCCTGCTGTACTGCATAAAAGGGGGACTCTGCCTGCCATAATGTGTAAAAGGGAAACCTATCCTGCCGTAATTTGTAAAAAGGGGAATCTGCCTGCCATAATGTGTAAAAGGGGGAATCTGCCTGTCACAATGTGTAAAAGGGGGACCTATCCTGCCGTAATGTTAAAAGGGGACTCTGCCTGCCGGAATGTGTAAAAGGGGGACTCTGCCTGCCGGTATGTGTAACAGGGGGTTTCTGCCTGCCATAATATGTGTAAGTGGCGCTACTGTGTGGCATATTATGAATTGGTATTATTTTGTGGCCACGCTTCTTCCCCATGAAGCCACACCCCTATATTTTTGGCACACACCTACAGTGCGCACTGGCGCTATTTTAAATATGATATGGGAGGGAGGGCGCCAATGCGGTTTCTTGCACACAGCGCTAAAATGTCTAGTTACGGCACTGCTCTCTGTCATATGCTGCAGAGGATATGTCCTCTCAGGATGATCCCATTCCATGTAATCAGGATTGCACTGGTTTAGCACAGATTCCAGCAAGGGAGCCTGAGTGGTTATCCTCTATTAAATCTATGATTTCTCAGATTTCAAATAGGGTTGCACAAAATGAATCTGCAACTCAGGCTTTACAGAACTCTATGGCAGTCTGGCCCAGTTCTGGTACATCAAGGCTCCCCGCTGTATATTCACATAAACATGCTCTTGCACAGATCATGCAGGATGATACCGATACCGATTCTGATACTACAGACGGTGATGGGGATGTGTTGCGGGGGACAGCATCTCTTGCAAAAGGGGTGCAGTTGATGATAGAGGCTATTAGGTATTGTGTTGAATATTGCTGATACAACACCCGAGCAGGTTGAGGAGGCTTACTTCTCTGAAAATAAGAAAGCCTCGCTAACCTTCCCTGCATCAATGGAATTAAATGCTATTTTTGAAAAGGCTTGGGAAAACCCGGATAAAACATTCCAGATACCTAAAAGGGTTCTGGTAGCGTTTCCTTTCCCGGTAGAGGATAGGAAAAAATGAAAAAATGTGAAAACCCGCCTATTGTTGACGCGTCAGTATCCAGACTCTCAAAAAAGGTGGTTTTACCTGTTCCAGGATCTAACGCCTTGGAAGAGCCGGCTGATCGTAAAATTGATAATACGCTCAAATCCATGTACACGGCTTCTGGGGCAATACTACGTCCCACTATTGCCAGTGCTTGGATTGCAAAAGCTATAGTAAAGTGGTCAGGCACGTTACTTGAAGACTTGGATACTAAGGAGAAATGTAATGTTGAATTGTTTTTACATAACATTCAGGATTCGGCAGGATTTCTGGTAGAATCCATGAAAGACCTGGGTTCCATGGCTGCGGGAATTTCTTCCATGTCTGTATCAGCTCGTCGAGGACTGTGGTTGCGCCAGTGGTTTGCCGACGCAGAATCTACCCTACACAGGTCAGGCTCTCTTTGGGGAAGCGTTAGATGCGTGGATCTCCACGGCTACGGCTGGTAAGTCACCCTTTCTTCCCTCAGCTACACCTGCTCCGAAGAAACCCTTTTCTTCAGCTACATCACAGCCCTTTCAGTTTCCCAAGCCCAGAAAGGCCAAGCCGTCCAACACCTTCTTTCGGGGAGGTCGGCCCAAGTCCAAGAAACCTGCAGCTGCAGGTTCCCAGGAACAGAAACCTGCTTCAGGTACACCAAGGTCCTCCGCATGACGGTGGACTGCACGCCCCGGAGGTGGGGCCGGTGGAAGCGAGACTCAGGCATTTCAGTCACGTCTGGGTGTCATCTGGCCTGGACCCCTGGGTGCAAGATATTGTGTCTCAGGGGTACAGGCTGGAATTTCAAAATATCCCTCCTCACCGATTTTTTAAATCAGGCTTGCCAGCTCTGCTGGCGGACAAGACTGTCCTGCAAGAAGCCGTCCAGAAGTTGGTGGAGGCACAGGTCATTGTGCCAGTACCACCTCATATGTAAAACAAAGGTTACTATTCAAACCTTTTCGTGGTACTGAAATCGGATGGTTTGGTCAGGCCCATTCTGAACTTAAAATCACTAAACCCCTTTCTGAGGGAGTTTAAGTTCAAAATGGAGTCTCTGAGGGCAGTGATATCCGGTCTGGAGGAGGGGGAATTCCTGGTATCCCTGGATATCAAGGATACGTACCTCCACATTCCGATTTAGCTGCCGCATCAAGCTTATCTTCGATTCGCACTGTTGGACTGTCATTTTCAGTTCCAGGCCCTGCCATTCGGCCTCTCCACAGCACCGAGGGTAATTACCAAGGTGATGGCAGAAATGATGATTCTCCTCCGCAGACAGGGGGTGAACATAATTCCATATCTGGACGATCTGCTGATAAAAGCATCGTCCAAGGAGAAGCTGTTATGGTCCATAGCTCTCACAACCCAGGTTCTCAGGGAACATGGCTGGATCTTGAATCTTCCAAAATCAAATTTGGAACCAACCAGGAGGTTGTCCTTTCTGGAAATGATCCTCGACACGGAAGTGCAGAGGGTGTTTCTTCCAGAGGAAAAAGCGTTGGTGATACAAGCAATGGTCCGGGACCCGGGTGTCGGTTCATCAGTGCATTCGCCTTCTGGGAAAGATGGTGGCCTCTTACGAGGCCCTGGAGTACGGTAGGTTTTACGCTCGGTCCTTCCAACTGGATCTCCTGGACAAGTGGTCGGGATCCCATCTACACATGCACCAGAGAATACGTCTGTCACCAAAGGCCAGGATTTCACTCCTCTGGTGGCTTCAACTGCCTCACCTTCTGGAGGGCCGCAGGTTCAGGATTCAGGACTGGATCCTTCTAACCACGGATGCAAGTCTCCGGAGCTGGGGCGCAGTCACTCAAGGGGAGACCTTCCAAGGAAGGTGGTCAAGTCTGGAAGCCGGCCTGCAGATAAACATTCTGGAACTAAGAACCGTCTACAACGGTCTTCTTCAAGCGGTCCATCTTCTGAGAAATTGAGCCGTTCAAGTGCAGTCGGACAATGTGACAACAGTGGCTTACATAAACCGACAGGGCGGAATGAAGAGCAGAGCTGCAATGTCAGAGGTAACAAGAATCATCCTCTGGGCAGAAAAACACGTGTTGGCGCTGTCAGTAATCTTCATTCCAGGAAGCAGACTTCATCAGCAGACATGATCTCCATCCAGGGTAGTGGGGTCTTCATCCCATAGGTGTTCAAGGAGGTAACAGATCTTTGGGGCGTACCCCAGATCGACATGATGGCCTCTCGTCTCAACAAGAAGCTTCGGCCGTATTGTTCCAAGTCAAGGGACCCGCAAGCAGTGGCGGCGTACGCCCTAGTGACTCTGTAGGTGTTCCAGTTGGTGTACGTGTTTCCTCCACTTCCACTCATCCCAAGAGTTCTAAAGCTCATAAGGAGAACAAGGGTTCAAGCGATCCTCATTGCTCCAAACTGGCCAAGAAGGGCTTGGTACGTGGATCTTCTGGATCTACTGCAAGAAGAGGCAAGTCCTCTTCCTCTTCGGGAGGACCTGCTGCAGCAGGGGCCGTTCGCCTATCAAGACTTACCGCGACTACGTTTGACGGCATGGGGGTTGAACGCCTGATACTAGCTCTAAAGGACATTCCGAACAAAGTTATTCCTACCCTGATACAGGCTAGGAAAGGAGTAACATCTAAACATTACCATCGAATTTAGAAAAAATATGTGTCTTGGTGTGAGTCCAAGAAATTTTCTGCGGTGGAGTTTCAACTGGGACGGTTTCTCCTCTTCCTACAAGCCGGTGTGGATATGGGCCTGAGGTTGGGATCTGTGAAGGTCCAGATTTCGGCCCTATCCATTTTCTTCCAGAAACAATTGGCTGCCCTCCCTGAGGTTCAGAGCTTTTGAAGGGAGTTCTGCACATCCAAGCTCCCTTTGTACCGCCTACGGCGCCTTGGGACCTTAACGTGGTGTTGCAGTTCCTCCAATCGGACTGGTTCGACCTCTACAGGAGTTTGAGGTCAAATTTCTTACATGGAAGGCGGTCACGTTGTTGGCCTTAGCCTCTCCTAGACGTGTGTCGGAGTTGGGGGCTTTGTCCTGTAAAAGCCCATACTTGATCTTCCACGAAGATAGAGTTGAGCTCCGGACACGTCAGCAGTTTCTTCCGAAGGTTGTGTCGGCATTTCAAATCAACCAACTTATTGTGGTGTCGATAGATAGATAGATAGATAGATAGATAGATAGATAGATAGATAGATATTCTTCCAATGGCAGATCAATAATGGCACTCCAGAGGCATATAAAATATATAGAAATACTGGTATTTGTTGGTCAACATTTCGGTATATACAGTAGCTAGTCCTATCATCAAATATGTGACCAAGGCCCTTTGGCCTATTATAAAGTCAGATATAAACCTCCCTTGTTTCAGTGATAGTAGACCTATGTCTGCCTTTAAGAAGGGACGTAATCTAAGGGATAGGCTAGTGAGGTCAGAGCCTAAAGTGGCCATTTTCCCAGTGGCTTTCCTACTGCGCATGCGCATAACACCCTGGGAAAATGTTGCCGTGGGACTCCGAATGGTTTGTCACTGCACCCATTATAAATACGCCATGCACACTAGCCTTCCTACTTCTACCTAAATTGTGCATTTCTACCCCTGATCTTTACTCTGAGCCCTGCTCATTGATTGCTCAAACACCCTCTACAGCTGTGACTCCTGGGGGTAAATTTACTAAGATGGGAGTTCTATTTAAGATGGGATGTTGCCTATAGCAACCATTCAGATTCTACTTCTCATTTATCTAGCACCTTCTAGAAGATAATACCTGGAATCTGATTGGCTGCTATGGGCAACATCCCATCTTAAACAGAACTCCCATCTTAGTAAATTTACCCCCTAGACCCCAAAGACCACACATGAGTATTTGGACTTCTGCGACAAGAACCACCACACAACAAGCCTCGGCCATACCAGCAACTTGATGCTGGACCACGCTGTTCTTCTAAATACAGCTAATGTATTCTTCATATGACTGATGTACACTTAACTCATAGATTGATTTAGAAGATTAAAGGATGCTAAATTCAATTGCTACTTTTTTTTCATTTTTTTTTTTTAATCTATCATGTTCACTTGCAAGGCCTATATTTTACAGCTATTCAATGCGTATTTAGTCTATTACAAGTTGACATTTGGTCATCAACATATATTTTTATTGTTTCCCAGTAACGTGTAGGGAAACAATAAGAGCACCAGAACTGAGCAGGAATGGAAGTCAGAATGAAAGTTACTGATAGCCTGACCTGCTACGGAAGCAGGCACTTGCTGGGGGAACTTGCAGTCAGGTGTACACTAGTAGTGTCTGCTGGTGAAGTGACTGCGGACACTGGTGAGAGCTGACACCCTGCTGGTGACGGATGGTACTCGCACACAGGTATAGGTTGTGCATACTGTAGGTAAAAAGAGATAATGCACACAGGAAACAGATGAGGAGGGGGCCGAACGGCGGAGGCTGAACACGGGCCTTCTCCTCTCTTAGGGGGTCATTCCGAGTTGATCGCTCGCTAGCTGTTTTTAGCAGCCGTGCAGACGCTATGCCGACTCCCACTGGGAGTGTATTTTAGCTTAGCAGAAGTACGAATGAAAGCATCGCACAGCGGCTGCTAAATAATTTTGTGCTGTTTCAGAGTAGCTCCAGACCTATTCAGCGCTTGCGATCACTTCAGACTGTTCAGTTCCGGATTTGACGTCACAAACACGCCCTGCGTTCGCCCAGCCACGCCTGTGTTTTTCCTGGCACGCCTGCGTTTTTCCTGGCACGCCTGCGTTTTTTCGAACACTCCCTGAAAACGGTCACTTGACACCCAGAAACGCCCTCTTCCTGTCAATCACTCTGCGGTCAGCAGTGCGACTGAAAAAGCTTTGTTAGACCTTGTGAACAAATACATCGGCTGTTGTGAAAGTACATCGCACGTGCGCACTGCGCCGCATACAAATGCGCAGAAGTGCCAGTTTTTCCCTTAATCGCACCGCAGCGAACATTTTCAGCTAGCGATCAGGAATGACCCCCTATGTCAATCACTCTGCGGTCAGCAGTGCGACTGAAAAGCTTCGCTATCAACTAGCTGAAGTTGATAAGCAACATGAAAACTGCATGCTGGTATTGCACAAGCACTCTGCACATGACCGCATCCCACTGTACTATGGTGGTCATTCCGAGTTGTTCGCTCGTTGCCGATTTTCACTATGCTGCGATTTGTTGCTAAATGCGCATGCGCATGGTACGCAGGGCGCATGCGCTTAGTTATTTAACTAAAAACTTAGCAGTTTTGCTGGTGTTCGTGCGGCGCTTTTCAGTCGCACTGCTGATCGGTGAATGATTGACAGGAAAGGGGCGTTTCTGGGTGGTAACTGAGCGTTTTCCGGGAGTGTGCTAAAAAACGCAGGCGTGTCAGGTAAAAACGCGGGAGTGTCTGGAGAAACAGGGGAGTGGCTGGCCGAACGCAGGGCATGTTTGTGACGTCAAACCTGGAACTAAATGGACTGAGCTGATCGCAATCTAGGAGTAGGTCTGGAGCTACTCAGAAACTGCAAGAAAATATTTAGTAGCAATTCTGCTACTCTTTCGTTCGCTATTCTGCTAAGCTAAGATACACTCCCAGAGAGCGGCAGCCTAGCGTTTGCAATGCAGCAGGAACTTTGTTAGCATTTGGTCAAAACCATGGCCCTCATTCCGAGTTGTTCGCTCGTTCTTTTTCATCGCATCGCAGCGATTTTCCGCAAACTGCGCATGTGCAATGTTCGCACTGCGACTGCGCCAAGTAAATTTGCTAAGAAGTTTGGTATTTTACTCACGGCATTACGAGGTTTTTTCTTCGTTCTGGTGATCGTTGTGTGATTGACAGGAAGTGGGTGTTTCTGGGCGGAAACTGGCCGTTTTATGGGAGTGTGTGAAAAAACGCTGCCGTTTCTGGGAAAAACGCGGGAGTGGCTGGAGAAATGGGGGAGTGTCTGGGCGAACGCTGGGTGTGTTTGTGACGTCAAACCAGGAACGAAACTGACTGAACTGATCGCAGTGGCAGAGTAAGTCTCGAGCTACTCAGAAACTGCTTAGAAATTTCTATTCGCAATTTTGAGAATCTTTCGTTCGCAATTTTGCTAAGCTAAGATTCACTCCCAGAGGGCGGCGGCTTAGCGTGTGCAATGCTGCTAAAAGCAGCTTGCGAGCGAACAACTCGGAATGACCACCCATGTGCACTGCAGGGGAGGCAGATATAACATGTGCAGAGAGAGTTAGATTTGGTGGGTTATTTTGTTTCTGTGCAGGGTAAATACTGGCTGCTTTATTTTTACACTGCAATTTAGATTGCAGATTGAACACACCACTCCCAAATCTAACTCTCTCTGCACATGTTATACAGGTTGAGTATCCCTTATCCAAAATGCTTGGGACCAGGGGTATTTTGGATATCAGATTTCTCCGTATTTTGGAATAATTGCATACCATAATGAGATATCATGGTGATGGGACCTAAATCTAAGCACAGAATGCATTTATGTTTCATATACACCTTATACACACAGCCTGAAGGTCATTTTAGCCATTATTTTTTATAACTTTGTGCATTAAACAAAGTGTGTCTACATTCACACAATTCATTTATGTTTCATATACACCTTATACACACAGCCTGAAGGTTATTTAATACAATATTTTTAATAACTTTGTGTATTAAACAAAGTTTGTGTACATTGAGCCATCAAAAAACAAAGGTTTTACTATCTCACTCTCACTCAAAAAAGTCCGTATTTCGGAATATTTGGATATGGGATACTCAACCTGTATCTGCCTCCCCTGCAGTGCACATGGGCCCTCATTCCGAGTTGTTCGCTCGCAAGCTGCTTTTAGCAGCTTTGCACACGCTAAGCCGCCGCCTACTGGGAGTGAATCTTAGCATATCAAAATTGCGAACGAAAGATTAGCAGAATTGCGAATAGACACTTCTTAGCAGTTTCTGAGTAGCTTCAAACTTACTCGGCATCTGCGATCAGTTCAGTGCTTGTCGTTCCTGGTTTGACGTCACAAACACACCCAGCGTTCGCCCAGACACTCCCCCGTTTCTCCAGCCACTCCCGCGTTTTTTCCGGAAACGGTAGCGTTTTTTCGCACACACCCATAAAACGGCCAGTTTCCGCCCAGAAACACCCACTTCCTGTCAATCACATTACGATCACCAGAACGAAGAAAAAAGCTCGTAATGCCGTGAGTAAAATACCTAACTGCATAGCAAATTTACTTGGCGCAGTCGCACTGCGGACATTGCGCATGCGCATTAGCGACTAATCGCTCTGTTGCGAGAAAAAAATACAGAGCGAACAACTCGGAATGACCCCCATGGTTTTGCCCAACTGCTAACAAAATTCCTGCTGCGATCAACTCAGAATTACCCCCTATGTCAGGAAAAGAAGGAACGTATGGCTATGCACAGCTTGTTAGACATGGTGCACGTAATGGCAAAGAATGTGGTCAACCAGCCACACAAACATAACTTAACACTATAAATAATAATACCAATATATTTATAGCTAAAATAAAGACACAGACACAGTGATTTGGCATTTATACACAAAATCCATGTTTGTCCAGCACAGATTTCCTCATTCACAGTCAGGGAACGCAGCAGGATGGCGCATTTGCATGGGATGTGACTGTGTCATCGAAAGTCCAGGTGCCTGCACTTGCATCCCATGAGAACGTGTTATGTAAGGGGTTAAAGAGCTGCTACTGTTTGCACTTTGCTCACTCGCCATGCCTCTCAGTAATGCTGAGGGGGTCTAGTAAACTGCAACATCACTTTTGGGGAACAATGCGCAATTAACAAGACACCTCCCATTTGGGTCTCATCATCATCATGTTTGAATAGCAGGCACCTAACGCAACTCACACAATATAGCACATCTCTACACTTTGTCCCCATAGACTTTTTTCCTGTCATTGCATTATGTACAACATCACATATATTGAGGAATACAATTTACAATCTATATGGTGTAACAAGTTTATACACTTTGTTTCCATTATGTATTGTTTCATTATTGTATTATGCATGGACACTGCACACTGGAGCCACCACTGGATACAACCATCATCCAATCAATACCAATGAAGTTAATGACGGACATGTGAAGCACCCATCCAGAAACATCCAGTATCAACCAATCAAACTTGCACCAGATCCAATATGGCATCTTGATCCATTCCATGCTGCACCACCGGTCACACCAACACTCTCAGAAGTAGCCCCAGTGATCAGAAAGTGTTGGGGTACACTACCACCTCCTATTCATACTACCACATTCAAGTCCCTCTCCTGCCGCCACCACAGAGATCAGCACGCGGCAGCCATGGTCATGTGACTAGATTCTGCAATACTGCGAGATCCAGAAGGCATCTGAGCCACGCAGTTTACTGCAGGAGCCGGATCCCATCGAAAGACAGCAGGCAAGCCGACTAGAAATAAGAATCACCCACTGGTAGGATCAATGCACAATCCTTCTCCTAAACAGTGAGTAATCACAGAAAGTGGATCATCTGCCTCCTCTTGTCGTGGAGAGAAGATCGAACCCAATATTGTGGGGGTGCTTGCTTTTATACCCTGGAGTCTGGCCATCGAGACTGATGTCCTCCCTGCAAAGTCTCGCCCATGTGGAGTAACTCTTCATAACAGGAGAAACCTGGTTTATTGTACATTCAACATCTGCTATCCTCACCTATAACTGCTCTGACACTAGCAATCTGCTGCTGAAGTGGCTATATATTTCGAGGTGCACCGGGGGAATCCGAGACACATGCAGTATTGCCTTGGCACAACTCACCTTTTCCCGTTGGTTGACTATGGACTTAGTGCCCTCACAGCTGCTGTTGAAGCGAGTGAGTCCTCTGTGCCGCTGGAGCGAGTATTCGACTGGCCGCCTTATGTTTATTTTCCATTAAGAAATGGCTGCATATTGTCTTGCCTACTATACTGATGGGGGGCAGTGGCGGATCTAGACTTAAATTATTATTATTTTTTTTTTGGGGGGGGGGCAGTTTAAGAATTATGACTCCTTCCCTAATCATAGCTCCTCCCACTTAGAAATAACCCTCCCGTTCGCTTCTAAATTTTCCTATTGTTGCCATTACTAATAAAGTGTTGCCAGTTAGTGAAGAGAACCCTGCGCACTGGTGATACAGACTGGCGAGTCGCCATTCCTGCATGCATCTGCACAGTCATAGATCACACATGCACAATCATGCAGCCTAGATTTGGGCTACCAGTCCACTTTCAGAGAGAAAAAAGTGAAACACATTTATTTTAGCAGGAAAAAATGCTTTATATAAATACTAATTTCTTTTAATAGATCCTGTGATGGAATAAGTAATAGGACAACAATGGTACACATTATAGCACACGGTATGAGCCGAAATTCACATTATAGCACACGGTATGAGCCGAAATTCACATTATAGCACACAGAATGAGCCGAAATTCACATTATAGCACACGGTATGAGCTGAAATTCACATTATAGCACACGGTATGAGCCAAAATTCACATTATAGCACACAGAATGAGTCGAAATTCACATTATAGCACACGGTATGAGCCGAAGTTCACATTATAGCACACAGTATGAGCCGAAATTCACATTATAGCACACAGAATGAGCCGAAATTCACATTATAGCACACGGTATGAACTAGGGCCGGGTAACGACCATCCATTCTGACCATCCATCCCGGCGCCGGCATCTCCTTACCATCGCTGAGAGTCTGAGAGCAACTTGCAAGGCACCGAGGCAAGCAGGAGAACAAATTTAATTCAAATAATGTATTTAATAATAAGGAATGCCTAAAAGCAGCATTACAGGTAGTAAGGCTAAAGCTTAAACTTAATTTATTGATAACTGTAAAAATACATTAAATAGATTACAAAGTAGATTTTAAACTAAGAAAAAACACTTACATTATATTTTAAAAAACACTAAAACTTAGAGGATAACTAAAATGATCTCTCAGACAAGCCCCTGTAATGACGACAACGCCTGTCTGTGTCTGGAGTGGTGGAGTGCACCTGGCTTAACAATACTTCCGCCTACCGCGGTTGCAACAATCATCTGCAGTTGCCGCAGCCAGGCAGCACTTCAGTGCTGGCTCTAGCTGCCACAGATGATCGTCGTGGCGGGCGCAAGTACTGTACAACCGGGTGAGCTGCCTGGCTGTGGCTGTCGCAGATGATCATCGCAGCGGGACCAGGCCATCCATTCCGGTGCCGGTATGTGCAAGGGGGGTTCGCCCTAATCGTCCCCCTGCTAAATCCGCCACTGATGGGGGGCCTGTGCTTTTACCATCATTCAGACTTATAAGGTCTTTGGTATATGACATCTCTTTAATGACATTGCTTTAAACAATTAATACCCCTTTTCCACTAGCTCAAAAAACACGGGTAAATGCACGGAGCCGCACATTTACCCGTGTTTTATGCTAGTGGAAAAGGGTCAACCCGGATCAGGTGATCCGGTAATCGTACCCGGGTAGCTTACCGGGTTGAACACGAGTTCAACCCGGTAAGCTGTGCAGTGTAACCGGAAGCCGTGTCGATGCAACATGGCTCCAGTTCATAGTCTATGGAAGGGCGGTGCTGCCACGTCGCCAGCAGCGTCGGGCTAATGAGCGCAGTGGGAAAGGGGGCTTAGCACGGGCCTCAGCCAGGTAGCACACGTGTCAATTTCCTGGCTGCGACACATGCTTAGAGGTGCAAAAGGGGTATAACTGTGCAATTGTGGGCTACACTGTATGTCAGGCGTGTGGGTAAGCCCACTCTGACCCTATTGATCATTAGTCAGTGGGTGTGTTGAACTCCTCTGTATATACCTCTCTTGCAGCCATAGGGGTGGATTGGAACACTCTACCTTGCCGACCAGTGTGGGGATAGTATTGTGAGTACCTACACACATAGTAATTTACAGACTCACCAACTCGTAACCTCTCAATTACTATAATTTCTTGTGTATTGCTACCATCTGATGGCCTTTCTCAATTACCACACATTTTATGGTACACTTGTCCATAATTGAATCACCTTTTCAGAGTACATCTGTTACATGTGCTTTGGTTATCTCATTCAATGTTTAAACATTATGTTGCAATTTCCTTGATACACTTTTTTCTGTTTGATTGACCATTGAGTCTAACTGTTGAGTTTACTTACCTGACTTACCATACTGTGATCATATTACACTCGAGGAGTGAAAAAAAATTATTCTTCTGTATATCTGCTAGTGTTATATTACTGCCATCTAGTGGCTCGTTTAAATATTTCCATTTGCAATGTGTCTTGTTGGTGAAGTAAGGGGGTCATTCCGAGTTGTTCGCTCGGTAAATTTTTTCGCATCGCAGCGATTTTCCGCTTAGTGCGCATGCGCAATGTCCGCACTGCGACTGCGCCAAGTAAATTTGCTATGCAGTTAGGTATTTTACTCACGGTTTTTTCTTCGGTCTGGTGATCGTAATGTGATTGACAGGAAGTGGGTGTTTCTGGGCGGAAACAGGCCGTTTTATGGGTGTGTGCGAAAAAACGCTACCGTTTCTGGGAAAAACGCGGGAGTGGCTGAAGAAACGGAGGAGTGTCTGGGCGAACGCTGGGTGTGTTTGTGACGTCAAACCAGGAACGACAAGCACTGAACTGATCGCAGATGCCGAGTAAGTCTGGAGCTACTCAGAAACTGCTAAGAGGTGTGTGGTCGCAATTTTGAGAATCTTTCGTTCGCAATTTTAAGAAGCTAAGATTCACTCCCAGTAGGCGGCGGCTTAGCGTGTGTAAAGCTGCGAAAAGCAGCTTGCGAGCGAACAACTCGGAATGAGGGCCCAAGTTCAGTCATCTGACTTACAATACTATATTCAAGTGTAATAGAAATATGTGATTTACCTACATATCTACTAGTGTTATAATATTACTGCCATCCAGTGGCTCATTTTATATTGCAACTTTTTGTTACCATATTGTTTCCCACAACTATTATCGCTTAGATCACTATACAATGAATGGTTCATGCTAGAAAATTCCTTAATTTACATATCTCTCTATTTTGCTGTGCTGAGTAACTTAAATATCTCCACTTACAAGGTGAAGCTAATGTGATTTATGAAGATACTCTAGTTTTTCTGAGGACACTGCTCCTACATTAATAACATTCCATTATCCTGATTCCATGTTATATTTGCTATACTATTGGATCACATTGATTTATATGCTCCCACTTAGATTGGGAAACTGACCAATAGTTTTTAAGGGGTATGGACAAATACTTCTGTAGGTCTGTGGCTAGATTCACATAAGGCTCACGAGGTAACAAGCTGGGTAAAACTAAACCAACACTGGGGAGACATTCCTCCACGTCCTATAGTGAAATAGCAGATAATGGTTCAGACTGGCCTTCTTCTCTGGGACCCAGCTCACAGGCTCCCTCAGCAGACTTAGAAATGGTGCAAGAAATTTCTAAAATATTAATGCCCCAACTAGATAAAAAGACTCTCTCCAGTCATCTTTTGATGTGGCCCTAGCCAGGATAGACTCTAACACTTCCAGGCTTACTGCCTTAGAACGTGTAAGTGATGTGGAAGATCAATCACAGAGTATACACCAGAATGTGAACTCACACACGGACACCATTCAAGCCCTTTTGATAGATGATATGGAGAATCACATCAGTAGAAGTAATCTTAGATTCATTAGGGTGCCTGAACAAGTGTCAGGTCAATCTTTAATTGATTTAGTTACTGTCACTATCCCTAAAGCGTTGAAATTACCAGATGACTCTCTGCTGCCATATCTGGAGAGCAGGGCCGTAACTAGGGGGGGCTAAGGCGGCATGCGCCCCGGGTGCAGGATTTGAGGGGACGCCAAGGAGTTACAGAGGAACAGGGTTTTTTAAGGTTTTTTTTTAACCGGCAGTGCTGTGCTGCTCCAGTGAGGCACCAGACAGCACCCTTGGCAATGTCTCTGACCCACCTGTCTGCCCACAGCTGGCTCCAATGCTGTGCAGGTGAGCTCCAGTACCTGGGATCTCTTCTATGCCGGCTACTGTCTTAAACTCTCTTCTTTGCCATGCAGTGCTGCGACTAGCGTGCAGTGCACTGTACAAGCTGTAGAAGCGCTCTGTGCTCTCAGTTAGTCAGTATTAAGCTCTGCTTTGCCTCCCAGATGGGGGGTTTTGGTGTAGCTTATAGTGGGATGTAGTGTAGTGATGTAGTGTACCATATAGGGTATGTAGTGTAGTAATGTATTGCAGTATATAGGGGCATGTAGTGCACTGATGTGGTGTAGCATATAAGGGGATGTAGTGTAGTGATGTAGTGTAGCATATAGGGTATGTAGTGCAGAGCATTGGGGCGTGTAGTGTAGTGATGTAGTTAAGCGTGTAGGGGATGTAGTATAGTGATGTAGTGCAGTGGATAGGAGAATGTAGTGCAGTGACGAAGTGTTATGATATAGTGCAATGTATGGGGACACACAGTGGATCATGTAGTTGAACACGCTGGCAGGACATGTGACGCATACTGTAGGGCATTTGATGCACATAGGAGAATATTGTCCAATAGTATCTCCTTTTTTCAAATTTCCTGGTAATCTGATATTTTAGTCTGACAGAGTTTGTTTACTGTTGGTTTTTTTTTTTTTTTGTGGGTGGGGGGGGGGGGGGGGGGGGGGGGGGGGGGGGGGGGGGACTATTGCCTTGCCCAGGGTGATGAAGGTCCTAGTTTCGGCCCTGTGGAGAGAGTGCACAGTATTGGCCCAGAACGAGCGGCTCAAAATGCTAGGTCCAGACCAGTGATTGCAAAGTACCTAGACTTCCATATGAAGGAGAGAATCCTTGCAGCCTATCGTAACATGCCTATGTTAGAAGTCAATGGGTATAAAATTCTGATATTCTTAGAGTTCTCTGCCTCAGTTTCACAGAAAATAAGGGATTTTTCAGAAGCATGCAAATGGCTCTATTATCATAACTCACTTTGGTATAGGAGCCATTCCAGACAGATCACCCAATAGATGGGTATACTGCCTAGTCATGCTTCTGAGTCTATTTTCATGTAAATTCAAGGTTGTACATATCTTTAAACGGTTAGTTCCTGGAGTAGTGGTCCTCATATCAGTTTCACTAATTCAATTTTTCGTTAGTACATTTAATTGATAATTTCAGGTGTGCATCACGCTTAGGGCCTAATTCAAGGTTGATTGCAAAATAACATTGTTCCCTATTGGGCAAAACGATGTGCACTGCAGGTGGGGCAGATATAACATGTGCAGAGAGAGTTAGATTTGGGTGGGGTGTGTTCAAAGTGAAATCTAAATTGCAGTGTTAACATAAAGCAGCCAGTATTTACCCTGCACAAAAACAAAATAACCCACCCAAATCTAAATCTCTCTGTGCACGTTATATCTGCCTCACCCATAGTGCACATGGTTTTGCCCATTAGGGGAAAATGTTATACAGGTTGAGTATCCCATATCCAAATATTCCGAAATACGGAATATTCCGAAATACAGACTTTTTTGAGTGAGACTGAGATAGTGAAATCTTTGTTTTTTGATGGCTCAATGTACACAAACTTTGTTTAATACACAAAGTTATTAAAAATATTGTATTATATGACCTTCAGGCTGTGTGTATAAGGTGTATATGAAACATAAATGAATTGTGTGAATGTACACACACTTTGTTTAATGCACAAAGTTATAAAAAATATTGGCTAAAATTACCTTCAGGCTGTGTGTATAAGGTGTATATGAAACATAAACGCATTCTGTCCTTAAACTTGGGTTCCATCACCATGATATCCCATTATGGTATGCAATTATTCCAAAATACGGAAAAATCCGATATCCAAAATTACTCTGGTCACAAGCATTTTGGATAAGGGATACACAACCTGTATTGCAATCAACCTTGAATTAGAACCTTAGTCAGTGCTGCTCGCCACACACATTAAAGGAGGACAATTTAGAAAAATGTGGTTAAGGTACTGTGTGCCTCTGTTTCTATTATACTTTTTCTTTTTGTTCTCTCTCTCTCCCCCTACTCCCTGGGGTTACCTAAAAGTTTCATTTTGTGTGCTCCCTGCTTGCTGGGACAGGAAAAAACAGTCTCTAGTTTCATTTAATTATTGGAAAGGTCACAATAGGTCTGGCATTGGGTAATTAAGGCTACAGCAGCAGCTACTTCTGGAATCTTAAATAACACTCTCAAATTTTTGTCATGGAATGTCGGGGGCTTAACTCCCCTATAAAGAGCAAACGAGTAGTTTCACAGCTTAAACGTTTCCCTTCCTGGTGTTATTTTCCTACAGGAGACACATTGGGTGGAGGGAGATATCACTTCACTAAAGGCCCGTACACACTGGTCGATATATAGGCCGTTCTCTTGAACGGCCGATATATCGCGGGACCGTCGGCCAGTGTGTACGGCCGATACGTCTGTGAACTCCGTCGTTCACAGACGTATGGCGTCGGCCGCGCAGCACAGCCGACGGCCAATATATCTACCGATATATTGGCGCGTCGCTGTGTGTGTACGGGGCGGTCGGCCAACCGCCCGTACACATGCTGCGGCGGCCGGCGGTGATTGACAGCTGAACTGGGCGGGCGTGTGTACACGCCCGCCCAGTTCATGACGTCAGTCCCCGACGGATCGAGCAGTGTGTATGCTGAACACACTGCTCGATCCGTCCATAGATATATCTGCAGATCAATTGATCTGCTGATATATCTATTAGTGTGTACCCACCTTAAGGGCACCTTGGATTGGAGACTGTATAGCGGCCAATTATTGCAGGAAGGTCAGAGTGGTGGCTATCCTTTTCCACAAATATCTACAATACACAATTCTGAATAGCACTACAGACCCAAATGGTGGATATTTAATCCTGGACGTTGAAATTTGGGGACTGAAATACACTGTAGTTAACATCTATGCCCCAAATGTTGTTTCTCAAGACTTGATTGGACAGATAGTGGGGATATTGGCGAAATGTACAAACTACTCTCTACTAGCAGTGGTGATTTTAAAGCTGTAGAGAACCCCTCTATAGATAGGCAACCTACTCCCCCCCCGCCCCCCTCTTCTGCCTCCGCAGTATGGCAACAATTCCAATCTTTTAGGGCCACTCTCCAAATTGCTGATGTATGGAGATTACTTAATCCCACTGACAAAACTTTCACGTTCTACTCAGCCGTGCACCATTCTTGGTCGCGTATAGATGCTTTTTATAGCAAACTGTTTAATTGCCCAAGTACGAGGTGCTAACATCCATGCGATTGTGATCTCTGATTGTAAGCCTATAACTATTTCTCTTAATCTCCCTAGTGGAACTCGAGGCCCGGGTCAGTGGCGTTTCCCCGTATATCTTTAGAATTCAGAAAAATGTAAAGATTTTCTGCTCACTCAGTGGATGAACTTCCGGGATGATAATATAGAAGCATGGGACACTCCAACTGTGTTTTGGGGCACCTCTAAAGTGGTGTTAAGGGGACACATCATTGTCACCAGCCGAACGAGAACTGCTTAGTGGTTCAATCACTATTACTGAAATAGTTACTGTGATTTCTCAGCTACACTTGGGTATATCTCCTGGCCCAGAAGGGCTATCTAATGAATATTATAAATTACTGCAACAGCCGGTAGCTCCAGCTCTGGTAGATCTGTTTAATGATTTATTGTATAATCATACCCCTTTCCCTCATTTCACAAATGCTACCACTGTATTACTTTCTAAGCCCCAAAGGTATGTGACATTACTAAATTCTTACAGACTGATTAGTCTACTGATACAGAAGTTAAGCTTTTGGCCAAGATAATGTCGGATAGGTTACAAAACATTCTACCTGACCTACTCACTCCACATCAAGTAGAGTTCGTACCATGCCGACACTCAGCTCAGGGGGTTAGAGCAGCACTTGCTGCGGTAGCAGCTTCCTCTAGGACAAACTCGCACAATAATATCTTACTAAGCCTTGGCACAGCTAGGGCCTTTGACACAGTCTTATGGCCTCATCTTTTTTCGATTCTGCAAAAAAGATTCTTTGGTACGTTTTTATAAACATTATCAAATACCTGTATCCAATAATGATTAATGGTTATTGAAGTGCACCACTGGAAATGTATAGGGGCACCTGTTAGGGAAGTCCCCTTATCACCTATACTAATTAATCTTGCTATTGATCCCCTAATTCCGCATCCTAGAAGCAGACAAAACTTTTAAAGGCATATCTGTGGGATGAAGGGTGGTTAAACTAACAGTATTTGCGGATGATGTACTTCTTTATATTTCTAACCACACTGAATCTCTAACCCATATTTTTGAAGTATTGAGATGCTTTGAAGAAGTATCAGGATTTGCGGTAAATCTGTAGCTCCTTCCCTGGGAAATGGGACATTACAGAGTCGGATCCTTGGAGATACTCCAATGAAATGGGCTAGAGACAACTTCACATGTTTAGGAGTCAAAATTCCTTGTCAGCTATCTAACTTATATACATTTAATTACACACCCATCATTAAGCGGATCTCAGATGAGCTTGAAAGCTGGAAAAACCTTCCCATGTCATACTTAGGGTGATTAAATCTAATTAACCTAATCTAATTTCTCATACGTCCTAGAGGATGCTGGGGATGCTTCAAGAACCATGGGGTATAGACGGAATCCGCAGGAGACATAGGCACACTTTAAGACTTTGTTTGGGTGTGAACTGGCTCCTCCCTCTATGCCTCTCCTCCAGACTCCAGTTTAGATTCTGTGCCCAGAGAGACTGGTCACACACAGGGGAGCTCTACTGAGTTTCTCTGAAAAGACTTTATGTTAGGTTTATTATTTTCAGGGAGACCTGGCAACAGGCTCCCTGCTTCGCGGGACTGAGGGGAGAGAAGCAGACCTACTTCTCTGAGATCAAAGGCTCTGCTTCTTAGGCTACTGGACACCATTAGCTCCAGAGGGTCCGATCACTTGGTACACCTAGCTGCTCATTCCCAGAGGCGCGCCATCACCCCCCTTGCAGAGCCAGAAGAAAGAAGCCGGGTGAGTAAAAGAAGAAAAGAAGACTTCAGTGACGGCAGAAGACTTCAGTGTTGAGGTACCGCGCAGCGGTCACGCTGCCCGCCATGCTCCCACACACACAGCGGCACTGGCAGGGTGCAGGGCGCAGGGGGGGCGCCATGGGCAGCATGAGCACTGAGGTTTTACACTGGTAAATATGTTTATTTAAAGTGCCTAGGCACTAAATATAGACCCCCGCCAGTATAAATATGTGGTTTTGAGCGGAACTGAAGCACGCCAGTGAGGGGGCGTGGCTTAGCCCTCACAGCTCTTATGACTAGACAAAGGATGATTGGGCACCAGTCAAATTGATATAGTATTGATATGTGAAAACCAAAATCGGACAATAAAACCCTTGGAAATTGGGAGGAAAAAAATACAATCCCCCCCCCCCCCCCCAATTTATTAATACTGTCCTAGTTGGTGGTGCGCCCAGAGCCAGAAAGTACATGTACTATCAAAAGGGAGAGAGAGAAGGCTCTTGTGTGGGCGCACTCTTTACAAATGTAGGAAAATTCCTATGATATATAAGAAAAAAATATTTAAAACATGATTTTTAATGTTTAAAGTTTAAAAAAAAAACGTAATTACCCATAGGCGTGATCCATGTGAAATAAAGATATTACAGATAAAGGATTATAATGTTTTGGTCTGTTTTGTCACAATAAGTGATTGAAAAGGTTGTAGACACTTGATTGTCTTACCCCCATTTCCCCTGTCCAGTACAGAATGTCTGTATTAATGGGATCGAGGAGTGGTCATAACAATAATGATAAGTAAGTCCCAAAAAGGGCTGCTTACAATCGGAAATTAATGGTCACCAACATTCAAGAAACCTGACTTTATAACATATGCCACAATTATTGGTCGTAAGCCTTCAGTAGAGAGAAAATATCGTAGGAACCAGAATTAGTGGTGATACTGCTGTTGGTGTCGCAACTCACATAGAAAGGAAAATAATTCCTGCTCTACAACACCAGGTATTCGCAGGGGGTCTCCTCTCCCGGTACTAACCCAGCCCAACGCTGTTTGGCTTCCAAGATCGGACGAGATCGGGCATTTGCAGCGTGGTATGATAGTAGAGAATTTATGTGATAAGTACACCAATGAGAGTGCACCTATATAAGAAATTAGAAAGAAGGGTGGAAACAATAAGAAAGCGAAAAGAGGTGAATGAGTAAAGTGGGAAGAAATATGTGGATCTGCTTTCCACGTTAGGCACGGCTCACAAAATCCCACATCCGTGGTATCGTGCTCCGTGGATCGTAGATGAGAGTCCACAGAAAAATAGTAGAACAAGAAAGAGGCACAAAATCAATGATTCCAGTACAATTGTATAATGGGAAAAGGGTAAGAAAAGTGGGATATTCTGTGTCACCCAAAAATTATTATTAAGCCCCTGACAGTAAAAGCTGATATTGGCGCACGTTATAGTACACCTTGGGATGAACAAAGTATAGGAATTAATTCATATTAGAGAATTACATATCATGAATCAAAAAGGCTAGACCAGAAATGCAATATTATCATCAGTAAATAAGATAGCACTAGAAATCACAATGAATGAAATCATGTAGCAGTATACTGGCCTCTGCTGGTGACAGAACAACCTAACAGTGTGAGATATCTGCCAGGTGCTATCTTCACAGGTAATAGGCAAATGCAAACTCTGTTTAAGAATTGAATCAGGGTCCTAAAGCAGCAGACAGTATATACACAAAAGAGGTCTGCTGGGATGTGTAGTGAAATACAAATTAGGGTAGTACACAAATATTATCCTGCTGTCTGTGTATAATTTACACAGGACAGACATGGGCTTACGGTCACCAAAATAGGAAGTTTCAGGAAGGATCAGGGCATAGTCAGGTGCAGGTGAAGGTGCCAGAAAGTCACTCCATCGGCTGTCCCCCCCCATGGAAGACACATTTCACCCGTGCCGGCTTGTTCACTTCCGGGTTTGACATTCTGTACTGGTCAGGGGAAATGGGGGTAAGACAATTAAGTGTCTACAACCTTTTCAGTCACTTATTGTGACAAAACAGACCAGAACATTTTAATCCTTTATCTGTAATATCTTTATTTCACATGGATCACTCCTATGGGTAATTACGTTTTTTTTTTAAACTTTAAACATTAAAAATCATGTTTTAAATATTTTTTCTCATATATCATAGAAATTTTCCCTCACAGCTCTTTCCAGCGCCATTTTTTCCTCACAGAGACGCTGATCCTTCCTGAACACTGCTGCATGGATCAGAGTGGAAAACGAGGGGGGGCACAGTGGTTTGGTGTAATATAAATTGAAATAAAAACACTATATCATGGGCGCTGGGGGAAATGAGCTGGTAAACTCCTTCTGTGTTTCCATGACAGATTGTACTGGGGTCTATCCCTTATAACCAGTGTAATGTCGGTGGGTGTATGGTACACGTGTGTCGGCATATTTGAGGCTGGGGCTCTGCCACAAAGGGAATGACTATGTCGGTGCTGTCGAATCCTAATGGTACTGTGTACATGTAAATATGTCAACATGTCAGTAGAGGTATATTTTTCCCAGGAGAAAACTATATGGGAGACACAGACGAGAGGGGTGTCCCTGTCGGCACCAACAGTATCTGACTGGGTGGATATGGAACATGATAATGTGATGCATATCAGATAAAGCTATACCTATATGGAATATGTATGTATAGTAAGATTATATAGGTCTGTGGCACGATCACAGACGTGATAATATTTATAGAGGGAGTTATATTCATAAAATGGATTTCTCTCAGACCCCTCAGGGTCGCAAAAATGTTATTTTGCCCAGTTACTACTCCCTGAGATCGACTCGAATAATCTTTCTTAGGTCGACCATAATGTTTCCTGATAAGATCCTCAAAAATTGGTATTCAGTACCTGTTCATACACATTAGAATATTAACGTCACTAGGGACCTTGCTGTTCCTAACAAAAAATATGTATACGTATTAGATATGTATATGTAGATGTATATGTGTGTATGTATATGTATATATATATATATATAATATATATATATATATATAGATATATGTGTGTATAGGTGCATTGGAAGGTATATATGTATGTATATATGTGTATAGAATGCTGAGGTAAAGTTTTTCATTCTCAATGGATAGAAGGTGAGAGTCACCCCTGTTCTGCACGGGGCCCTGTCACAAAGGATCGTATGCAGGAAGATATGTGATACTCTAATTATGTGTCCGCATGTACGTTGATTATACTGGCATTACATGCGCATGGGGGAGTAGTTGTATGCAACTTAAATAGAGTCATGTCTATATCATTGCAGCATACTGCCGGGCGTTTACAAGGGATATAGGACTCTCTTGTTTTCGCGGGCCACTTCCATGGCGGTCTTGACTAGGAGGGCATGGTGGATTTACCAATGGAATGCTGAGGCTGACTCCGAGAAGAACTGGAGTATCTTCCCTATGAAGGTGAAACCTGGTTTGGGGATGGCTTTGTTAAGTTGATCTCGGCAGATACCACTGGTAAGTCTACCTTCTATGTTCCCTCACGACGGTTGGTGACGCATTTTTGTAGGATGCAGTCATTTCGACCGAATGGATACGGTTTTCCCTTTCTTTGCAGGTAGAGGAAGGTGAAAAAGGTAAGAGGTCAGCAGCCTTTTCAAGTTCGCAGAAGCAGAAATCATCCTCTGTTTCTACCACCTCCACCGCATGTAGCTGGGACTATCTTGCGGGAGCCCACACCGGTGGGACCACATCTAATACTCTTCAGTCAGTCCTGGAATGGACATGGACCAGTGAGTTTAAGAATAGAGTCCAAAGGGGGACTTACTGGAGTTTCCAGATGATTCCCCTCACTGATTTTTCAAAATCTCCTCTGGACGGTGAGGTAGTATGCGACGCCATACTAGGTCAGAATCAGGTAATTGTCCTGCTGTCCCGGTCACACAAAAAAAAAAAAAAGCTGTTATTCAAGCTTTTTCGTGCTTCTGAGGCCGGAAGTGCTTGGCAGAACAATTCCAAACAAAACGTTGTGTTATCCCTGATGGATCTTCAACAAGGTGGTTGGCTCCTGAACTTGCCAGAATCAAGGTTGATCCCAACAACGCTGTTGTCGGCGTTGGGAAAAATGTTAGATACAAAACTGTTGAGAGTTCGTTTCTTCCAATGGAAAGAGCTCTGAAGATCCAGAGTCGGGTCAGATCTACAACAGTGTCAATCCATCAATACGTTCCATTGATGTAAAAGAGGGTTGCGGCCTACGAGGCCATTCAGTGAGCAGGTTAAATGCCAGAGTGTTTTTTAGCAGGACCAATTGGTCATGTGGCCCGGGTCTCACCTGCACATGCACCGGTAAATAATCCAGGACCAGAATTTCTCTCCTGTGGTGGCTGCTCAGTTCTCACCTCCTAGAGGGACGAAGGTTCGGGATCCAGGATGGGATCCTGGTGTCCATGGATGCAAGTCTCCAGGGCTGGGGAGCTGTCATTCAGGGGGAACGAATTTCCAGGGAAAATGGTCAAGCCAGGATGCTTGGCTGCATGTAAACATTCTGGAACATCTTGTTCGTGGTCTGCCCGTCTTCATTCAGTCGGACAACATACCGCTGTGGCGTACGTAAACCGCCAGGGTGGATCGGAGAGCAGAGCGGAGATAGCAGAAGCCACAAAAGTTTTCCGCTGGGTGGAAAGGCATGTAAACGCTCTGTCAGCGATCTTCATTTCGGGTGTAGACGACTGGGAACCAGACTTCCTCAGCAGACACGATCTCCATTCAGCAGAGTGGGGCCTTCATCAAGAGGTCTTTGCAGAAGTGTCAAGTCGTTGGGGAATTCCTCAAATAGACATGTTGACGTTTCGCCTCAACAATAAAACTTCAAAGATATTGTTCCAGGTCGAGGGACCCTCAAGTAATAGAGGTGGACGCCCTGGTGGCACCGTGGGTGTTTCAGTCTGTCTAGGTGTTCCCTCCACTTCCACTCATTCCAAGGTGATAAAGATCATAAGAGGAACAAGGGCTCAGGCGATTCTCATTGTTCCAGACTGGCCGAGGGGGACCTGGTATCCAGATCTTCAGGAGTTGATCATAGAAGATCCCTGGCAGAGCCGGCCCTAACCAATATGATGCCCTAGGCAAGATTTTGGCTGGTGTCCCCTAGCACCACCGCTGGTTCTGCCTCTGACCTTGCACCTCTTTCCCAGCACCATCACCCCTCACCCATAGCAGTCCTTGTACCCCCTATATTTTAAATAGGAACAGTTCGCACATTTGACGCACAGCCCAAAAAGGGGCATCTTCTTGCTGGGAAGGGGCATGGCTACACAATAGTAACCCCAATTCCAATTATGCCACACAGTACTGCAACTTTATTCACATTTTATCTTGCGATAGTGTCCATAATTCATATTACATCCCACAGTAGTATTACTTTACCTTATAAATGTTACTCCTCACAGTAGAGCCCCTTATTCACATTACATCACACTGAATTGCTCCTTATTCACATTACACCACACCTTGTTGCTCTTTATTCACATTAGACGACACAGTAGTGCCCTTTCTATATGCAACGCCACATAGTAGAGCACCTTATACACATAATGCCACACATTAGTAATGCATTTATACACAATTCCACACAGTAATGCCCCTTACATATATGAGACACATTAATGTCCTTATAAACATAATGCACCTTACACATTATGACAACCTTTATTAATGCCCTTTTACACATAATGTCCCTTACACATATGCCGCACATTATTCATGCCCTTATACACATAATGACACACAGTGCCCCCTACACATTTGCTGCACATTATTAGTGCCCCTATACACATAATGACACACATACAGTAGTACCGTGTTACACATATGCCGCACATTAGTAATGCCCTTATACACATAATGACACACATAGTGGCCCTTTACACATATGTTGTACATTATTAATGCATTTTTACATGACACACATAATGCTCCTTACACATATTCCGAACACTACTGCACAACCAACCCACTCACATGCACACAGCACTCACACTTCCACTAACACTGAGACCTCTGCCTCTGCTTGGATACAGATGTGTCCTCACAAATCTTGCATCAATGCGAACGTCGGGAATCTTTTTTTTAATGAAAATGCATCTTATTTGCATTTCTATGTGGCTAGGATGCACAAGCAGCTTATGCTGATTAAACTGATATGCAGCATGCCTATATACTGTGTGAGACTGTGGGTGTATTTGCATATGAAATGCTACATACAGAATATAGGCATGCCGCATATCACTGTAATCAGCAGAAGCTGCTGATGCCCCTAGGCATATCAAATGCCCTAGGCAATTGCCTAGTTTGCCTATGCCTATGGCCGGCTCTGATCCCTGACCTCTTCCTCTTCGAGAGGTCCTGTTACAACAGGGGCCGTGTGTGTATCAAGACTTACCGCGGCTGCGTTTGACGGCATGGCGGTTGAACGCCAAATCCTAGCCCGGAAGGGTATTCCTAGTGAAGTCATTCCCACACTTCTTCAGGCTAGAAAAGGAGTAACGGCAAAGCGTTACCACCGTATTTGGAGAAAATATGTGTCTTGGTGTGAATCCAAGAAAGCTCCTACGGAGGGTGTTCCGCGGGGGCGGTTGCTCCATATTTTGCAAGCAGGTGTGGATGTGGGCCTACAGTTAGGCTCCATTAAAGTACAAATTTCGGCCTTATCAATTCTTTTTCAGAAGGAATTGGCCTCCCTTCCAGAAATACAGACCTTCTTGAAAGGCGTGTTGCACATCCAATCTTCCTTTGTGCCCCCTGTGGCTACATGGGATCTTAATGTGGTGTTGCAGTTCCTGCAATCTCATTGGTTTGAACCTTTACGTAAGGTTGCATTAAAATTTCTTACTTGGAAAGTAGTCATGATGGGTTCAGGTAAGAATTCACTGTATTCACATATTCGGCAAACACATAGAAGCCAAAAAATATTAATGTTTTTCTCTTCACATAGGTTCTTCTTCTGCAAGCCGCCCTGCTCTAAGGCGGACATCACAGGGCTCTGTGAGTTTGCCTACGAGGCCCAGTAAGTCACGTCGTGTGGAGTCTGAGTCAGCGGCTCCATCTTCACCACCCAGGCGGTGCATCTCCGCAGTGTTGCCCCAGCCACCTCTGGACATTTTGGAAAGTCCTCAAAGTGATGAGCCACGATCACCTCAGCTGTCTGGTGAGTAAAAAATGTTAGGCAAAAATTAATTAAAGTTTGTCACAGTGTGGACTATGAATGAACATGGCTAAGTCATATTAATTTTACTAAGCACTGATATGTTCAAGGTGTTATTTGCTGATTTTTTTGTTTTTTTTGTTATAAAATGTTAAAAATAATATGTCTTCCTTGTGCCTTTATCACCTTGCACATATCATTGTCTGTTCTAATCCTTAGGTCTTCTCATGGTTAATTCAGCTGCACCACTGTTTGTGTATTGTCTGGACAATTATATTTGTGCATATTATTAATCATGGCCATAATGTCAATTACCAAGCACATGTTTTTTTGGACCAAAATTACTGCAACCATTTTCAGATGTAATGTTTTGCCTAACATCCATTTTGTTTTTGTTATAACATTTTGTTTACAAAATTTGAAAAAAAAACATTGGTTGGTTAATACAAATGTTTCACATGGCCCACATCAACAGTTATAAACATAGTCCTACTTAACACATTTGCCTGTTTTGTGAAAAATACACAATTTAAATGTAAAAAAAATATATTTTTTTTTAAATGACTGCCTTTACAAATTAATGAGTTTGTTAGAAACAACATTTACTGCCTTGTTAGTGTTTATCTAAAGGAAGGGCCGTACTCAATTTTTACAGGCATTAATGTGAAATGGGGACATATCTTTGTGTTTCACATATCATTCATTATGTCTTAGAGTCTATGAACAAAAAAAATTAAATAAAATTGTGTTGGGAAAATTAGAAGGCACACACAGGCGTGCACAGAAACTGAATTGCGGGTTTCGCACAGGACTTCCACCCCTCCACCCCCTCCACGGCATTATAGTGTTCTCACACCACCCCTGTCCTGGATGTAGACTGCTTACCTGGTCCGCTGCTCTGGGTCGACCAGGTGAGCAGTCTATATCCAGGACAGGGGAGGATAGAGAACACTATAATGTTGTGTAGGGGGGTAAGTTTGGTGCGGAACCCGCCAGTCAGTGTCTGCGCACGCCTGTGAAGGCACATATGTGTTTCTTAAGGCAATATTCCCAGTTTTTTGGACAACACACAATCTTTAACATTTTCATGAGTATTATTAAGTATGCCATGTTTCGGACAAGCAAAGAAATATATTTGAAAATAATCAGTGGCTGTTGTGACCCCCATACAGAACCAACCATCATGGGCGAGGACGACCAGCAGGAACCTGACCAACAGGCTACCTTTACACTGCACCTGCAGCCCGTTGCTCCTACCCAGCCAACCCAGCAGCAGGTTATGCCCCAAGCCTCCGTAAGTCCCCAATTGATCCCAACTCCACCACAGCAACAAATGTCCGCAGACTTTTGGAGCAGTTGGGCCACACAACAGGTCCAAAACACTGCCTACCTGAACACACACACACAACACCTTGCCAGTCTGCCGCATCATCTACCTCGCATTAGTAGGAACTCGGGCAGACTGATTGTTCAGGTAGGCAGAATAGCTACTTCAATGGAGCAAATCAGGGCGGACAACATGCAAATGCTGACCAATTTATCTAGAGTAATCGATGAGCAACAGCGGCAGCAACAAGCCCTAATACAAGTCATCCAGCACAACCAAGTAGTGACTGAAACTTTGTCCAGAATTGTTGCCAGCCACACTGCCACCAATAATCAGCTGAATGCCAGTATTCACAACTTGAGCCAAAGCATTACTGTGCTGGCAGCACAACAAGTCAGCTCCAGCTCCGGAACAACGACCCCTAGCCAGACCCCAGTTACCTCCCCTGTTCGACGCTCAAGCAGAACACGTGCCAGCGAAACAGGACAAACTTCTGCACCAAGCACACACACCAAAATAAAATGATTAAGGAAGGAAATTTGTGCAACACAATAAATTTTTGGCTATTGTATTCCCAAAAAAAACCTGTGTCCGTGTCAATCATTTTAAAACACGCTATGTGTGTATGGTTTAATGGGGTAATGATTGTCAATGTTTATTTAATTAAAAGAAAAATAAACATACACACCAGTATAAAGAACAAACGCTAACGAACAAAACAAACATTCCCCCCCTACAATACATGTAATAAAAGTGGTTAGGCAAGGTGATTATAATCAAAATAATACTTAATGGTAAAATATCACTGAATAACTTCTTGCCTTACCTGCCTCCCTACATCTGTACTCACACTGTCAGCAGATGTTTCTAACTCCTCTGCTTGCTGACTGTTTTCTTCCTCATCATGTGGCAGATGTTGCAAACACAGATTATGGAGAAAACAGCAGCAGAACACAATCCTAGTCACTTTAGAGGGACTATACAACAAAAGCCCAGCAGATTTATCCAGACACCGAAACCTAGATTTCAGCACTCCAAAACATCTTTCTATCACGTTCCGCGTAGACTTATGTGCATGATTGTAACTGTGTTCAGCAGGAGAATCAGGTTGGGACAATGGAGTAAGTAGCCAAGAGTAGCAGCCATAACCACCATCACCTGAAAAACAGATATAGGCAACATTAGTACATGTGTATGATGAATAATTACCCTAAAAAAAAAAGGAGCTTGAAGTTAACACACATACACACAACACACTTGGAACATACCCAGCAGCCAGCCATCAGGCATTTGTCCGTCCTCAAATGTATCGAAGAGAGATGACTGACTGAGGATGAAGGAGTCATGGCAGCCGCCAGGGTAACCTGCAACCACACTCATAATTTTTAGATTTGCATCACAAACCACCTGGACATTAGTGGATTTGTCCGTATGTCTATTAGTATAAATATATTGTCGGCCCCTAGGTGGTCTCAGCTTAACGTGTGTGCAATCTATGGCCCCCAGCACATTGGGCATGCCAGCAAGCTCATAGAAAGCTACCCTGACTGCATGCCACTGCAACTCCTGGGTAGGGAAGCAGATAGAGGCATTTATATGGGGGTCCAAGACATCCAAAACCTGAGTGGACATTAATAAATATAAGGTGAGTGTCATGATCTGTATTCAATACAATACTGTGTTGTAAGACCTAACAGAAGCAACACTTAGACATAGACGTGTATGTATATTTCAACTCACCTGATTCAAATATTTTGAAAAGGTGGGCTGGGAGATACCAATGACGTCGCCTGTCACAGCCTGGAAGCTCCCAGTAGCCATAAAGTGCAACACAGCCAGGAGTTTGTGCAGGCCTGAGATAGAGCGAGAGCGTGCTGTCTCAGGGTCTAGTCCCAGTTTGACAAGGTCATACAGACGGAAAATGTTGTTTCGATTAAGCCTAAACATCTGTATGACCCTATCATCAGACAATGCGTTTAAGTTTAAACGACCCCTAAAAAAACGAGGCTGGCGCAGCCTCCGCGGCACCTGTTCAACTTACCTGGCCCTGATTTATTGAAGAGTCATGGAGCACTCTCAGGTATCCCCCAGCAATCAAAAAATCTGAAACACACACAACAGCCGCCATTTCAGAGTGAGAGATCTTCAAAAATGTGCCTGGGAGCCTTTTATAGGGCCAAACATTCAGGTGTGACTAATGAATAATTGAATACACATGTAAACACGCTTCTCAAAAGCAGGTCTACTTTTTTTTAGGACTTTTGTACGAATTGTATTTTTTCACGACCGCAAATGCATTATCACGGTAGACATTACAAATACGAATGGTTAGTAAATGACCGTGATTTATACCTAAACAGCCGCGTTTTGACCGATGGTGTATTCATTCGTAATTTTACACATGAACTACCAAAAAAATACGAATAGCCTCATCACTGCCGTGATTTTTGCTTAGTAAATTACCGAGATGACACTTTGAAGAAAAAACGGCATCTCGGTCAAAATCGGGACCTTAGTAAATATACCCCATGGTCGGCACATGAAAATGGTCGACACATGAAAGGTCGACACATGAAAAGGTCGACATGAGTTTTTTTACTTTTTTTGGTGTCGTTTTTTGCGTAAAGTGACTGGGAACCCCAATTAGTGCACCGCTTCGCTCGCCATGCTTCGGGCATGGTGCCTTCGCTTGGCACAGATTACCGTTCCAATCGTAGTCCATGTGGATCGTAAAGTATGGAAATGTTCCCCAAAAGAAAAAAAAGTAAAAAAACTCATGTCGACCTTTTCATGTGTCGACCTTTCATGTGTCGACCATGTGTCCATGTCGACCATGTCAATGTCGACCAATAGTGGTCGACCTAATGACTGTCGACCATAACATGGTCGACCATGTGAACGGATACCGTCATGATGTTGCCCTTAGCATCCGCAAGGCGGGTATCTGAATTGGCGGCTTTGACTCACAAAAGCCCCTATTTAATCTTCCATGCTGATAGAGCGGAGTTGAGAACTCGTCAGCATTCTCTGCCAAAAAAGTGGTTTCACGTAAACCAGCCTATTGTGGTGCCAGTGTCTACTGACACCTTGGTGGAATCTAAGTTTCTCGATGTGGTCTGTTTGTCCTATGGTCTCCCAACATGATTGGGGCTACTGCTTCCAAGCAGACTATTGCGCGCTGGATCTGTGCTGCGATTCAGCAGGCTCATTCTACGGCAGGATTGCCGTTACCAAAATCGGTGAAGGCCCATTCTACTAGAAAGGTGGGCTCATCCTGGGCGGCTGGCCGAGGAGTCTCGGCATTACAGCTTGGCCGAGCTGCTACTTGGTCGGGTTCAAACACCTTTACGAAGTTTTACAAGTTTGATACCCTGGCTGATGTGAACCTCTTGTTTGGTCATTCGGTGCTGCAGAGTCATCCGCACTCTCCCGCCCGTTCTAGAGCTTTGGTATAAACCCCGTGGTTCTTGAAGCATCCCCAGCTTCCTCTAGGACGTATGAGAAAATAGGATTTTAATACCTACCGGTAAATCCTTTTCTCTTAGTCCGTAGAGGATGCTGGGCGCCCGTCCCAGTGCGTACTGTATCTGCAGTTATTGGGTATGTTTACACACATGGTGTGTTGTGTTTAAGTCAGCCTGTTGCTGATGATGTTCATGCCATGGCATGCGTTCTGCTGTTACTGGTTGTGTTTACACACACAGGTTGTGTTAGGCTTTATGACAGCGTATTGCTGCATATTCTTTATGCCGTCGGTGGGTGTTCTATTGAATGCCACGTTCGGCGGCATACTGAGGTGTGAGCTGGTAAGATGCTCACCGTGGTTTAACAATAAATTCTTTCTTCGAAATGTCCGTCTCCCTGGGCACAGTTACTTAAACTGGAGTCTGGAGGAGGGGCATAGAGGGAGTAGCCAGTTCACACCCAATCAAAGTCTTAAAGTGTGCCTATGTCTCCTGTGGATCCCGTCTATACCCCATGGTTCTTGAAGCATCCCCAGCATCCTCTACGGACTAAGAGAAAAGGATTTACCGGTAGGTATTAAAATCCTATTTTTACGATTAAATCTAATCAAAATGATTTCTTTCCCGAGACTAATGTATCTCATTCAGGCCCTCCCCCTATTTATCACGCAAAAAGATGTGCAAAGTCTTTATACACTTTTTAGACACTTTATCTGGCATGGTAAAAGGCTAAAGATCAGTTTGATTAAATTACAACAGCCTAAGTGGAATGGAAGAGTGGGGTCCCTGATATACAGCAATGTAATAAGGCAGCAATGTTTAGGTATTTATCCGATTGGCTCTCTGGATGCAACAACTATGCTAATACCTCTCTGGAGAGGGAATTATGGGGGGGGGGGGGGGTTAATTTGAATTCCTTTCAACATCTCCATGACCAGGAAGTCCCCTTTATTATGGAATAGAAAAAAACAAGCATGGCATTGGGTCAGAAATAGAGCAGGCTTAAACTCCCGTAAATCATTGGTTGTTCTGTTCATAGGCAATCCCGACTTTCAGAATGGCCAGGCAATGTATCTACTCACGATATGGGAGGTAGGAGGTATTGGTAATCTGGGATGCCTGGTTGATAGGGATACACATCGGGTCCTTACAGTTACTGAAGCAGTGGAGATACATGGCACTTTGATGGGATACCCTCTGGCCTTCCTGCAAGCCAAACATTATACTACATCTGTGATACAGATGTTCTCGGACAATGGGCCTAATTCAGATCTGATTGCAGCAGCAAATTTGTTAGCTAATGGCAAAACCATGTGCACTGCAGGGGAGGCAGATATAACATGTGCAGAGAGAGTTAGATTTGGGTGTGTCGTGTTCAATCTGAAATATAAATTACAGTGTAAAAATAAAGCAGCCAATATTTACCCTGCACAGAAACTAAATAACCCACCAAAATCTAACTCTCTCGGCACATGTTATATCTGCCCCCCCCCCCTGCAGTGCACATGGTTTTGCCCATTAGCTAACAAATTTGCTGCTGCTATCAGATCTGAATTAGGCTCAATGACTGGGAAAAATAAGAATTTACTTACCGGTAATTCTATTTCTCGTAGTCCGTAGTGGATGCTGGGGACTCCGTAAGGACCATGGGGAATAGCGGGCTCCGCAGGAGTCTGGGCACTCTAAAGAAAGCTTTAGGACTACCTGGTGTGCACTGGCTCCTCCCTCTATGCCCCTCCTCCAGACCTCAGTTAAGAAACTGTGCCCGGAAGAGCTGACATTACAAGGAAAGGATTTTGGAATCCCGGGTAAGACTCATACCAGCCACACCAATCACACCGTATAACTTGTGATAAACTTACCCAGTTAACAGTATGAATAACCAACAGAGCATCAACCAATGGATGCCAACATAACATAACCCTTTATTAAGCAATAACTATATACACGTATTGCAGAAAGTCCGCACTTGGGACGGGCGCCCAGCATCCACTACGGACTACGAGAAATAGAATTACCGGTAAGTAAATTCTTATTTTCTCTAACGTCCTAGTGGATGCTGGGGACTCTGTAAGGACCATGGGGATTATACCAAAGCTCCCAAACGGGCGGGAGAGTGCGGATGACTCTGCAGCACCGAATGGGCAGACACCAAGTCCTCCTCAGCCAGGGTATCAAACTTGTAGAACTTTGCAAATGTGTTTGAACCCGACCAAGTAGCAGCTCGGCAAGCTGTAATGCCGAGACCCCCTCGGGCAGCCGCCCAAGAAAAGCCCACCTTCCTTGTGGAATGGGCTTTTACTGATTTTGGATGCGGCAATCCAGCCGCTGAATGAGCCTGCTGAATCGTGTTACAGATCCAGCGAGCAATGGTTTGCTGTGAAGCAGGAGCACCCAGCTTGTTGGATGCATACAGGATAAACAGCGAGTCAGTCTTCCTGACTACAGCCGTCCTGGCAACATAGATCTTCAAAGCCCTGACTACATCAAGCAACTTGGAATCCTCCAAGTCACGAGTAGCCGCAGGCACCACAATGGGTTGGTTCAGATGAAAAGATGACACCACCTTTGGCAGAAACTGCGGACGAGTTCGCAATTCTGCCCTGTCCATATGGAAAACCAGATAGGGGCTTTTACATGACAAAGCCGCCAATTCTGACACACGCCTAGCTGAGGCTAGGGCCAACAGCATGACCACTTTCCACGTGAGATACTTTAGCTCCACCGTTTTAAGTGGCTCAAACCAGTGGGATTTCAGGAAAGCCAAGATCACGTTAAGATCCCAAGGTGCCACTGGTGGCACAAAAGGAGGCTGAATATGCAGCACTCCCTTAACAAACGTCTGAACCTCAGGCAGTGAAGCCAGTTCTTTTTGAAAGAAAATGGATAGGGCCGAAATCTGGACCTTTATGGACCCTAATTTTAGGCCCATAGTCACACCTGACTGTAGGAAGTGCAGGAATCGACCCAGCTGGAATTCCTCTGTAGGGGCCTTCCTGGCCTCACACCAAGCAACATATTTTCGCCATATACGGTGATAATGTTTTGCTGTCACGTCCTTCCTAGCCTTTATCAGCGTAGGAATAACTGCTTCCGGAATGCCCTTTTCTGCTAGGATCCGGTGTTCAACCGCCATGCCGTCAAACGCAGCCGCGGTAAGTCTTGGAACAGACAGGGCCCTTGTTGTAACAGGTCCTGTCTGAGAGGCAGAGGCCATGGGTCCTCTGTGAGCATTTCTTGCAATTCCGGGTACCAAGTCCTTCTTGGCCAATCCGGAATAATGAGTATTGTTCTCACTCCTCTTTTTCTTACAATTCTCAGCACCTTTGGTATGAGAGGAAGAGGAGGAAACACGTAGACCGACTGGAACACCCACGGTGTTACTAATGCGTCCACAGCTATCGCCTGAGGGTCCCTTGACCTGGCGCAATATCTTTTTAGCTTCTTGTTGAGACGGGACGCCATCATGTCCACCTGTGGCAGTTCCCATCGATTTGCAATCTGCGTGAAGACTTCTTGATGAAGTCCCCACTCTCCCGGGTGGAGATCGTGTCTGCTGAGGAAGTCTGCTTCCCAGTTGTCCACTTCCGGAATGAACACTGCTGACAGTGCTAGTACGTGATTCTCCGCCCACCGAAGAATCCTGGTGGCTTCTGCCATTGCCATCCTGCTTCTTGTGCCGCCCTGGCGGTTTACATGGGCCACTGCCGTGATGTTGTCTGACTGAATCAGCACTGGTTGGTTTCGAAGCAGAGGCTCCGCTTGACTCAGGGCGTTGTATATGGCCCTTAGTTCCAGGATATTGATGTGCAGACAAGTCTCCTGACTTTGGAAAAAGTTGTGAAGACTTTTGGTGCGCTTGAGCTGCCTATAGACTTTCAAGTGAAAACAAAGGTGTCACCACACACCCCAAATAAATAACAAGAAAAAGAGATATCACCGATATGTCTTCAGGCGCTGATGTAGGTCATAAGGGGTATTAAACATCAATTTTCAACCCTCAAACAAAACAGAAGGAAATACAATAGTGTAATACTGATAAGCAAATAATCATTGATGTCTTTCGTATGCAGGTAACATCCGTACCGTATTGTAGTGTCTAACTAATAGACAATATGCGCATAAGGGGGAGTGGATGCAGTCCTAATGAAATCTCAGATTTTCATTCTTCCATCACTTCCTTTCCAGTATTCTCATAAAAGAGTAAAGAGCAAATATAGTGTAATACTGCTTTATTAATAAATAAAAAGCCAATGAGGATGGCCGGACTCTCACCATAAAGCAGGAAAAACAAGGCAGATAGAATAAACAACCAGGCGTCCCCAGTCCCTCGTGATTCCTCCTGTGGATTGATCCCAGACTCCAAAAAGGCAAACCAGCCAACGCGTTTCAATACTTTCAAGTATCTTTTTCAAGGCACATGTTTCTTCCTCCCCAGGATATCCTATTTATTCCCCTCTTCCTGATGACATAATTATCCTATGTGAAAGGCCTAATACCAGACATGGATCTGCTAACTTATAAATTCTATGTGTAACATTCATATATGACCCATCCGTTTATCCTGTTCAGATATTTTGTATTCCCTCTGTGGGCGCCAAATTATCTCCTTTCTAAAAGCATCTGGATAGTGTATGTCACTTCCGCGGTCCGCCGTCCGTTGGAACGCAAATGCGTTCCACCGCTATTTCCGGAAGTGACTTCTTCCTGCGCGCGTCACATCCGGTCATGGCGGAGCGCTGCGTTCCATCTGTTTATCCAGGACGTATTGTAACTGTGTGTCCACTTCCGTCTCTCCGTTGAAATGTTGTATCTGGAGAGTCGTCCTTTATGTTAAGTTTGTGATCTCTGAGTGGATAATTCAGTGCAATGTCCAGAACATGAAATATAAATACATGAAATTACACACTTTTATTAAAAACAATTAAAACATTAACTTCCTAAAAACTTACTTATAAAAACCATTTTAACTCAAAGTCCATATTGATGCCATTTGGGGATAATGTATTAAAGTTATAAATCATATTCATTTCACTTTTAGCCAATTTGGCTGCTATATCACCCCCTCTGGCATCAATGGAAACTTTTTTCAGAATATAAAAATTCTTAAGATGTTTAATATCACAATTATGAGTCTCTTTAAAATGTTTGGAAAGTGCATGAGTGTCTAAGCCCTTCCAGATGTTTCTTATATGTTCCCCCAATCTAATCTTAAAAGCCCTACTTGTCCTACCTATATAAAATTTTCCACAGGAACATTCAATGGCACATATAACATTAAAAGAATGGCATGTTAAAAATTCGCTGATTTTATGTTTCTTCTTATTTATTTCAACCTCAGTTAATTTATTACCAAAGGTGTTGGGTATATTTTTGCACCCAATACAACTACCACAGCGAAAAAATCCTTTGGTTAATACATTTCCCTTTTTGGGGGACGGTGGACAAAGACTTTTTACTAATTTCGTTTTTAGATTGGGGGCTCTTTTAAAAATACAATTGGGATGGTTTGGTAGATCCTTTCCTATTATTGGGTCCTTTTTTAATATCTTCCAATGTTTTTTTTAAATTCTTTTTACATGGTGATGTTGAGAGGTATAGTTAGTGATAAATGGCTATTTAAAAATGTCATTATTTTTCTCCTATTTTCAGACTTTTTTTAACAAATCCTCTCTATTCATACCACTTACTCTTTCCAGGGAATCTGATACAATTTGATCTTTATATCCACTTCCCTTAAAGTTGGTGGACATTTCTTTTGCCTGGGTTAAAAATACATCTCCATCCGTACAGTTTCTTTTTAATCTTTTAAATTGACTCATCGGTATGGTATCCAGCCACCTACTGTGGTGACAACTTTCCACGTCAATATAAGTACTGGAGTCCGTTGGTTTGACAAAGTTTTTTGTTTTTATCATACCCTGTTCAATGTAAATGGTCAAATCCAAAAAGTTGACTGAGGATTGACTTTTTTCATAGGTTAAAAAGATGTTTGAATCATTCTCATTTAAATATGAACAGAATTGCTCTAATTCCTCCGTACTTCCCCCCCATATAAAAACAATATCATCAATGTATCTTCGCCATGAGACCAGGTTCGCCCCGAGACCAGGTTCACCCCAAATGGGTTATCTTTCCATATCTTATCTTCCCATGCGCCCATAAAAATATTCGCGTAACTCGGGGCGAACCTGGTACCCATGGCGGTACCTCGTTTCTGAATATAAAATTCCCCTTTAAAAGTTAAGTAATTGTTAAATAAAATAAATTCAATACCTTCTAATAAAAATTCCTGTAATCCAGATTCTAAAGTTGAAAGTGTTAGTGCTTTTTTTACTGCCTCTAGACCTTGACTGTGGTCAATTATCGTGTACAGCGAACTAACGTCTGCTGTAACTAAGAAATAACCTTCTTTCCATTCTATATTATCCAAAAATTGGAGGGTTTCTAGGGTGTCTCTTAAATGAGATTTATTTTTTGACACTAAAGGCTGTAAATAATAATCAATGTATTGGGATAAATTGGCGGATAGTGATTCAATTCCGGAGACCATGGGTCTTCCTTCCTGGGGGTTTCACGGGGTCTTTGTGTACTTTGGGAAGGATATATACCGTAGGTATCTTAGGGTCATCTATACATATGAAATTTAATTCTTTATCTGTTAAGATGCCCTTTTTCTTATAAGACTCCACTATTTCTTTTAAACTTAATGTCATCTTTTTGGTGGGGTCTCCTCTCACCTTCCTATATGTATCCTTGTCCTCTAAAAGTTGATGGACTATTATTTCATAGTCTTTTTTATCGAACAGGACAATCCCCCCCCCTTTGTCCGTTGGTTTTATTACCAGATCCTCTTTTGTCTTCAAGTTTTTTAATGCTCTCTTTTCTTTATGGGTGAGGTTACTTTTGATGTTCCCTGTTTCTAATTTTTGTAAATCCTCTAGGACCAATGATCCAAAGGATTCCAAGAAACATCCCTTCAAATGTGAAGGGAAGAATGTGGATTTGGGTCTAAAGGGGGTGGTATCCATCTGTTCTTGAATTGTTTCTTCACTCGCCTTTAAGCTGAAAAACTTTTTTATGGTGAGTTTTCTGAGAAATCTCTGTACATCCACGAAGATGCCAAATTGGTCTATCTTCGTGGAGGGGCAGAATTTCAACCCTTTTTCTAATAGGGACCTTTCCTCCTCTAATAGTACATGTGTACTTAAATTAAATATTTTTGTTCCTTTCTTCCCATTCTTAGATTCTGAAGTGGACTGTTTTTTGTTTTTTCGATTTTTTCTTTTTCTAACCTGTTTCTGTTTTTTACCACCTCTCTTCCCTCTTTTTGAGTATCTTATCTCCACTTTGGGTTCCTCCCTCCCCTTTCTAAAAAAGGTGTATGAGATGGTTCCCTTTCTAATTCCGCATACCTATTTGAGGTTCTAACTGGAGTTCTCCATCTGTTTCTCAAATAATCTGTCCTACCTCCATCTTCCCTTTGCTTATATTGATTCCAATCTCTCCTAGGATACTCATCATCTCTAGGTTGATTGGAATTCCATATGCTTTTTTTATATTTATTCCTTGAATTAAAGTTATCATAATAGGGTCGTCTTTTTACCGTATTCCATGTCTCTATTCTTTTATCCTGAAGTTCGTTTTCTTTCTCCTTTTGGGGTTCTAACTGTTTAAATGATGTTTCTTTTAACACTCCTATACTTTCCATTGGTAATTTATCCCTCTGGAATTTTCTAACTTTTCTTTCCACGATGACCCGTTCTGCTCTTTCTATCCTATTGATGATAATCTCTTCTCGTTCCTTATAATCCGATAGATTATTGTATGGTATTAGTGAGGCTTTAAATTCATTAATTTCTGTATCTAAAACAGATAACTCTTTACGTCTTTCTTCAACAATAAGGGTCATGAGTTCAAAAGAACAATTGGATAGTATGGCTTCCCACCTCTTGTTGAAGGAATCGGTAGTGGTTAAAAAGCTAACTTTTTTAATAATCTGTAGGCCTTTTGGAATTAATTTGGATGCCAAATATTTTTCCAAAGTGGCCACCTCCCACCAAATGCGATTTTCCTTCAATAAACTCCTTTCTAATTTTGTCATGGATTCTTCCAGACTGATATCTTGTATATGTATATCTTCACAAGGTTTGTCAAAGAGAGAATCCAACTTTTTCATTCTCTCTTCCCTTGATTTGAACATATTTTCTCTGCTGCAACCAGTTAGTCTCCAACAGGTGAAAATAAATGACTATGGAAAAAGTTGTGAAGACTTTTGGTGCGCTTGAGCTGCCTATAGACTTTCAAGTGAAAACAAAGGTGTCACCACACACCCCAAATAAATAACAAGAAAGAGAGATATCACCGATATGTCTTCAGGCGCTGATGTAGGTCATAAGGGGTATTAAACATCAATTTTCAACCCTCAAACAAAACATAAGGAAATACAATAGTGTAATACTGATAAGCAAATAATCATTGATGTCTTTCGTATGCAGGTAACATCCGTACCGTATTGTAGTGTCTAACTAATAGACAATATGCGCATAAGGGGGAGTGGATGCAGTCCTAATGAAATCTCAGATTTTCATTCTTCCATCACTTCCTTTCCAGTATTCTCATAAAAGAGTAAAGAGCAAATATAGTGTAATACTGCTTTATTAATAAATAAAAAGCCAATGAGTATGGCCGGACTCTCACCATAAAGCAGGAAAAACAAGGCAGATAGAATAAACAACCAGGCGTCCCCAGTCCCTCGTGATTCCTCCTGTGGATTGATCCCAGACTCCAAAAAGGCAAACCAGCCAACGCGTTTCAATACTTTCAAGTATCTTTTTCAAGGCACATGTTTCTTCCTCCCCAGGATATCCTATTTATACCCCTCTTCCTGATGACATAATTATCCTATGTGAAAGGCCTAATACCAGACATGGATCTGCTAACTTATAAATTCTATGTGTAACATTCATATATGACCCATCCGTTTATCCTGTTCAGATATTTTGTATTCCCTCTGTGGGCGCCAAATTATCTCCTTTCTAAAAGCATCTGGATAGTGTATGTCACTTCCGCGGTCCGCCGTCCGTTGGAACGCAAATGCGTTCCACCGCTATTTCCGGAAGTGACTTCTTCCTGCGCGCGTCACATCCGGTCATGGCGGAGCGCTGCGTTCCATCTGTTTATCCAGGACGTATTGTAACTGTGTGTCCACTTCCGTCTCTCCGTTGAAATGTTGTATCTGGAGAGTCGTCCTTTATGTTAAGTTTGTGATCTCTGAGTGGATAATTCAGTGCAATGTCCAGAACATGAAATATAAATACATGAAATTACACACTTTTATTAAAAACAATTAAAACATTAACTTCCTAAAAACTTACTTATAAAAACCATTTTAACTCAAAGTCCTTATTGATGCCATTTGGGGATAATGTATTAAAGTTATAAATCATATTCATTTCACTTTTAGCCAATTTGGCTGCTATATCACCCCCTCTGGCATCAATGGAAACTTTTTTCAGAATATAAAAATTCTTAAGATGTTTAATTATCACAATTATGAGTCTCTTTAAAATGTTTGGAAAGTGCATGAGTGTCTAAGCCCTTCCGGATGTTTCTTATTTGTTCCCCCAATCTAATCTTAAAAGCCCTACTTGTCCTACCTATATAAAATTTTCCACAGGAACATTCAATGGCATATATAACATTAAAAGAATGGCATGTTAAAAATTCGCTGATTTTGTTTCTTCTTATTTATTTCAACCTCAGTTAATTTATTACCAAAGGTGTTGGGTATATTTTTGCACCCAATACAACTACCACAGCGAAAAAATCCTTTGGTTAATACATTTCCCTTTTTGGGGGACGGTGGACAAAGACTTTTTACTAATTTCGTTTTTAGATTGGGGGCTCTTTTAAAAATACAATTGGGATGGTTTGGTAGATCCTTTCCTATTATTGGGTCCTTTTTTAATATCTTCCAATGTTTTTTTTAAATTCTTTTTACATGGTGATGTTGAGAGGTATAGTTAGTGATAAATGACCATTTAAAAATTTCATTATTTTTCTCCTTTTTCCTATTTTCAGACTTTTTTAACAAATCCTCTCTATTCATACCACTTACTCTTTCCAGGGAATCTGATACAGTTTGATCTTTATATCCACTTCCCTTAAAGTTGGTGGACATTTCTTTTGCCTGGGTTAAAAATACATCTCCATCCGTACAGTTTCTTTTTAATCTTTTAAATTGACTCATCGGTATGGTATCCAGCCACCTACTGTGGTGACAACTTTCCACGTCAATATAAGTACTGGAGTCCGTTGGTTTGACAAAGTTTTTTGTTTTTATCATACCCTGTTCAATGTAAATGGTCAAATCCAAAAAGTTGACTGAGGATTGACTTTTTTCATAGGTTAAAAAGATGTTTGAATCATTCTCATTTAAATATGAACAGAATTGCTCTAATTCCTCCGTACTTCCCCCCCCATATAAAAACAATATCATCAATGTATCTTCGCCATGAGACCAGGTTCGCCCCAAATGGGTTATCTTTCCACATCTTATCATCTTCCCATTTTCTCCTGACTTGACCACAACCCTTGGAAGTTTCTTCCTTGAGTGACTGCCCCCCACCCTCGGAGGCTTGCATCCGTGGTCACCAGGACCCAGTCCTGTATGCCGAATCTGCGGCCCTCGAGGAGGTGAGCACCTTGTAGCCACCACAGAAGAGACACCCTGGCCCTGGGGGACAGGGTGATCATCCGATGCATCTGAAGATGCGATCCGGACCACTTGTCCAGCAGATCGCACTGAAAGATCCTCGCATGGAACCTGCCGAAGGGAATGGCTTCGTATGACGGCACCATCTTTCCCAGGACTCGCGTGCAGCGATGCACCGACACCTGTTTTGGCTTTAGGAGGTCTCTGACCAGAGTCACGAGCTCCTGAGCCTTCTCCTCCGGGAGAAACACCTTCTTCTGGTCTGTGTCCAGAATCATGCCCAGGAAGGGCAGACGCGTCGCAGGAATCAGCTGCGACTTTGGAATGTTCAGAATCCAGCCGTGCTGACGCAACACTTCCTGAGAGTGTGCTACGCTGATCAGCAACTGCTCCCTGGACCTCGCCTTTATGAGGAGATCGTCCAAGTATGGGATAATTGTAACCCCTTGCTTCTGAAGGAGCACCATCATTTCCGCCATCACTTTGGTAAAAACTCTCGGTGCCGTGGACAGGCCAAACGGCAACGTCTGGAATTGGTAATGACAGTCCCGTACCACAAACCTGAGGTACTCCTGATGAGGCGGATAAATGGGGACGTGCAAGTAAGCATCCTTGATGTCCAGAGACACCATAAAATCCCCTTCCTCCAGGCTTGCAATGACCGCTCTGAGCGATTCCATTTTGAACTTGAATTTCTTCAGATAAATGTTCAGGGATTTTAAATTTAAAATGGGTCTGACCGAACCGTCCGGTTTCGGTACCACAAACATAGTGGAATAGTATCCCCTTCCCCTTTGAAGGGGGGGGGGGGGACCTCTACCACCATCTGCTGGAGAAAAAGTTTGTGAATTGCCTCCAACACTATCTCCCTTTCCATGGGGGAAGTTGGTAAGGACAATTTTAGGTAACGGTGAGGGGGCATCACCTCGAATTCCAGCCTGTATCCCTGAGACACAATTTGTATAGCCCAAGGATCCACCTGTGAGCGAACCCACTGGTGGCTGAAAAGTCGGAGACGCGCCCCCACGGCTCCTGGCTCCGCCTGTGGAGCCCCAGCGTCATGCGGTGGTTTTAGTGGAAGCCGGGGAAGACTTTTGTTCCTGGGAACTAACTGCATGGTGCAGCTTTTTTCCTCTACCCCTGCCTCTGGCAAGAAAGGACGCACCTCTAACCTTCTTGCTCCTCTGAGAACGAAAGGACTGCATTTGGTAATACGGTGCTTTCTTAGGTTGTGGAGGGACATAAGGCAAGAAATTTGACTTCCCAGCCGTAGCTGTGGAAACTAGGTCCGAGAGACCGTCCCCAAACAATTCCTCACCCTTATAAGGTAAAACCTTCATGTGTTTTTTAGAGTCAGTATCCCCTGTCCATTGCCGAGTCCATAAGACCCTTCTGGCAGAAATGGACATTGCGTTAACTCTAGAGCCCAGCAGGCAAATGTCCCTCTGGGCATCCCGCATATATAGGACCGCGTCCTTGATATGTATAAACCGACTTCAGGATAGCTTCCTGCTTTCTATCCGCAGGATCCTTTAGGGCGGCCGTATCCGGAGACGGCAGGGCCACCTTCTTGGACAAGCGTGTCAACGCCTTGTCTACCCTAGGGGAGGATTCCCAGCGTAACCTGTCCGTTGGCGGGAAAGGATACGCCATAAGTAATCTCTTGGAAACTATCACCTTTCTGTCAGGGGAATCCCACGCTTTTTCACATAATTCATTTAATTCATGTGAAGGGGGAAAAGTCACTTCATGCTTTTTCTCCCCATACATATAAATCCTCTTGTCAGGGACAGGATTTTCCTCAGAAATGTGTAATACATCCTTCATTGCTACAATCATGTAGCGGATGGCTTTAGTCATTTTAGGCTGCAACTTTGCCTCATCATCATCGACACTGGAGTCAGATTCCGTGTCGACATCTGTGTCAACTATCTGGGATAGTGTGCGCTTTTGAGACCCTGACGGCCTCTGCGCTGTAGGATCAGGCATGGGTTGAGACCCTGACTGTCCCCCGGTTACAGTTTTATCCAATCTGTTATGCAAGGAGTTTACATTATCATTTAACACCTTCCACATATCCATCCAATCAGGTGTCGGCACCGACACCACACTCAGCTGCACTTGTTCTGCCTCCACGTATCCTTCCTCATCAAACATGTCGACACAGGTTTCGTACCGACACACCGCACACACAGGGAATGCTCTGACTGAGGACAGGACCCCACAAAGGCTTTTGGGGAGACAGAGAGAGAGTATGCCAGCACACACCCCAGCGCTATATAACCCAGGGATTACACTGTACCGTAGTGTTTACCCTGTAGCTGCTGTTAATATATATATACTGCGCCTAAATTTATGTGCCCCCCCTCTCTTTTTTACCCTTTAGTGCACCTGTATACTGCAGGGGAGAGCCTGGGGAGCGTCCTTCCAGCGGAGCTGTGAAGAGAAAATGGCGCTGGTGTGCTGAGGAAGAAGGCCCCGCCCCCTCAGCGGCGGGCTTCTGTCCTGCTTTAATGTGTAAAAAATGGCGGGGGCTCGGGCATATATACAGTCCCAGACTGTATATATGCCTCTTTTTGCCAAAAAGGTACTTAATTGCTGCCCAGGGCGCCCCCCCCCTGCGCCCTGCACCCTACAGTGACCGGGGTGTGCGGTGTGCTGTGGGAGCAATGGCGCACAGCTGCAGTGCTGTGCGCTACCTTAAGTGAAGACAGGAGTCTTCAGCCGCCGATTTCGATGTCTTCTTGCTTCTGTTCTTCTGGCTCTGCGAGGGGGACGCCAGCGCGGCTCCGGGAACGGACGATCAAGGTTAGGTACCTGTGTTCGATCCCTCTGGAGCTAATGGTGTCCAGTAGCCTAAGAAGCGCTACCTAGCTGCCGTGAGTAGGTTTGCTTCTCTCCCCTCAGTCCCTCGTAGCAGAGAGTCTGTTGCCAGCAGAAGTTCTCTGAAAATAAAAAACCTAACAAAATACTTTCTTTTCTAGCAAGCTCAGGAGAGCCCACTAGGAGCACCCAGCTCGGCTGGGCACAGATTCTAACTGAGGTCTGGAGGAGGGGCATAGAGGGAGGAGCCAGTGCACACCAGATAGTACTAAATCTTTCTTTAGAGTGCCCAGACTCCTGCGGAGCCCGCTATTCCCCATGGTCCTTACGGAGTCCCCAGCATCCACTAGGACGTTAGAGAAATCTAGAATATGCCCTTCTAACTAAACCTCCTCTGTTGAAAAAAAGCTATTTCCCATTATTATCAACATTTCAGAATTAACTTAGATCATTTGGCTTCAACTAAAGGGCTGGCACAGTGGTTGTCTCTAACTTATCTAATTATGAAATCAAAGATTTTCTTGCTGCTCTTACAACTTCATGCAGAATCTTGCCCTCTTCAATATATACAGAAATGTTTTTAGACATTTTTCACAGAGCTTATCTGTCACCACATAGGAGTTTCCTCATGGGAAGATCTCTTACCCATGCCTGCCATAGATGTGGGGAATCCAATGCAGATCTTTATTCATGTCTTTAGTCATGCCCATTAGGAGATTCTGCTTGCAAGTTAAACAATATGCTGAAGCATCATTACTTACCTATGTTCCCTTCACAGCAGAATGGGCAATATTTGGCATGTTTCCACCCTCAATGAGACTCAGCAGAGGATGTAGACAACTTATTTTAGTGGTCAGTGCGGCAGCCTGCAAGACAATGGGGGTCATTCCGAGTTGATCGTAGCTGTGCTAAGTTTAGCACAGCTACGATCCTTAACTCAGACATGCGGGGGGACGCCCAGCACAGTGCTAGTCCGCCCCGCATGTCAGTGCCGGCCCCCCCACACAAATACAAAAATGCCTTTGTATTTGAGGAGTAACTCCCGGCCAGCGCAGCTCCTGCGGCTGGCCGGGATTTACTCGTCGCTCCCGCTGGCCGCAGCGGCCCGCCCCCCGAACGGTCCGGCCATGCCTGCGTTGGCTGGCCCGCTCCCCCTAAACGGTGGGTAAACGCCGCCATTCAGCCCCCTCCCGCCTAGCGACCGCCTCTGTCTCAGAGGCGATCGCTAGGCAACAATGACTGCCATTTGCCGGCGCATGCACAGTTCCGACCCGATCGCAGGGCTGCGAAGAAGTGCAGCGTGCGATCGGGTCGGAATGACCCCCCCATACTACAGCAATATTTAGATATCTTCAAGTCATGGTAAAACACGGTTTTTAAATTTGTCTTGGTGATTATTTAAATTGGATCTTTTCATTGCCAGATATTGAAATTCTATGTTAAATACACTCTATCCGCGACCACACGTTATATTTGCATATTGTCTTCTTTTTTTAAAATATTTTATCTTATCTCCCAACAATGAAGAGACTGTACACTGAAAAAGTTGTATTTACAATGTCTTTATTGTATGACATGTAGTGTTTTAATTAAAAAATTTCTGAGAAAAAAATCTGCAATTTATATATTTACTCTGTAATAATAGGCAGAGCTGTAATAAATATACAGGTATATAAGTTAAAATTCATTTGTATACAAAATTTTGTTACAACTGAAGAATCTTCTCTCAGAAGGGTTTGTTGCCCCTGAAGATCTTCTGGACAGTGACCCTTGTACACCCTGGGTTAAGACTCGTAGAACTCACCAGTAGGTCTTCTTGCCTATAATAGCCGCTTTTCCCATAAGGCTTTATGTGCCTACCGGTACTGGGATGCCATCAGGACTTACGCCACTGGTGGTAGTATGAGCTTAACCTTTGACTGAGTGACCCGAGTCAATGCCGATAGAACGAAAGACTCAAAGAAGAGAGGAGCTGCTCAAAGACAGAAAACAAGAGAAAGAGGGTGGTACTATAGTGCCAGGGAAAAACGGGGAGATCCAAAGAAGTAAACACTGGAGTCTGTGATCGAGGACAAGACAGGAGTAATTAGGTCTAGAATACAATAGGGATAAGAGAGCTCAGAACCAGTAGGTGGAATACTGGAAATGGTAGTGGCGTGTGACAAATTTACAGAGGAGCGCAGCCATTACATGATATACAGTATAAGAGGAGTAGGATATTGGAGCTTTGGATTTAGAGGCTCACAAGCTCACGCAGAGTGTAAATTTACATAAATTATGTTATAATAGTTGGATGACTTATTATATCCCTCTCCTTTGTGGGAGGATGATAGAGAAAAAAAAGTCCGGCCTCCACCTTCCCCATAGCCGGCCAATCACACTCCTTAGATCTTACTTCTCTATCATCCTCTGATGGATACTGGAGCTTGGGACATAGAGGCTCAGAAGCTCACTGCAGTGTACATTTAAATAAATGATGTTATTATGGCAAGGATGTTTAAAGATCTTATCTTCATTGAGGAAACGTCAGATGATATAGTTACTGGTTACAAGGGCCTCAGAGAATGGATGGGTGATGTTATGCCATATCAAGTGCAGCAGAGCTCATGAAGGGGTCCCCAATGTAATCTGCAGCAGGACAGCTATATCCTGGTCTCAAATGAGAATCCCCGGAAGAGTTCCTGGTGGACGGAACTAATTGGTGACTCACAGGCTGATGGTGTAGCTGACAGAAGATCTGAGAACGCCAGGTGTGGAAGCGACTTCTTAGGTGGCTGCAGAGAGAAGAAATAAGAGACATGTATTTTATCTAAGCAGGGAGAGAGAACGCCATATATGTCAGATGGGATTCAGTCATGTGACCGGAACTCGGGATCCCGGTGGTCACCATGCCAATGCCGGGATCCTGAGCGACCAAAAGCCCTACAGTTGGTATGCCGACTAACAGGGACTATCCCACTCGTGGATGTCCACGACACCCATAGAGTGGGAACAGAACCTGTGGTGAGCACAGCAAGCCCCAAGCCCGCAAGGGGCTTTGTTGCCCCCACCTCCCCCCCTGCAGGTATTATGCAGCCAGGATCCTGGGGTCTGTATGCTGACCGCTGGAATCCCCACCACCAGCCCCCAACCCTGTCAGACAATACAAGTATATAATAATATTATATTGATATCAGGGGAATTCACATTCGCCTTTACCAATTATCATCTGACTGCAATTTATATACTGACTACAAAAAAATGTCAGTAAGAAATGAGCCATGGCAGCTTTATACATACACACCACAGACACACACAGTACAAGACTCTTACACCGCCAGCTTTTAACACGGGTTATTGCACATGAGTGCGCATAACCCATGTTGCTGTGCGGCCTGAAAGGGCCTAGTTGGAATAAACTGGGCCAAGCTACCTGGTATTCCAACTCGGGTAGCGACTCACTGTGCTGTGTGAACGGGAAGCCGGGTCAATGTGACCCGTTTCCCGTTCACTCTGTGTGGACAGGCAGCGTTTGGAGATCATGTAATCTCTAAGTGCAGCCCCCCGCCGCGTCACTGCTGATGTTACCAACCCGGCAATATGCCAGGTTGGGGACAGTGGCGGCGAGGGGCCTGAGGCAGGTCACATGCAGGAAGCACCTGTGTCAGGCTACCGTGTGCGACCCGCCTCAGGCAGTGTAAAGGGGTATAACAGTGCACTTACTTTGCTGGGTATGAATGGGGGTGGTATCTTGCGGGCCTCTCCCAATCCATACTCCAGAAGAAGGGATGGTCTCTAATTACACCATCCACACCCAGACGCTTATCAGGATCTTCACACAGGAGCTGAAAAGAGCAACAAGACCATCATTATTTAACAGCTGAGCTGCAAATGAAATTGTGACCCATATATAGCTAGACATTCATTAGATATTATTTACTTGCAGCATCAAACAAGTGACAGTCAGGCTTTTGCCACATCATATTCAAGAATAAATGTGTGATAGGTAACAGGCCATTTGCACTGAAACATTTTTTTAGACTTCAAAAGAAATGTGTATATGATATCTGTGTTTGAAATGATGTATGTTGGGTTCTCAGGTCAGTCATTTAATACATGGCACAGGTATGAAATATACATGCTGCGTGTCTGCGCTGGGGTTACCTCCATACATAATGCATAACACACATAGCAGTACCAGGGCTCCCATCAGTAAATGTGGAGATAAGTAAAAAAAAAATCAGACAAGGCCAATTCCCTCTGCCCCTCCCCCTCTGCTCTTACTGGGTATCAGATAGGAAATGCTCCATGCCTGACCTTCAGGGGGGGGGGGGATCAGAGTAACAGGAGTAAAGGCCCATACACATTAGACGATGTCGCTCTGTGAGCGACATCGTCTAACGTTTCCCCCTCCCGGGCTGGCCGGTCGGCGGCCGCCTGTACGCACTGAGCGATATGACCGCTCATATCGCTCAGTGACGTCACACCCCCGCCAGCCCTGCATGAAGGTCGTGGACGACAGTCCACATCCTTCATGCATGCCCTACCGACAGCGACGATCGTTGCCGACCCGCGGGGCCGCGCATCGGTCGTCGCTGGCGGCATACACACTTGATGATAAAATGAGCGACGTCGCTCAAGGAGGGGGAAAATGAGCGACGTCGCTCATTTTATCGTTAAGTGTGTATGGACCTTAAGACATACACCCAGGGCAGAGAAGTGTAACTTGCACCTTATGTAGAAATTGGAAATTGTCTCTGAACATTGATGCAGGACACTGAAAAGTATTAAAACCTTTCCTTGGGAACCTGTAAGACCAATACAGAAGCTTTTCCAAGGGTAATTACTTCTTCATTGAGATTATAGACTAAGAGGCCCATTTATCAAACAGTATTTACGGCTATGTCACCAAAAACACCGGTTTCCGAGAGCTAGCCGCAAATACTATGTATCCCTGAAATGTATGAAGGAGGGATCGCTGCAAGTATCCGATACCTGCTGCGATCCCTCCATTGCTGTGGTGGATGCAATGCTGCCCAACGTATCAATACTGGGAAACACAGAATGTGTTGGCAGATAAGAATCACTTGGCCCATCTAGTCTGCCCCTATTTTACCATATTTTTACCTCAAACCTTATTTGATCCTCATTTCTTTGTAAGGATATACTTATGCCTATCCCATTCATGCTTAAATTGCTCTACTTTCTTAGCCTCTACCACCTCTGATGGGTGGCTTTTCCACTTGTCCACTACTCTTTCTGTGAAGTAATTTTTTCTCAAATTTCCCCTGAACCCTCCTCCCTCCAGTCTCAGTGTATGTCCTCTTGTTCTAATGCGTCTCTTCATTTGAAGAAAGCTTCCCTCCTGGACTTTGTTAAAACCCTTGATATATTTGAAAGTTTCTATCATGTCCCCCATTTGCCTTCTCTGCTTCATACTATATATATTGAGATATTTTAGTGTTTCTGGTTTTGTTCTGTGATTTAGGCCATGCACCATTTTCACCAGCGCACGCAGGGGGGGTTTCCAAGTACCTGGAAATTCCCCCTGCCACCAATCTATTGCCGTAGGTGACCGATTTTTTTTGAGGGAGGGAGAGATTGAGGAGCCGTCATCAAACTGGTGACGCTGAAGCAGCCTTCTCATATTCAAAGAGAAGGCTGCTGAGCTGCGAGCTTGCTGAATTTGTACTTTAGGGGGAGCTGCAGCAGTAGTGCGGCACAGCTCCTCCCTGGTATTTCTCTCTACCTCGAGTCCCGGTAGCTGCAGGCATTGGTAATGACGGCACCAGCATCAAGTATCTGTGTAGTATGCGCAGTGCCGTAACTAGACATTTTAGCGCTGTGTGCAAGAAACGGCATTGGCGCCCCCCCCTTAACGTAGACCGGCGGCAGTGCGCGCCGTAGGCGCGCCCAAAAATATATAGGGCGTGGCTTCGCGGGAAAGTGGTGTGGCCACAAAATAATACCAATTCATACAATGGTGCACAGTAGTCTCCATTATTCAAATTACGCCGCACAGTATGCGCCACTACACCACCAGGTAGTGCCCCTTTTTCACATTACGGTGGACAGATTCCCCTTTTTACACATTACTGCAGACAGCGTCCCCTTTTCACACATTACGGCAGACAGCGTCACCTTTTTTACACATTACGGCAGACAGCGTCCCCTTTTTACACACGTTACGGCAGACAGCATCCACCTTTTACACGTTACGGCAGGCAGAGTCCCCCTTTTACACGTTACGGCAGGCAGCGCACCTATCTAGTTACGTCACTGGTGCAGGGTACAGGGGGCAATGTGTGGGAGGTGCAGGGTAAATGGAGCAGTGTGTGTGGTGCTGGATACAGGGGGCAGTGTGTGTGAGGTGCAGGGTACAGGGGGCAGTGGGTGAGATGCTAGTGAGAGGCTGGGTGCAGGGGGCTGTGTGTCAGTGTGTGTGTGTCTCTCAGTGTGTGTATCGGGACTGTGTGTCAGTGTGAGTGTGTCAGTGTGTGTATAGGGACTGTGTTAGTGTGTGTGTGTGTGTGTGTGTGTCAGTGTGTGTATAGGGACTGTGTGTTAGTGTGTGTCAGTGTGTATATAGGGGGCTGTGTGTCTGTCAGTGTGTGTGTGTCTGTGTGTGTATAGGGACTGTGTGTCAGTGTGGGGTTGGAGAGAGCTAGGGTAGTAATAGAGGGGCATCCTCCCACCAGCAATGGCGGCCAGTCCCCCTCCCGCTTACAAGGATCCTGCTTGCGTCTGGACGAGCTGAGGTCAGCAGCAGGTATAGAGCTGCTGGTCCTCGGCCATCATTTCCGCAGCTGATACTCGCTGGAGCCATGGCTATGAGAAGTTGCTGGATGCCATAACCCATACGCAGCCAGCGCAGTGAGAGGCCCGGCATCACACATATCCGGGCTGGCGGCCTCTCACTGCGCTGGCTGCGTATGGGTTATGGCATCCAGCAACTTCTCATAGCCGCGGCTCCAGTGTGGCAGCGGTACATAGAAGAATCGGGCCAGCATTGAGGGGGAGGTGGGGGAGGGATAGCACAGCCACCATGGAGATATCAGAGCTCAGCATACCTGCAAACCAACCCGGCGTAGCAATCCGCCGCTGCTTGAGCGTTCCAGCTGCACTGGGCTTGGCTGGGGGAGGAGGCGGAGATCATCGCGGAGGCGGGGGGCGGGCATTACTCGCGGCTTCATGAGCTGTACTGCTAGCTCCGGCTTTGGGGCGGGGGGAGGCGGAGCTAGCAGTACAGCTCATGAGAGTAGATTGTGAGGCCGGCTGATTGCGCCCCAGGTCAGCCTGCGCTGTGTGCAAGGCACACAGCGCACCTACCTAGTTACGGCACTGAGTATGCGTGGTGTGTGGCAGGGGGAAGGGGGTGGGTAGTTTGTATTTAATCAATTATAATGGCTGATGTAATACTGTACATAGAAGTGTATGTACTGGCTTCTGGCATAACAGTGTAAAAGTGAGGGGCTACTTAGTGTGGATATTGTAGGGCAGGTTTAAGGATCCCACAGAGGCTATAAATTGTGTATGTAATTATACAGGTTGAGTCTCCCTTATCCAAAATGCTTGGGACCAGAGGAATTTTGGATATGGGATTTTTCTGTAGTTTGGAATAATTGCATACCATAGAGAGATATCATGGTGATGGGACCTAAATCTAAGCACAGAATACATTTATGTATCATATACACCTTATACACACAGCCTGAAGGTCATTTTAGCCAATATTTTTTATAACTTTGTGCAGTAAACAAAGTGTGTGTACATTCACAGAATTCATTTATGTGTCATATACACCTTATACACACAGTCTGAAGTTCATTTAATACAATATTTTTAATAACTTTGAGTATTAAACAAAGTTTGTGTACACTGAGCCATCAAAAAACAAAGGTTTCACTATCTCACTCTCACTCAAAAAAGTCCGTATTTCGGAATATTTGGATATGGGATACTAATATATATATATATATATATATATATATATATATATATATATATATATATATATATATATATATATATATATATATATATATATATATATATATATATATATATATATATATATATATATAGTATCCCATATCCAAATATTCCGAAATACGGACTTTTTTGAGTGAGACTGAGATAGTGAAACCTTTGTTTCACTTTGTTGTTGTTATATATAGTCTCACCTTGATAAAGGGGCAATACTGCCCAAAAACGTTGGCTCTGACTTTTGTGATGAATTAAACAAGTTTTTTTTGCACCTTCTGATATTATTGTCTCCGAGTGCCACTGCTTGTTGGACTAGTTTGTATTATATATACAAATCCAATCCACACCAATTTGCCGGCACTCTGGTAGCCTCCCAGGGCTCACTTGCTCCGGTGCCCTCCCCTAGGGTGTTGCATCCTCACACATATCTTGCAAAAACGAGGCGGCACTCAGAGGCTCTTTATGTGAAGAAATAGAGTGTATTCACTACATCACATCAATGTTTCAGGGACATGTTTCCCTTCATCAGGTTAACACAAAGGTATTTTTTTGCCCTCCAACAGTAATGTGATATGCAGTATAGAAATGGTGGCAGATCGCGGCACCCACAAATGAAGACTCACAGGCACCCACAGGCTACTCCGACATTTTTTTTTATACCAACATTTAGCAGGGATACCCTGACAAAGGTTGTTATAAAGCAAAATTTTGGAGTAGCCTGCGGGCGTCTGTGAGTCTTCATTTCTGGGTGACGAAGAGTCCACGAGTGCCACCATTTCTATATTGCATATCACATTACTGTTGGAAGCAGCAGGTTAAAGAGTGCATACTACCTCAGTCTCCACCCTCTTATGCTTGGCTCCACCCCCTCTTTGGAAACCCTCCTTCAAAAATCCTGCATGTGCCCCTGATTTTAGTTGCCCTTCTTTGTACAGTCTCTAATGTATTAATATACTTCTGAAGATATGGCCTCCAGAATAGAACACAGTATTCTAGATGAGGCCTTACTAATGACCTATACAGTGGCATTATTCTTTCTTTCTGCTGCTGATTCCTCTCCCTATACACTATCCTTCCTCATTGCTTTGTTACATTGCTTACCTGCCTTTAAGTCACCTGAAATAGTGACTCCTAGATCCATTTCCTCCTCAGTAGTTTCCAGTATAGTGCCATTAATACTATATATAGCTTTTGGACTTTTGAGACCCAAGTGTATGATTTAGCATTTTTTGGCATTACACTGTAATTTCCACGCTCTTGACCAATCCTCCAGTCTACCGAGATCCTCAATCATTTGTTTTACCACTCCTGGTGTGTCTAACCTGTTGCATACCTTTGTGTCATCTACAAAAAAAGCATACTTTCCCTTCAATGCCATTAGCAATGTCACCAATAAAGATTAAAATGCACTGGTCCAAGTACAGATCTCTAGGGTACTACACTGGTAACATTTCCCTCCACTGAATGCACTCCTTTTACTATAACTCTCTGTTTTCAATCCTGCAACAAAGTCAAAGAGTGATCTGGCAACCTGAGCTGCATACTCAGCACTTACTCACACTCACCTTTTCAATGATGTTTTCAGCATCAGGGTCTAATGAAAAGTCCTGTATGTCAACTAGCCTGCTATCTTCCGGGGATTGTCCGGTCAGCATTTGGAATAGGTCAACTCCAAATGAGAACCAGTCTGCCGAGGTGTTATACCCGAGGAAATCTTCCATCTGCCAATAGAATGACATAATTTACTATATGCTATAGGTTTATTCACAATAATGTTAATATAAGTCTGAACAGTATACACTGTACTAACTCACATACATTGGTGTAAGAGCAATTTTTCATTGGGGAATTCACATGTATCAAAGGAAATAATACATACATGTAACGCATAACTGATTAGAATAATTATACTGGTAAATGTTATAAACATAAAAAGTAATATATTTTATTTACTGATTTTATCAGTTTATGGGACCTATTTATCAATAAATATTTTCGGGAAATCCCCCCAAAACACATGTTGTCATGAGGTACCTGTAAGTAATAAGTATTCTAATAATATATGTGCAGGGGAGCACAGCAGATATTGGAGATACAGTGCCTGCTGTGGTTCCCTGTTATCACTCACAATAGCAGCCCCATAAGTTTCTATAGGGACTGGTGTTTTGCTGAATTTACCAAGCTCCTTGGCTCCATATCTCATGCCATATCAAGAGTAACTGGAGAGGGATCCTATGGATACCTATAAATCATAAACCTATGGATCAGTACAAATTAGAAACCTATATGAGCTGCGTTTGTGAGCAAAGATGGGAGGCCGCAGCAGATATCTCCGATACTGGCACACTCCACTTGTCCTGGCACAGTCAGCAGACCAAGCATGTGCAATAGTGCGCCCAGATCCTGAAGATCCCTCCTCCTACATGTTGGTGGGGATGATAGCAGTAACCCTTAGTGGTACCAGCTTTACTCAAACATTTACAACCAAGGGGATCATTCTACACACTCTGAATCCTCTTTCAATTGATAACAGAGCTAACACCATATGAAGATGGCATTTACTAACACTGTCAAACTCCCAAAACATTTACTTTTCTGAGCTTGATAAATAGCACAACAATTACATTCCTGCACATTGTAGGGGGACTGCAGTGTGCGCTATTACCTATAGGAATGCTGGAGATATCACAGAGACTTAATAGCCTTTTTGCTTAAATTTGTGGCATTTAGCCCTGTTTCCGCGTGACTACTGGGACTAAAGGGCCTGACCAATAAGCCCTCAAATGTTATAACATCATTTCCTGGTCTCTTGAAAACCAAAAAGTGGAGATCTGACACTCTCTGCCTCCCTTTCTCTAGGTTTATCAATAGATAAAAAATAGACAGCAACCACTGACATATTCATAGCTTGCACCCATGTTTAAATACTTACCTCTCTGATGTACCGCGTCGGTGCTGCAGTCGCAGCACAAATCCCCACTGCATCATTTTTCCAGAGATATGCGCATGTGCAGTAGAAAAGTCTCTGGGAACAGGGCACGGGCAATATGTTCCCGGAGATCCACATTGCCAGAGGCTACTGTACCGTAATACTGCACAGAAACAATATAACCCACCCAAATCTAACTCTCTCTGCAAATGTTATATCTGCCCCCCTTGCAGTGCACATGGTTTTGCCCAATTGCTAACAAACTTGCTGCTGCGATCAACTCAGAATTACCCCCATGGTTTTGCCCAACTGCTAACAAATTTGTTGCTGCAATGAAGTCTGAATTAGGCCCTTTGTGCATGTCTGCCGATTTTTTAAAGCATCAATAATTTACATGGTAAAACCAACTTGGTTTTGCCTCTAAAATGATTGTTGGTTTAAAAATCGGGCAGACTCACACTAATGGGCAAAACCATGTTGCACTGCAGGTGGGGCAGAGGTAACATGTGCAGAGAGAGTTAGATTTGGGTGGAGTGTGTTCAAACTGAAATTGAGATTGCAGTGTAAAAATAAAGCAGCCAGTATTTACCCCGCACAGAAACAATATAACCCACCCAAATCTAAATTTCTCTGCACATGTTACATCTGCCCCACCTGCAGTGTAACATGGTTTTGCCCATTAGTGTGTTTTTTTGATTTGGTAACAAATCTGAATAACCCCCTCAACTCGGGAGGCAATTACATTTAGTCCTATATATGAGAAATCCACTAATATCCTTTATAACTCACCTCGGGGGCAATATAGCCTGGTGTTCCTGCATATTCAGTGGCGACGTCTCCTTCATGCATGTTGTTTAATGCAAGGCCTAAATCTGCAATCTTAACATGGCCGTCTCCATGGATGAGAATATTCTCTGGTTTGATGTCTCTGTAAAAAGGAACATTCTCTAAGTAAAACAAGCTGCTGAGATGGACCAGCACGTGACATAACTTACAATTCATCTTTCAATATGCAATTAAACACTTCAAAGGGTTTTCCCCTAATCAATGTGCACAGCGTCTATTCACAGGAAACAGAGAGGCTGGGGGCATGGCCTGCAGCTCACAGAGCACTGGGTATGCCCCCATAGTGGCGAAAATGGGCTCGTGGCTCGCAATCGTGGGCATTCCCACAAAGCCACACCCCCTTTTCACGAGACTACTGCCCCTTTTCATGGGTATGTGCCTTTGGCGCGCAGCAGTGTCCCTACTTGGACAGTGACGATGTTGGGAGGTATGTCTCACATAGACCAAGCTCAGGGAGGGTGTATCACTGCGGCTATTCTAGGTGTAAGAGTAAATATGGCTGTGACCAGGTATATCTATTACACCTAGTATAGGGTAGGTACAAGTGTGCACTGATAGCAGTGACTAGAAGTAAACCAATCATACACATAGGAGGCGGGCAAACAGCAAGACACCTACAGCTCTGCATATGGAGAATATACACGTCTTCCATGCACGCAGCTCAGGGTGATTTCCATACAACCCAGCATCAGGCCCTATCTGTGTATGGTCAGTCTCCTGCACTCATCATTGTAAATAAGACACAAGTGTACAAAGACATATAATAATAGTGTCAGAACTGAGACAGGAAACAATGATCTACTACAATGAGAGGACAGATGTACTTACCGATGGATGTAGCCCTTGGAATGCAGATGTTCCAGTCCACACACAATCTCCGCTGCATAGAAACTGGGAGAGAAAGAAAGGAAACCGCTGTAACCATAGGTAACAGGCTCAGAAAGAGGCTACACACAGAATTACACCTGCACCATGTGACACTGGGATGTACAACTCACTACATAAATACATAACACACTGATAACACCTCTCCCCTACTGCTCAGGACGGTATAGCACACTGGGGGCCATTTATCATAGATTGCATATTCAATGTGATCTGAGCGGGATCTTACTTCCCAGGATCACATTGCAATATGCGATCACAACGAGCTGATGTATCAATCAGCACCTGCAGGGACAAGGGCTCCGAAAGGATCTCATGCCTGCCATCTGCTGTGATGGCTGCCGGTGCTCCTGCGCATGTGCGGTCAGCTAAGATCACACAGCGGCCACTTCCGGGGAGATACCTGCTGCGATCCCTCCTTCTTACATTGCTGGGGTACATAATATTTGTGGCTAGCCCCAGAAAATGAGTGTTTTCACGGACACAGCCACAAATATTGTTTGATACATGGGCCCCTGTCTTATGGGAGATCCCACATTCAGATGGATGTGGATCATCAGATCGACAGTGTCTAGGTCTACAATGTTTAGGTCGACCACTATAGGTTGACAGTCATTAGGTCGACAGGGTTGGAAGATCAACAGGGTTTCTAGGTCGACATGTGCTAGGTCGACAGGTCAAAAGGTCGACATGAAGGTTTTTTGGGGTTTTATGTCGTTTTCTTCGTAGAGTGCCCGGGAACCTCAATTAGTGCACCATGTCCACTCGCATGGCTCGCTTCCCTCACCATGCTTCGGGCAAAGTACCTCGCTCCGCTACCGCTTCGCTCGGCACAGATTACCATTTTAAATCGTAGTCCATGTGGATCGTTAAGTATGAAAAAGTTAAAAAAAAGATTAAAAAGAAAAAACAAAAAAAAACTCATGTCGACCTTTTGACCTGTCGACCTAGCACATGTCGACCTAGAAACCCTGTCAACCTTCCAACCCTGTCGACCTAAACATTGTCGACCTAGACAGTGTCGATCTTCAGACCTGATCCCCATTCAGATGTCACCTGGTTGTGTGTGACAAAAGAAGGCAGAACAGGCCTTTGTACCAGTCAGTGCAGAGATGTAATGCTGACATGAGGATATTAGGGCACACACCAATACCAGTGGAGGCTTTCATGCATGACCATGACAAAAATGTGAGGTGTATGGGCCACCATATGAATGTCATTCAGCCAATGCTGATCCAGAATCCATCATTACATGTCTGACTTTTACATATTACATATATTATATTAATACAATGCCTCCATCCACCAATCCCTATAACCCTGAATGTATTCTGTGGCCAGACACTCATCCACTCAGTCTCCTTTCAGCTCTTACGTTGCTGTGTTTAGGTCCAAGGCACCAGTTCTTTCCAATAGGTCATAAAGGCCTCCTCCATTGGCATACTCCATTCCCAGGAAGAGGAGCTCCTGTTAGAAGACATATTATGATATATTAATGTTTCTAATCATTGGCATCTACAGACAGCACATAACTCACTGTGATTCCCAGTTTTCAATTGCAAAAGCCGCCTCCATAGATTTCTGTGGCGATTGCTTCAATGCCAAATTTACCAAGTGCCAGAATGTAAAGCATGACATTGTTTGGCCTCGGTAGGTAACACCATCTTGGCCTCGGTAGGTAACACCATCTTGGCCCCGGTAGGTAACACCATCTTGGCCCCGGTAGGTAACACCATCTTGGCCCCGGTAGGTAACACCATCTTGGCCCCGGTAGGTAACACCATCTTGGCCCCGGTAGGTAACACCATCTTGGCCCCAGTAGGTTATCCTTTATAGCCTATGGGCTATATTCCTCAAAAGATACTGGGAGCGGGATCTATATAATCCCTCCCTGACACTCCCTGCTCACACATGTGCAGTCAGCAGACCACACATATAGAGCTGCGTGTCCGGCCCTACAACATGTAAGTAAAGAGATCGTATTAGTGATCTCTATACTATTACACATCACTAGAACAGGGGGTGTGGTATGGAAGGTCGACAGTGTCTAGGTCGACCACTATTGGTCAACAGTAACTAGGTCGACAGGTATGCTAGGTCGACAGGGTCTAGGTCAAAAGGTCAACATGAGTTTAAAAAAAAAAAAGTTGTGTTGTTTTCTCTGTACAGTGACCGGGAACCCCAATTAGTGCACCATGTCCCCTCACATGGCTCGCTTTGTTCGCCATGCTTCGGGTAAGGTGCCTCGCTCTGCTACCACCGCTGCGCATTTGGCACAGGGTACTATTCCCAATCCTAGTCTGCGTGGATCGTTAAAAAAAAGAAAAGAAAAAGAGAGAAAAAATATGTGAAAAACTCATGTCGACCTTTTTTGACCTGTTGACCTAGAACATGTCGACCTAGAAACCCTGTCGACCTACTTACTGTCGACCAATAGTGATCGACCTAGTTACTGTTGACCTAGAGACCGCATCCCAGAACAGGCACCTATCAGAGCCCCTATGGGCTATAACACACTAGCCGGTTTTCCCCGGATGGCAAAAAGCCGGACAAGTTTGTCTGGCTTTTTGCCATCCGGCAGAGTCTTTCACACACAACGGCTTTGAGCCATGTGTAATGCTGTGCGCATGCGCAGCATTAGACACAGCTTTTAAAAAAAACGTGTGTGAAAGCTCCCCTTCACACACGCGGTCTACTGCCTACAAAGACGGGACGGCGCCGGCACGGCAGCCGGACCTTCCAGTGGATATTTCCGGCTGCAACCTGGCAGCCGGGCCGGGGCCGTGCAGTGTGAAAGGTCCCTACCCTTCACACTTTTAATTACAATACTGGCACGGGAAAAGCCGGCGTGTGTGTTTCAGCCCTATAGCTGCAAGCACACTTGCCTACTTTTGACAAAGCATGTCAGGGAGATTGTGAAAGTAACAGCTATCTGCGTGGACGTGTACTGCTACATCTGAGAGCCGTGTCATATAAATGACTTACATCCAAATGTAAATGAGCCCCAAAGTTACTAAGGTCTACTTGTTGAAGGAAAGGCACTTTTTTTTTCAGGATTTGTGTATTGTGTTTTCCAAGAGGTTCCATATACTGTAAGTGGCCACAAGAAACCTTATTTAAAATGCACGTAGCCATAGGGATCAGTGTGCCTTATACCATAGGCAAACGCAGGGGGGTGTTACTGGTTGCCCGTAAACCCCCCTCCTCTTGGCAAGTGGCTCAAATTATGACAATAGCAACAGTATGTAATGAGATTACTAGAGCTGCCACACATCATGCAGTTTAAGGGATAGAGCAGAGCTGCTGCACGTGCGCAGTGGTAGCAGCTTCTTCTACCAAGTTTGCTGTGTGTGAGGATCTCAGTCCTCAATCAGTGCACTGGACCAGAGAGTAGTGTCGAAGTCGAAAAATATTGCAGTACACACATCACGTACAAACTCCACACACAGAGCCGGCCCTAACCAATATGATGCCCTAGGCAAGATTTTGGCTGGTGCCCCCTAGCACCACCGCTGGTTCTGCCTCTGACCTTGCACCTCTTTCCCAGCGCCATCACCCCTCACCCATAGCAGTCCTTGTACCCCCTATATTTTAAATAGGAACAGTTCGCACATTTGACGCACAGCCCAAAAAGGGGGATCTTCTTGCTGGGAAAGGGCATGGCCACACAATAGTAACCCCAATTCCAATTACGCCACACAGTACTGCAACTTTATTCACATTTTATCTTGCGATAGTGTCCATAAATAAGATTTTACTCACCGGTAAATCTATTTCTCGTAGTCCGTAGTGGATGCTGGGGACTCCGTAAGGACCATGGGGAATAGCGGCTCCGCAGGAGACTGGGCACAGCTAAGAAAGAATTAGGACTACCTGGTGTGCACTGGCTCCTACCACTATGACCCTCCTCCAGACTTCAGTAAGGATACTGTGCCCGGAAGAGCTGACACAATAAGGAAAGGATTTTGAATCCCGGGTAAGACTCATACCAGCCACACCAATCACACCGTATAACTCGTGATATTATACCCAGTTAACAGTATGAACATAACAGAGCCTCTCAACAGATGGCTCAACAATAACCCTTTTAGTTAACAATAACTATATACAAGTATTGCAGACAGTCCGCACTTGGGACGGGCGCCCAGCATCCACTACGGACTACGAGAAATAGATTTACCGGTGAGTAAAATCTTATTTTCTCTAACGTCCTAGTGGATGCTGGGGACTCCGTAAGGACCATGGGGATTATACCAAAGCTCCCAAACGGGCGGGAGAGTGCGGATGACTCTGCAGCACCGAATGAGAGAACTCAAGGTCCTCCTCAGCCAGGGTATCAAATTTGTAGAATTTTGCAAACGTGTTTGCCCCTGACCAAGTAGCAGCTCGGCAAAGTTGTAAAGCCGAGACCCCTCGGGCAGCCGCCCAAGAAGAGCCCACTTTCCTCGTGGAATGGGCTTTTACAGATTTAGGCTGTGGCAGGCCAGCCACAGAATGCGCAAGCTGACTTGTGCTACAAATCCAGCGAGCAATAGTCTGCTTTGAAGCAGGAGCACCCATCTTGTTTGGTGCATACAGGATAAATAGCGCGTCAGTCTTCCTGACTCCAGCCGTCCTGGAAACATAAATTTTCAAGGCCCTGACTACGTCCAGTAACTTGGAGTCCTCCAAGTCCCTAGTAGCCGCAGGCACCACGATAGGTTGGTTCAAGTGAAAAGCTGATACCACCTTAGGATGAAATTGGGGACGAGTCCTCAAACCTGCCCTATCCATATGGAAAATCAAATAGGGGCTTTTACATGACAAAGCCGCCAATTCTGACACCCGCCTTGCCGAAGCCAAGGCCAAAAGCATGACCACTTTCCACGTGAGATATTTTAAATCCACGGTTTTGAGTGGCTCAAACCAATGTGACTTTAGGAAACCCAACACCACGTTGAGGTCCCACGGTGCCACTGGGGGCACAAAAGGAGGCTGAATATGCAGCACTCCCTTGACAAATTTCTGAACTTCAGGCAGTGAAGCCAGTTCTTTTTGGAAGAAAATCGACAGAGCCGAAATCTGGACCTTAATGGAACCCAATTTTAGGCCCATAGTCACCCCTGACTGTAGGAAGTGCAGAAATCGGCCTAACTGGAATTCCTCCGTTGGGGCCTTCCTGGCCTCACACCACGCAACATATTTTCGCCATATGCGGTGATAATGTTGTACGGTTACATCTTACCTAGCTTTAATAAGCGTAGTAATGACTTCCTCCGGAATACCCTTTTCTTTTAGGATCCAGCGTTCAACCGCCATGCCGTCAAACGCAGCCGCGGTCTTGAAACAGACAGGGCCCCTGCAGCAGCAGGTCCTGTCTGAGCGGCAGAGGCCATGGGTCCTCTGAGATAATTTCTTGAAGTTCCGGGTACCAAGCTCTTCTTGGCCAATCCGGAACAATGAGTATAGTTCTTACGCCTCTTCTCCTTATTATCCTCAGTACCTTGGGTATGAGAGGAAGAGGAGGGAGCACATAAACCGACCGGTACACCCACGGTGTCACTAGAGCGTCCACAGCTATCGCCTGAGGGTCTCTTGACCTGGCGCAATATTTTTCCAGCTTTTTGTTTAAGTGGGACGCCATCATGTCCACCTGTGGCCTTTCCCAACGGTTTACAATCAGTTGGAAGACTTCTGGATGAAGTCCCCACTCTCCCGGGTGGAGGTCGTGCCTGCTGAGGAAGTCTGCTTCCCAGTTGTCTACTCCCGGAATGAACACTGCTGACAGTGCTAACACGTGATTTTCCGCCCAACGGAGAATCCTTGTGGCTTCTGCCATCGCCGCCCTGCTTCTCGTGCCGCCCTGTCGATTTACATGGGCGACCGCCGTGATGTTGTCTGACTGGATCAGAACCGGCCGGTTTTGAAGCAGGGGCTTTGCTTGACTTAGGGCATTGTAAATGGCCCTCAGTTCCAGAACATTTATGTGTAGGGAAGTCTCCTGACTCGACCAAAGTCCTTGGAAGTTTCTTCCCTGAGTGACTGCCCCCCAGCCCCGAAGGCTGGCATTCGTGGTCACCAGGACCCAGTCCTGTATGCCGAATCTGCGGCCCTCTCTGAGATGAGCACTCTGCAGCCACCACAGCAGAGACACCCTGGTCCTTGGAGACAGGGTTATCAACCGATGCATTTGAAGATGCGATCCGGACCATTGGTCCAACAGGTCCCACTGAAAAGTTCTGGCATGGAAACTGCCGAATGGAATCGCTTCGTAGGAAGCTACCATCTTGCCCAGGATTCGCGTGCAATGATGCACCGACACCTGTTTTGGTTTCAGCTCCTCGGCTTTCTCCTCTGGGAGAAACACTTTTTTCTGGACCGTGTCCAGAATCATCATTTCGGCCATTACCTTGGTAAATACCCTCGGTGCCGTGGACAGGTCGAACGGCAACGTCTGGAATTGGTAATGACAATCCTGTACCACAAATCTGAGGTACTCCTGGTGAGGATGGTAAATGGGGACATGCAGGTAAGCATCCTTGATGTCCAGAGATACCATGTAATCTCCCTCTTCCAGGCTTGCAATAACCGCCCTGAGCGATTCCATCTTGAACTTGAATTTTTTTAAAAATAGGAATTTGGTACTTACCAGGTAAATCCTTTTCTTTGAATCCATAGGGGGCACTGGAGTACTCTTGGGATATGGACGGCTTCCACAGGAAGTAGGCACTGAATAAATTAATTTTGGAACTATACCTCCCCTCCATATCCCTGAGTACCTCAGTGTTTTTTACTGAGCCGAACAGGAGCGATAGAGAGGTTGACAATGGAGCATTACATATAACATAACGGACAACAATAAAGTTGACCCAACATTACTGAGAACTAAACAGTTGACACCATAACTTGTTAATCTGAACCAGTCGGTGAAAGTGTGTTACCATAAGATCTACTGAACCTACCCCAAACCAGGTAAACTGCTCTGGGTGGGCGTCCAGTGCCCCCTATGGATTTAAAGAAAAGGATTTACCTGGTAAGTACCAAAATCCTATTTTCTTTTTCATCCACTAGGGGTCACTGGAGTACTCTTGGGACGTACCAAAGTTTCCCCCGCGGGCGGGAGAGCTGTTTGGCACCTGTAACACTAGGCGGCCAAAGCTAGATGCTGATGCCGCAAACGTATCAAACTTGTAGAGGTGCACAAACGTGTGCACCGAAGACCATGTAGCCGCCCGGCAAAGCTGTGTCGTAGAAGCTCCACGACTCGCTGACCATGATGTTCCCACAGCACGTGTGGAATGAGCTGTTATCGATGTAGGCGGCTGTAACCTAGCATGAAGGTAAGTCTGACGTATGGTCACTTTAATCCAACTGGATAAGGTCTGCCTAGAAGCTGGCCAACCCATCTTGGCAGCATCATAGAGAGCAAACAACGTATCCGTCTTACGAACGGTCGACGTTCGGGATACATAAATGCGTAATGCGCGTACCACATCCAACCTACCAGAGTCTCCTGTTAACATAGGAACTACTATTGGTTGATTGATGTGAAAAGATGACAAGATTGGTAGAAAAAGATTGGTAGAAAAGCAGAATTCGCTCGGAATTCCGCTCTGTCATCATGAAACACTAAATACGGTGGTTTGCACGACAAAGCACCCAATCTGAAACACACCTTGCTGACGCTAAGGCTAAAAGAAACATTATTTTCCCAAGTGAGAAATGTAATATCCACTTGTTGTAAGGGTTCATAATAAAAAGACTAAGAAATCTAAAAACCAGATTCAAGTCTTATGGCGCAGTAGGTAGAGTGAATGGAGGCTGAACTCTGAGGACACCCTGCATAAAAGGTGTGAACCGACGGCAATATGGCCAATCTACTATGAAAATAAATGGACAACGCCGATATCCGCACTTTTAGTGTGGATAAACTCAGACCTCTATCTAACCTAGGCACGCCAAATTCTGTAATAATGAGCTGCCGTAACCGGCTTCCTAGCTCGTAACATGGTTGGAATACCCGATTCTGGAATGCCCTCTCTTCTTAAGAGGGCTGTCTCAACAGCCACCCCGTCAAACGCGGCCGCGCTAAATCGGGTAAAAGGAACGGACCCTGCTGTAACAGGTCAGAACGTAGTGGGAGCGGCCAAAGACCGACTGCGAGTAGACCGCGGAGATCCGAGAACCAACCTTTGATCCGTTTTAGCCACAGAGGGAGCAGCGGAAACGGTGGAAATAGATACGCGAGACTGTATGGCCACGCGATTGTGAGAGCATCCACCGCCACTGCCTTTGGATCTCTCGTTCTGGACACGACCTAGGGCGTTTGATGATTGTGGCGAGATGCCATCAGGTCCACCTGCGGGTAACTCCACTTCTGGACCAGCATGTGAAATACTTCTGGATTTAATGCCCATTCTCCTGGATGAAAATTCAGACGGCTGAGATAATCCGCCTCCCAGTTGTCCACTCCCGGAATGACTACTGCCGACAATATCATTTGGTGATACTCGGCCCAATAGAGGATTCAAGCTACAGATGTGACTGCTTACATCTTTGCTTTTTTTTTTTTACAAATTTGGCACAACATGCAAAACACAGCTAAACTGTTTTTCATGAGAAGTGAGTGGATGAATTTTAAAATTTTTGTTTGCCATAAAAGAATATGTATAAAGTAACATATTAAGGCAGCAAATTAAGAAAAAAAACACAAGACATGACTAAATCTCTGAGTATATAGCATGCAAAACCGTGCCATACATGACGGGACACAGCAAAGATGCACGTGGACACATCTGTACCTCCCGCATTGCCATACGGTTTTTCGTTCCTCCTTGTTTGTTGATGTATGCGACTGCTGTCGCATTGTCTGACTGCACCTGAACAGCCTGAGCCTGCAGCCTGTGCACTGCTTATAGTAGCGCATTGTAAATTGCCCGGAGTTCCAGGACATTTATAGACAGCAATCTTTCGTGATCCGCCCAGAGACCCTGGAGCTGATAATTTTGAACTACAGCTCCCCAACCTCTGAGACTTGCGTCCGCCGTGAGAATTATCCAATTCTAGGCACCGAACCGTTTCCCTGCGGTTAGATTCTGTACTTTGAGCCACCAGAGTAGAGACTCTCTGGCCCTTGGAGACAACCTCACTTCTGCAGTAAATCTGCAGATGCGAGCCCGACCACTGTGCGAACACATCCAATTGAAAAGGACGTGAGTGAAGTCCTCCGAACTGAAGCGCTTCGAAAGCCGCCACCATTGTCTAATAGGCAAATGCACAAGTGAACCGAGACTGTGCGTGGCTTGAGCACTAATTGTACCAGATGACGAATGACCTGTACTTTCTGTTCGGGTATGTAAATTCTTTGATTTACCGTATTGAGAATCATACCTAGGAATTGAAGTCGTTGAGACGGAATCATTCAGGAATTAGCGTAGACAATGGTAGGAAATCAGATTTTTCCTCCCCACTTGGTCTGCGATCTATCTCGTTTGGAATCCGACTCCGCCTGTTAGGAACGTAGCCAAAGTGGACGTTATGCGCTACTAGCGAAGCTGAAAACGCAAGAACCAACTGCCAACGTCCAAAGAAGCTGTAGGCAGCAAGAAGTGTAAGGTGGTCTTTATTTAGGGCAAACCTGAACTGGAATGCCCTGCCACTACAGCCTTGTTACCTCAAACCCTTACCAAAGCAGGGCGAAGCAACAGCCCTACTGCTGTGTAGGGTATACTCCGATATGTAGTAAAACACCCAATAAATGCAATGGTCTCTGATTGGAAATTGTTCAGCCTTCGCTGAGAACCTGACGTACTGGCCTGGTGCTATGAGGGCTGGCGGCAAATCGACCGCAACAATGTAACTGAAACTGTCTGTGCAGTCTTTACGCAGAGTACTAACCACTATACGATCACGGCAACTTAAACGAGCCAGGTAGGAGACGAACCTACAATCTTGTTATGCATAGTCAGATGCGTTATACATTGCGCCACTGGCCCAGATTCGTATTTGTCCGACACACTGTGTGACCGACTTTGCAGCGAAGCTGCTTGTTTGATTATGCATAAATGCATATAGCAGAGGATAGTTTCAATCTGCCTACCTCTGGGTTATGGGCCCAGCATGCTTCCATTGCAGTACTCTGCTGCACATGTAAGTGCAAGAGATCTTGTACTCCAACCAGTAAGTACACCACGGAAGTAACGTGTGTATAAACCTGCATTACCGTGCATGTGGTTACCAGCAATAGTGAATCTTCCTGTAGAGTCATGCTGTACAAAAACAATTCATAAATTAAACTCCTAACAACACCCCGCTCCTCCAGAGTCTAAGTGTTGTAGGGCAGCAACTTCCGAGAAAGAACCAGGAAGTAACATTAAAAGAAAAAAATTGTCCTACCATGGATTTTTTTTAAATTTTTTTTTTTTTTTTTAAACACCTGTTAAACCAGGATCTGAACCAGTGTCCATGCAAACACAATGTTCACTGTGGCCGGAAAGCCTAACCACTTGGCTACAGAGCCACCTGTAAAAACAATAAGCAAAGCTGCTGTGGTGTGGCCATGTTTGCAGTGCTCAACAGATAGTGTTAATAAGCACTGAGTGCTGACCAATTATTCTTGCTTACTGCAAAATAGACTTTTAATGTCAGCATATTATATATATATATATATATATATATATATATATATATATATATATATATATATATATATATATATATATATATATATATATATATATATATATATATATATATATAATAAGAATTTACTTACCGATAATTCTATTTCTCGGAGTCCGTAGTGGATGCTGGGGTTCCTGAAAGGACCATGGGGAATAGCGGCTCCGCAGGAGACAGGGCACAAAAAGTAAAGCTTTCCGATCAGGTGGTGTGCACTGGCTCCTCCCCCTATGACCCTCCTCCAGACTCCAGTTAGGTACTGTGCCCGGACGAGCGTACACAATAAGGGAGGAATTTTGAATCCCGGGTAAGACTCATACCAGCCACACCAATCACACTGTACAACCTGTGATCTGAACCCAGTTAACAGTATGATAACAGCGGAGCCTCTGAAAAGATGGCTCACAACAACAATAACCCGATTTAGTTAGCAATAACTATGTACAAGTATTGCAGATAATCCGCACTTGGGATGGGCGCCCAGCATCCACTACGGACTCCGAGAAATAGAATTATCGGTAAGTAAATTCTTATTTTCTCTATCGTCCTTGTGGATGCTGGGGTTCCTGAAAGGACCATGGGGATTATACCAAAGCTCCCAAACGGGCGGGAGAGTGCGGATGACTCTGCAGCACCGAATGAGAGAACTCCAGGTCCTCTTTTGCCAGGGTATAAAATTTGTAGAATTTTACAAACGTGTTCTCCCCCGACCACGTAGCTGCTCGGCAAAGTTGTAATGCCGAGACCCCTCGGGCAGCCGCCCAAGATGAGCCCACCTTCCTTGTGGAATGGGCCTTAACAGATTTAGACTGTGGCAGGCCTGCCACAGAATGTGCAAGTTGAATTGTGCTACCAATCCCACGAGCAATCGACTGCTTAGAAGCAGAAGCACCCAGCATTGTTGGGTGCATACAGGATAAACAGCAAGTCAGATTTCCTGACTCCAGCCAACCTGGAAACTATATTTTCAGGGCCCTGATAACATCCAGCAACTTGGAGTCCTCCAAGTCCCTAGTAGCCGCAGGTACCACAATAAGCTGGTTCAGGTGAAACGCTGACACCACCTTAAGGAGAAACTGGGGACGAGTCCGCAGCTTTGCTCTGTCCGAATGGACAATCAGATATGGCTTTGTGAGATAAAGCCGCCAATTCTGACACTCGCCTGGCCGAGGCCAGGACCAACAGCATGGTCATTTTCCATGTGAGATATATCAAATCCACAGATTTGAGTTGTTTAAACCAATGTGATTTTTTAGGAATCCCAAAACTACGTTGAGATCGCCCAGTGCCACTGGAGACATCAAAGGGGCTGTATATGCAGTACTCCCTTAACAACTTCTGGACTTCAGGAACTGAAGCCAATTTCTTTCTGGAAGAAAATCAACAGGCCGAAATTTGAACCTTAATGGACCAATTTTGAGACCCATAGACACTCCTGTTTGCAGGAAATGTAGAAATTAACCTAGTTGAAATTCTTCCGTGGAGCCTTCCTGGACTCACACCCTGGCACATATTTTCACCTAAGTGGTGATAATGTTGTGCGGTCACCTCCTTCCTGGCTCTGACCAGGGTAGGGATGACCTCTTCCGGAATGCCTCTTTCCCTTAGGATCCGGCGTTCACCCGCCTTGGCGTCAACGCAGCTGCGGTAAGTCCCGGAACAGACACGGTTCTTGCCGAATCAAGACCCTTCTTAGTATCTCTTGAAGTTCCGGGAACCAAGTCCTTCTTGGCCAAACCGGAGCCACGAGTATAGTTCTTACTCCTCTCCTTCCTATCATTTTCAATACATTGGGTATGAAAAGCAGAGGATGGAACACATACACCGACTGGTACACCGACGGTGTTACCAGAGCGTCCCAGCTATTGCCTGAGTGTCTCTTGACCTGGCGCTTCAGGTGGGACGCCATCATAACCACCTTTGGTCTTTCCCAACGGTTTACAATCATGTGGAAACTTCCAGATTAAGTTTCCACTTTTCCGGGTGGAATTCATTTATGCTGAGGAAATCTTCCCAGTTGCCCACTCCCGGAATGAACACTGCTGACAGTGTTATCACATGATTTTCCGCCCAGCGAAGAATCCTTGCTGTCATTGCCCTCCTGCTTCTTGTGTCGCCCCGTCTGATAACGTGGGCGACCGCCATGATGATGTCCTACTGGATCAGCACCGGTTGACTTTGAAGCAGGAGTCTTCCTAGGCTCAGAGCATTGTAAATTGCCCTTAGCTCCAGTATATTCATGTGGAGAGAAGTCTCCAGACTTGACCACACTTCCTTGGAAATTTTTTCCCTGTGTGACTACTCCCCAGCCTCTCAGGCTGGTATCCGTGGTCCCCAGAACACAGTCCTGAATGCTGAGTGTGCTGCCCTCTAAAAGATGAGCACTCTGCAGCCCCCACAGAAGAGACACCCTTGTCCTTGGAGACAGGATTATCCGCTGATGCATCTGAAAATGCGATCCGGACCATTCGTCCAGCAAATCCCCTGAGATCTGCCGAATGGAATCGCTTCGTAAGAAGCCACCATTTTTCCCAGGACTCCTGTGCATTGATGCACTGATACTTGGCCTGGTTTTAGGAGGTTTCTGACTAGGTCGAATAACTCCTTGGCTTTTTCCTCCCGGAGGAACACCTTTTTCTGGACTATGCCCAGAATCATTCCTAGGAACAGCAGACGTATCGTCGGAAAACAGCTGCGATTCTTGGAATATTTAGAATCCAGTCGTGCTGTCGTAGAACTACTTTAGATAGTGCTCTTCCGACCTCCAACTGTTCTCTGGAACTTGCCCTTTTCAGGATATCGTCCAAGTAAGGGATAATTTAGATGCCTTTTTTCTTTGAAGAAACATCTTTTCGGCCATTACCTTGGTAAAAGGCCCGGGGTGCCGTGGATAATTCAAACGGCATCGTCTGAAACTGATATTGACAGTTCTGTACCACGAACCAGAGGTACCCTTGTTGAGAAGGGCAAATTTGGATGGAGGTAATCCTTGATGTCCAGGGACACCATATAGTCCCCTTTTTTCCGGTTCGCTATCACTGCTCTGAGTGACTCCATCTCGATTTGAACCTTTTATGTAAGTGTTCAAAGATTTCAGTTTAGACTATGTCTCACCAAGCCGTCTGGCGTCAGTACCACAATATAGTGTGGAAAAATAATACCCTTTTCCTTGTTGTAGGAGGGGTACTTTGATTATCACCTGCTGGATATACAGCTTGTGAATTGTTTCCAATGCTGCCTCCCTGTCGGAGGGAGCCGTTGGTAAAGCAGACTTCAGAAACCTGCGAGGAGAAGATGTCTCGACTCTCCAATCTGTACCCCTGGGATAATACTTGTACTATCTAGGGGTCAACCTGCGAGTGATCCCACTGCGCGCTGAGACTCTTGAGACTACCCCCCCACCTTGAGTCCGCTTGCATGGCCCCAGCGTCATGCTGAGGACTTGGCAGACGCGGTGGAGGGCTTCTTTTCCTGGGAAGGGGCTGCCTGCTGCAGTCTACTTCCCTTACCTCTATGTCTGGGCAGATATGACTGGCCTTTTGCCTGCATGCCCTCATGGGAAAGGAAGGATTGAGGCTGAAAAGACGGTGTCTTTTTCAGCTGAGATGTAACTTGGGGTAAAAAGGTTGGATTTCCCAGCTGTTGCCGTGGTCCCCAGGTCCGATGGACCGACCCCACTAACTCCTTCCCTTTATACGGCAATACTTCCATGTGCCGTATGGGATCTGTATCACCTGACCACTGTCGTGTCCATGACATCTTCTGGGTGATATGGACAACGTACTTATCTTGATGCCAGAGAGCAAATATCCCTCTGTGCATCTCACGTACATATATATAGAATGCATCCTATTAAATGCTCTATATGAATAAAATATTTTCAGTCAGGGAATCCGACCAAGCCAACCCAGCACTGCATCTCCAGGCTGATGGCGATCGCTGGTCGCAGTATAACCACCGTATGTGTGTATATACTTTTTAGGATATCTTTCCAGCTTCCTATCAGCTGGCTCCTTGAGGGCGGCCGTATCTGGAGACGGTAACGCCACTTGATAAGCGTGTGAGCGCCTTATCACCCTAAGGGGTGTTTCCCAACGCGCCCTAATTTCTGGCGGGAAAGGGTATAACGCCAATATTTGCTATCGGGGTAACCCCACGCATCATCACACACTTCATTTTATTTTATCTGATTCAGGAAAAACTACAGGTAGTTTTTTCACTCCCACATAATACCCTTTTTTGTGGTACTTGTAGTATCAGAAATATGCAACACCTCCTTCATTGCCCTTAACGTGTGGCCCTAATGAGAAATACGTTTGTTTATTCACCGTCGACACTGGATTCAGTGTCCGTGTCTGTGTCTGTGTCGACCGACTGAGGTAAATGGGCGTTTTTAACGCCCCCGACGGTGTTTCTGAGACGCCTGGACCGGTACTAATAGTTTGTCGGCCGTCTCACGTCGTCAACCGACCTTGCAGCGTGTTGACATTCTCACGTAATTTCCTAAATAAGCCATCCATTCCGGTGTCGACTCCCTAGAGAGTGACATCACCATTACAGGCAATTTCTCCGCCTCCTCACCAACATCGTCCTCATACATGTCGACACACACGTACCGACACACAGCACACACACCGGGAATGCTCTGACAGAGGACAGGACCCACACTAGCCCTTTGGGGAGACAGAGGGAGAGTTTGCCAGCACACACCAAAACGCTATAATTATAGAGGGACAACCTTATATAAGTGTTTTCCCTTATAGCATCTTTATATATATCTCAATATCGCCAAAATCAGTGCCCCCCCTCTCTGTTTTAACCCTGTTTCTGTAGTGCAGTGCAGGGGAGAGCCTGGGAGCCTTCTCTCCAGGCTTTCTGTGAGAGAAAATGGCGCTGTGTGCTGAGGAGATAGGCCCCGCCCCTTTTTCGGCGGGCTCGTCTCCCGCTATTTAGTGAATCTTGGCAGGGGTTAAATATCTCCATATAGCCTCTGGGGGCTATATGTGAGGTATTTTTCGCCAAAAAAGGTTTTCATTTGCCTCCCAGGGCGCCCCCCTCCCAGCGCCCTGCACCCTCAGTGACTGCCGTGTGAAGTGTGCTGAGAGGAAAATGGCGCACAGCTGCAGTGCTGTGCGCTACCTTTAGAAGACTGCAGGAGTCTTCAGCCGCCGATTCTGGACCTCTTCTTACTTCAGCATCTGCAAGGGGGCCGGCGGCGCGGCTCCGGTGACCATCCAGGCTGTACCTGTGATCGTCCCTCTGGAGCTGATGTCCAGTAGCCAAGAAGCCAATCCATCCTGCACGCAGGTGAGTTCACTCCTTCTCCCCTAAGTCCCTCGTTGCAGTGATCCTGTTGCCAGCAGGACTCACTGTAAAATAAAAAACCTAAGCTAAACTTTCTCTAAGCAGCTCTTTAGGAGAGCCACCTAGATTGCACCCTTCTCGGCCGGGCACAAAAATCTAACTGGAGTCTGGAGGAGGGTCATAGGGGGAGGAGCCAGTGCACACCACCTGATCGGAAAGCTTTACTTTTTGTGCCCTGTCTCCTGCGGAGCCGCTATTCCCCATGGTCCTTTCAGGAACCCCAGCATCCACAAGGACGATAGAGAAATATATATATATACACACACATATATATATATATACACACACACACACTTTTTTTTTTTTTTTTTTTTATAATAATATCAAACACAGTGCAACATCCAATTGAGGATACAACCATCATCCACAAACACATGTATGCTAAGCCATATGGAAGCATTTCCAATGTACTCACTGAGGAAACCCATGGCCAATTATGTACTGAGACTGTTAACACTATCTGGTGTATAGACAGTAGTTGAACCCAGGATTCGAACCAATGACCCTGCAAGCAGCATCTACACTGTTGGCGGGAAGCCTAACCAGTAGGCTACAGAGTCTCCCTGATACACAGGTATAACACATTTTTACAAGTCTGAAACTAAATGTGACCTCGCACAGGCTTAAAACCTGAGATGACTGCTGCTTGACCACAGCTTAGTTAATGGGCCCTTCTAGTGGCCGGCGCCGGGAGCGCGCTCTGGAGAGCTATCCTGACTGTAAAACCTATGGTAGGTTTATATTGATAGTGTAAGGCCAAACTGAGCTATTTTTAACAGTTTAAACTAGCATGTATTAGTATGCAATCTAGTTGGATCACCAGTTTCCCCCAGATGGCAAAACAGTATGCAACCCTGCTTAGCTTCCAAGCTCAGATGAGTTTGGGCGTATCCAGTGTGGTGTGGCTGTAGAATAAAAATACCTACAGCACCTTGTACTCCCAGGTGGCTAATCAGGCCCAACACTGCTTAGCTTCCAAAATCAGATGAGATTGGGCGTATCCAGTGTGGTGTGGCCAAGTGAATTAAGCCAAAAGCTGCTGCAGGTGAGTGAACTCACACGGCTCCACAGATACTGTTTTATAAGCACCATGTGCTGACCAATTGTTATAACATATCTTACTAGACAACAAATGAACAAAGCCAGTATTTGGCTGCCACAACCATGATTCAGATTTGCAGTCTTTAGGATAATATCATTATAAACAGTTATGATATAAATAATTATGTATATCCATGTTTTAGACATGGCAGGGAAACTGCTTATTAGTAATTGCTGGTGTCTTACTCATGCAGACGGACAATACTCAAAACAAAAACAAAGACAGACAACTTGCACGACTCAGTAAATAGCACTAAGGTGTCTCTATAAATATATATCTGGCCAAGTGCAGTGCACGCCAGCCATATGCCTGCTCCCAAATTCCCCTTAACACCCCTGCGCCTTCAATGGAGGAGAGATGTAACACAGGAAATTCTGGAAATACAACAGGAAACATGGTTAATCTTGTTTTAACAAAGACTTCATAGCCTTTTGTAATACATATGCAGCGCTGCTGTATTCCCTTATCAATAAGAGTTGAATCATGAGATTTTATCCAGTGACCCTGACATTTCTGTGTGCAGGGAACATCACTGTGGCAGCAAGGTTACTCACTAGGCTAAGAAACCTGCCTTTTGACTCATTTGTGTGTCCCCCCATGCTCCGTATACCGTTCTCTATACACGGAGCCGGGCTATGGTGGAGAGGGAGCCCGAAGCGGCATCGAGGGCCTGGGCCACACACACACACACACAGACAGTATCCCACACAGTGGGGCGGCAGCGTGAGCTGACCGCCCCGTTCAACATACCTGGACCCTGTGGTGAGGGCTATGACGGGGCTTCTCTGTAAGTTCCGTCCAGCCTTTACTGCAGGTTTTAGTCCTGCAGGTGGTAGTGAGGGAGCTCTTTTTAGAGAGGTCCGACACCCACAGCTGCTAAAGCAGCCTTCACTTATCCCGGACCCACGCCTATTGGAAGGGGGGAAGGGATGTGGTAAATCGTTGAAAAAAGAAAAACTTAGAAAAAATCCAATGAAATGTGGACCTCTGTGGCAGCAAAGCCACAAGCCTACTAACTGTGTCGAGCACAGAAAAAACACTGAGGTACTCAGGGATATGGAGGGGAGGTATAGTTCCAAAATTAATTTATTCAGTGCCTACTTCCTGTGGAAGCCGTCCATATCCCAAGAGTACTCCAGTGACCCCTAGTGGATGAAAAAGAAATGTGTTCAAGGATTTCAAATTTAAAATGGGTCTCACCGAACCGTCCGGTTTCGGTACCACAAACATTGTGGAATAGTAACCCCGTCCTTGTTGAAGTAGGGGCACCTTGACTATCACCTGCTGGGAATACAGCTTGTGAATTGCCTCTAACACAGCCTCCCTTTCTGAAGGAGTCGTTGGTAAGGCAGATTTGAGGAAACGGCAGGGGGGGCATGTCTCGAATTCCAGCCTGTACCCCTGAGATACCACTTGAAGGATCCAGGGATCTACCTGTGAGCGAGCCCACTGATTGCTGAAGTTTTTGAGACGGCCCCCCACCGTACCTGGCTCCGCCTGCTGAGCCCCAGCGTCATGCGGCGGACTTAGCAGAAGAAGCGGGGGAGGACTTTTGTTCCTGGGAAGTGGCTGTATGCTGCAGCTTTTTTCCCCTACCTCTGCCTCTGGGCAGAAAGGACGCGCCTCTACCCCGTCTGCTCTTTTGGGGGCGAAAGGACTGCACCTGATAATACGGTGCTCTCTTTGGTTGTGAGGGGACATGTGGCAAAAATGCCGACTTCCCAGCTGTTGCTGTGGAAACTAAGTCTGAAAGACCATCCCCGAACAACTCCTCACCCTTATAAGGCAAAACTTCCATGTGCCTTTTGGAATCTGCATCCCCTGTCCACTGCCGGGTCCATAACCCTCTCCTGGCACAAATGGACAGTGCACTTATTTTTGATGCCAGCCGGCAAATATCCCTCTGTGCATCTCTTATGTAAAAGACAGCGTCTTTAATATGCTCTACGTTTAGCAATATAGTGTCCCTGTCTAGGGTGTCAATGTTCTCTGACAGGGAGTCTGACCATGCAGCTGCCGCACTGCACATCCATGCTGAGGCAATAGCTGGTCTCAGTATAATACCAGTGTGTGTATATATAGCTTTTTGGAGAGCCTCCTGCTTTCTGTCAGCAGGTTCCTTTAGGGCGGCCGTATCCTGGGACGGCAGTGCCACCTTTTTTGATAAGCGCGTAAGTGCTTTATCCACCTTAGGGGGTGTTTCCCAACGTGACCTATCCTCTGGCAGGAAAGGGTACGCCATTAGTAATTTTTTTGAAATTACAAATTTTTTATCAGGGGAAGCCCACGCTAGTTCACACACGTCATTTAATTCTTCAGAAGGGGGAAAAACTACTGGTAGTTTTTTCTCCCCAAACATAATACCCTTTTTTGTGGTACCTGGGGTCACCTCAGAAATGTGTAAAACATTTTTCATTGCCTCAATCATATAACGAGTGGCCCTATTGGACATTACATTAGTCTCTTCGTCGTCGACACTGGTATCAGTGTCGACATCTGTGTCTGTCACCTGAGGTAGCGGGCGTTTTAGAGCCCCTGATGACTTTTGAGACGCCTGGGCAGGCACGGACTGAGAAGCCGGCTGCCCCACATTTGGCATGTCGTCAAATTTTTTATGTAAGGAGTCGACACTTTCGCGTAAATCCTTCCACAAGTCCATCCACTCCGGTGTCTGCCCCGCAGGGGGTGACAACACATTTATAGGCACCTGCTCCTCCTCCACATAAGTCAACTCATCAAACATGTCGACACAGCCGTACCGACACACCGCACACACACAGGGAATGCTCTGACAGAAGACAGGACCCCACAAAGCCCTTTGGGGAGACAGAGAGAGAGTATGCCAGCACACACCAGAGCGCTATATAATACAGGGATTAACTAAATTATATCCCCTATAGCTGCTATATATGTATTTTGCGCCTAAATTTAGTGCCCCCCCTCTCTTTTTTACCCTTTTCTGTAGTGTAGACTGCAGGGGAGAGTCAGGGAGCTTCCTTCCAGCGGAACTGTGAGGGAAAAATGGCGCCAGTGTGCAGAGGGAGATAGCTCCGCCCCTTTTTCGCGGACTTTTCTCCCGCTTTTTTATGGATTCTGGCAGGGGTATTTATCACATATATAGCCTCTGGGGCTATATAATAAGATTTTACTTACCGATAAATCTATTTCTCGTAGTCCGTAGTGGATGCTGGGGACTCAGTCAGGACCATGGGGATTAGCGGCTCCGCAGGAGACAGGGCACAAAAATAAAGCTTTAGGATCAGGTGGTGTGCACTGGCTCCTCCCCCTATGACCCTCCTCCAAGCCTCAGTTAGGATACTGTGCCCGGACGAGCGTACACAATAAGGAAGGATTTTGAATCCCGGGTAAGACTCATACCAGCCACACCAATCACACCGTACAACTTGTGATCTGAACCCAGTTAACAGTATGACAACGTAGGAGCCTCTGAACAGACGGCTCACAACAAGAACAACCCGATTTTTTTGTAACAATAACTATGTACAAGTATTGCAGACAATCCGCACTTGGGATGGGCGCCCAGCATCCACTACGGACTACGAGAAATAGATTTATCGGTAAGTAAAATCTTATTTTCTCTAACGTCCTAGTGGATGCTGGGGACTCCGTCAGGACCATGGGGATTATACCAAAGCTCCCAAACGGGCGGGAGAGTGCGGATGACTCTGCAGCACCGAATGAGAGAACTCCAGGTCCTCTTTAGCCAGGGTATCAAATTTGTAGAATTTTACAAACGTGTTCTCCCCCGACCACGTAGCTGCTCGGCAGAGTTGTAATGCAGAGACCCCTCGGGCAGCCGCCCAGGATGAGCCCACCTTCCTTGTGGAATGGGCCTTGACAGATTTAGGCTGTGGCAGGCCTGCCACAGAATGTGCAAGTTGAATTGTGCTACAAATCCAACGAGCAATCGTCTGCTTAGAAGCAGGAGCACCCAGCTTGTTGGGTGCATACAGTATAAACAGCGAGTCAGATTTTCTGACTCCAGCCGTCCTTGAAATATATATTTTCAATGCCCTGACAACGTCCAGCAACTTGGAATCCTCCAAATCGCTAGTAGCCGCAGGCACCACAATAGGCTGGTTCAGGTGAAACGCTGACACCACCTTAGGCAGAAAATGAGGACGCGTCCGCAGTTCTGCCCTGTCCGAATGGAAAATCAGATATGGGCTTTTATACGATAAAGCCGCCAATTCTGACACTCTCCTGGCTGAAGCCAGGGCCAGTAGCATGGTTACTTTCCATGTAAGATATTTCAAATCCGCCGAATTGAGTGGCTCAAACCAATGGGATTTGAGAAAATCCAAAACTACATTAAGGTCCCACGGAGCCACTGGGGGCACAACCGGGGGCTGTATATGTAGTACTCCTTTTACAAAAGTCTGGACTTCAGGAACTGAAGCCAATTCTTTCTGGAAGAAAATCGACAGGGCCGAAATTTGAACCTTAATGGACCCCAACTTGAGGCCCATAGACAATCCTGTTTGCAGGAAATGTAGGAATCGACCCAATTGAAATTCCTCCGTGGGGGCCTTCCCGGCCTCGCACCACGCAACATATTTTCTCCAAATGCGGTGATAATGTTGTGCAGTCACCTCCTTCCTGGCTTTAACCAGTGTAGGGATGACCTCTTCCGGAATGCCTTTTTCCCTTAGAATTCGGCGTTCAACCGCCACGCCGTCAAACGCAGCCGCGGTAAGTCTTGGAATAGACACGGTCCCTGCTGAATCAGGTCCCGTCTTAGAGGTAGAGGCCACGGATTTTCCGTGAGCATCTCCTGAAGTTCCGGGTACCAAGTTCTTCTTGGCCAATCCGGAGCCACGAGTATCGTTCTTACTCCCCTTTGCCGTATAATTCTCAGTACTTTGGGTATGAGAGGCAGAGGAGGAAACACATACACTGACTGGAACACCCACGGTGTTACCAGAGCGTCCACAGCTATTGCCTGAGGGTCTCTTGACCTGGCGCAATACCTGTCCAGTTTTTTGTTGAGGCGAGACGCCATCATATCCACCTTTGGTTTTTCCCAACGGTTCACAATCATGTGGAAGACTTCTGGATGAAGTCCCCACTCTCCCGGGTGTAGATCGTGTCTGCTGAGGAAGTCTGCTTCCCAGTTGTCCACTCCCGGAATGAACACTGCTGACAGTGCTATCACATGATCTTCCGCCCAGCGAAGAATCCTTGCAGCTTCTGCCATTGCTCTCCTGCTTCTTGTGCCGCCCTGTCTGTTTACGTTGGCGACTGCCGTGATGTTGTCCGACTGGATCAACACCGGCTGACCCTGAAGCAGGGGTTTTGCCAGGCTTAGAGCATTGTAAATCGCTCTTAGCTCCAGTATATTTATGTGAAGAGACATCTCCAGGCTTGACCATAGTCCCTGGAAGTTTCTTCCCTGTGTGACCGCTCCCCAGCCTCTCAGACTGGCATCCGTGGTCACCAGGACCCAGTCCTGTATGCCGAATCTGCGGCCTTCTAACAGATGAGCACTCTGTAACCACCACAGAAGAGACACCCTTGTCCGTGGCGATAAGGTTATCCGCTGATGCATCTGCAGATGCGATCCGGACCATTTGTCCAGCAGATCCCACTGAAAAGTTCGTGCGTGGAATCTGCCGAATGGGATTGCTTCGTAAGAAGCCACCATCTTTCCCAGGACTCTTGTGCATTGATGCACACACACTTTTCCTGGTTTTAGGAGGTTCCTGACAAGTTCGGATAACTCCTTGGCTTTCTCCTCCGGAAGAAACACCTTTTTCTGAACCGTGTCCAGAATCATTCCCAGGAACAGCAGACGTGTTGTCGGGGTCAACTGAGATTTTGGGAAATTCAGAATCCACCAGTGTTGTTGCAGCACTACTTGGGTTAGTGCTACTCCGTCCTCCAGCTGTTCTCTGGACCTTGCCCTTATCAGGAGATCGTCCAAGTAAGGGATAATTAATACGCCTCTTCTTCGCAGAAGAATCATCATTTCGGCCATTACCTTGGTAAAGACCCGAGGTGCCGTGGACAATCCAAACGGCAGCGTCTGAAACTGATAATGACAGTTTTGCACCACGAACCTGAGGTACCCTTGATGTGAAGGGCAAATTGGGACATGCAGGTAAGCATCTTTTATGTCCAGGGACACCATAAAGTCCCCTTCTTCCAGATTCGCTATCACTGCTCTGAGTGATTCCATCTTGAACTTGAATTTTTTTATGTACAGGTTCAAAGATTTCAGATTTAGAATAGGTCTTACCGAGCCGTCCGGCTTCGGTACCACAAATAGCGTGGAGTAATACCCCTTTCCCTGTTGTAGGAGGGGTACCTTGACTATCACCTGCTGAGAAAACAGCTTGTGAATGGCTTCCAATACCGTCGCCCTGTCTGAGGGAGACGTTGGCAAAGCAGACTTTAGGAACCGGCGAGGGGGAGACTTCTCGAATTCCAACCTGTAACCCTGAGATACTACCTGCAGGATCCAGGGGTCCACCTGTGAGCAAGCCCACTGCGCGCTGAAATTCTTGAGTCGACCCCCCACCGCTCCTGAGTCCGCTTGTAAAGCCCCAGCGTCATGCTGAGGGCTTTGCAGAACCCGCGGAGGGCTTCTGTTCCTGGGAAGGAGCTGCTTGCTGCCCTCTCTTACCCTTTCCTCTGCCTCTGGGCAGATATGACTGTCCTTTTGCCCGCTTGTTCTTATAGGACCGAAAGGACTGCGGCTGAAAAGACGGTGTCTTTTTCTGTTGGGAGGGGGTCTGAGGTAAAAAGGTGGATTTCCCGGCAGTTGCCGTGGCCACCAAATCCGATAGACCGACGCCAAATAATTCCTCCCCTTTATACGGCAATACTTCCATATGCCGTTTGGAATCCGCATCACCTGACCACTGTCGTGTCCATAAACTTCTTCTGGCAGATATGGACATCGCACTTACTCTCGATGCCAGAGTGCAAATATCCCTCTGAGCATCTCGCATATAAAGAAAAGCATCCTTTAATTGCTCTAAAGTCTGTAAAATACTGTCCCTATCCAGGGTATCAATATTTTCAGTCAGGGAATCCGACCAGACCACTCCAGCACTGCACATCCAGGCTGAAGCGATGGCTGGTCGCAGTATAACACCAGTATGTGTGTATATACTTTTTAGAGTAGTTTCCAGCCTCCTATCAGCTGGATCCTTGAGGGCGGCCGTATCAGGAGACGGTAACGCCACTTGTTTTGATAAGCGTGTGAGAGCCTTATCCACCTTAGGGGGTGTTTCCCAGCGCGCCCTAACCTCTGGCGGGAAAGGGTATAATGCCAATAACTTTTTAGAAATTAGCCCTTTTCTATCTGGGTTAACCCACGCTTCATCACATACATCATTCAATTCCTCTGATTCAGGAAAAACTACAGGTAGTTTTTTCACCCCCCACATAATACCCCTTTTTGTGGTACTTGTAGTATCAGAGATATGCAAAGTCTCCTTCATTGCCGTGATCATATAACGTGTGGCCCTACTGGAAAATACGTTTGTTTCTTCACCGTCGACACTAGATTCAGTGTCCGTGTCTGGGTCTGTATCGACCGACTGAGGTAAAGGGCGTTTTACAGCCCCTGACGGTGTCTGAGACGCCTGGGCAGGTACCAACTGGTTTGACGGCCGTCTCATGTCGTCAACTGATTTTTGTAATGTGCTGACATTATCACGTAATTCCATAAACAAAGCCATCCATTCCGGTGTCGACTCCCTAGGGGGTGACATCACCATTACCGGCAATTGCTCCGCCTCCACACCAACATCGTCCTCATACATGTCGACACACACGTACCGACACACAGCAGACACACCGGGAATGCTCTATTGAAGACAGGACCCCACTAGCCCTTTGGGGAGACAGAGGGAGAGTTTGCCAGCACACACCCAAGCGCTATAATATATATGGGAACAACCCTATATAAGTGTTGTATCCTTATAGCAGCTTAAATATATTAATATCGCCAAAAAAAAGTGCCCCCCCTCTCTGTTTTACCCTGTTTCTGTAGTGCAGTGCAGGGGAGAGTCCTGGGAGCCTTCCTCACAGCGGAGCTGAGCAGGAAAATGGCGCTGTGTGCTGAGGAGAATAAGCCCCGCCCCCTATTTTGGCGGGCTCTTCTCCGGAATCTGTGAGATCTGGCAGGGGTTAAATACATCCATATAGCCTCAAAGGGCTATATGTGATGTATTTTTAGCCATAAAAAGGTATAATACATTGCTGCCCAGGGCGCCCCCCCAACGCCCTGCACCCTCCGTGACCGCTGTGTGAAGTGTGCTGACAACAATGGCGCACAGCTGCAGTGCTGTGCGCTACCTCAGGAAGACTGAAAAGTCTTCTGCCGCCTGCTTCTGGACCTCTTCCATCTTCGGCATCTGCAAGGGGGGTCGGCGGCGCGGCTCCGGGACGAACCCCAGGGTGAGACCTGTGTTCCGACTCCCTCTGGAGCTAATGGTGTCCAGTAGCCTAAGAAGCCAATCCATCCTGCACGCAGGTGAGTTCACTTCTCTCCCCTAAGTCCCTCGATGCAGTGAGCCTGTTGCCAGCAGGACTCACTGAAAATAAAAAACTTTTTCTAAGCAGCTCTTTAGGAGAGCCACCTAGATTGCACCCTGCTCGGACGGGCACAAAAACCTAACTGAGGCTTGGAGGAGGGTCATAGGGGGAGGAGCCAGTGCACACCACCTGATCCTAAAGCTTTATTTTTGTGCCCTGTCTCCTGCGGAGCCGCTAATCCCCATGGTCCTGACGGAGTCCCCAGCATCCACTAGGACGTTAGAGAAATTGTGATATATTTGCCAGCCAAGGTGTATTTATTGCTTCTCAGGGCGCCCCCCCCCCAGCGCCCTGCACCCTCAGTGACTGGAGTGTGAAGTGTGTATGAGGAGCAATGGCGCACAGCTGCAGTGCTGTGCGCTACCTTGGTGAAGACTGATGTCTTCTGCCGCCGATTTTCCGGATTCTTCTTGCTTCTGGCTCTGTAAGGGGGCCGGCGGCGCGGCTCCGGGACCGAACACCAATGGCCGGTTCCATGCGGTCGATCCCTCTGGAGCTAATGGTGTCCAGTAGCCTAAGAAGCCCAAGCTACCACCAGTTAGGTAGGTTCGCTTCTTCTCCCCTTAGTCCCTCGCTGCAGTGAGTCTGTTGCCAGCAGATCTCACTGTAAAATAAAAAACCTAACATATACTTTCTTTCTAGGAGCTCAGGAGAGCCCCTAGTGTGCATCCAGCTCGGCCGGGCACAGGATTCTAACTTAAGTCTGGAGGAGGGTCATAGTGGGAGGAGCCAGTGCACACCAGGTAGTCCTAATTCTTTCTTAGCTGTGCCCAGTCTCCTGCGGAGCCGCTATTCCCCATGGTCCTTACGGAGTCCCCAGCATCCACTAGGACGTTAGAGAAATTCATATTACATCCCACAGTAGTATAATTTTACCTTATAAACGTTACTCCTCACAGTAGAGCCCCTTATTCACATTACATCACACTGAATTGCTCCTTATTCACATTACACCACACCTTATTGCTCTTTATTCACATTAGACGACACAGTAGTGCCCTTTCTATATGCAACGCCACATAGTAGAGCACCTTATACACATAATGCCACACATTAGTAATGCATTTATACACAATTCCACACAGTAATGCCCCTTACACATGAGACACATTAATGTCCTTATAAACATAATGCACCTTACACATTATGACAACCTTTATTAATGCCCTTTTACACATAATTTCCCTTACACATATGCCGCACATTATTAATGCCCTTATACACATAATGACACACATAGTGCCCCCTACACATTTGCTGCACATTATTAGTGCCCCTATACACATAATGACACACTTACAGTAGTACCCTGTTACACATATGCCGCACATAAGTAATGCCCTTATACACATAATGACACACATAGTGGCCCTTTACACATATGTTGCACATTATTAATGCATTTTTACATGACACACATAATGCTCCTTACACATATTCCGAACACTACTGCACAACCAACCCACTCACATGCACACAGCACTCACACTTCCACTAACACTGTGACCTCTGCTATATACAGATGTGTCCTCACAAATCTTGCATCAATGCTAACGTCGGGCACCTTTTTTTTTAATGAAAATGCATCTTATTTGCATTTCTATGTGGCTAGGATGCACAAGCAGCTTCTGCTGAATAAACTGATATGCAGCATGCCTATATACTGTGTGAGACTGTGGCTGTATCTGCATATGAAATGCTACATACAGAATATAGGCATGCCGCATATCATTTTAATCATCAGAAGCTGCTGATGGCCCCTAGGCATATCAAATGCCCTAGACAATTGCCTAGTTTGCCTATGCCGATGGCCGGCTCTGTCCACACAGATGGCCTCCGTGCGCGTACTTGCTCTGCCGTGCGTGCACATATTCGCAATTTGTGTATGGTCGCTCCCGCGGTCCTGCGTATTAGCGCCTGGTATGAGTAATTACGGTAGTGTTTGTAATCGCATGGAAAATCCATAAAAACACATTACATATTTAATCCACATAGTGCACAATGTACACATAGTCTCCCTGCACCACATCAGAACGTTACACTAGTTTAAATGGTATCAGAACAAAGGGATTCACCTTTATAGGATAGGAGGGGACAGAACTAGGTTATAAGGAGGTGTTTGGTATCCAGCTGTAGGGTATATTAAGGGCAATATTCCGGTGTTGGTTTGCAGAAGATCGCATGCTCCTGCGAATAGTTATGCGCAGGAGCAGAATATAAATATTAACTGTATTTACTGTATACTTGGTATGCGGCGGGAACCCAGAGGACACCATCTGCAAGTGCACCTGGAACAGACATCGCCCACCTATTCAAACCGACCTATGACCTCTCCTGTACTGTAAATGACCATCCCTGTGTCAAATGGACAAAGAGATTACAGTTTCCATTGTGTTAGGTTTTGGACTATTGTATAAAAAGCCAGCTGCATGCCCGGTCACACACAGACTCTGAAGGTCATCTACCTTGATGACTGAGGGAAGCGCAGGCGAAACCAAAACGTATGTACCATTGACTGTAGCCATTTTTCTATTGTATTGTATTGTAGTTTATTGTAACCCCCTTTCAGTAATTATATGTTGGTGTGTCGGAACCCAGCATCTTAAATACAATCTGGTGTCGTGTCTCTTTTCCCTGCTAAGGTTATAATAAGATTTTAAACCTACCGGTAAATCTATTTCTCCTAGTCCGTAGAGGATGCTGGGGACTCCGTAAGGACCATGGGGTATAGACAGGCTCTGCAGGAGATAGGGTACCTAAAAAGAACTTTGACTATGGGTGTGCACTGGCTCCTCCCTCTATGCCCCTCCTCCAGACCTCAGTTAGAGAACTGTGCCCAGAGGAGATGGACAATACAAGGCAGGATTTAGCAATCCAAGGGCAAGATTCATACCAGCCCACACCAATCATACCATGTAACCTGGAACAGTATGAACAAAAACAACAGTAACGGTCCTAGACCGATGTCAACTGTAACATAACCCTTATGTAAGCAACAACTATATACAAGTCTTGCAGAGTTTCCGCACTGGGACGGGCGCCCAGCATCCTCTACGGACTAGGAGAAATAGATTTACCGGTAGGTTTAAAATCTTATTTTCTCTTACGTCCTAGAGGATGCTGGGGACTCCGTAAGGACCATGGGGTTTATACCAAAGCATCCAATCGGGCGGGAGAGTGCGTATGACTCTGCAGCACCGACTGAGCAAACGCTAGGTCCTCATCAGCCAGGGTATCAAACTTGTAGAATTTAGCAAAAGTGTTTGACCCCGACCAAGTCGCCGCTCGGCAAAGTTGTAAAGCCGAGACGCCTCGGGCAGCCGCCCAAGAAGAGCCCACCTTCCTAGTGGAATGGGCCTTAACCAAATTTGGTACCGGCAATCCAGCCGTAGAGTGAGCCTGCTGAATCGTATTACAGATCCAGCGAGCAATAGTCTGCTTTGAAGCAGGAGCGCCAATCTTATTGGCCGCATACAGGACAAACAGAGCCTCTGTTTTCCTAATTCTAGCCGTCCTGGCTACATAAATCTTTAAGGCCCTGACTACGTCTAGGGATCTGGAATCCTCCAGGTCACCGGTAGCCACAGGCACCACAATAGGTTGATTCATATGGAACGAAGAAACCACTTTAGGCAAAAATTGCGGACGTGTCCTCAATTCAGCTCGATCCACATGAAAAATCAAGTAGGGGCTCTTGTGTGAGAGAGCCGCCAATTCTGACACTCGCCTTGCTGATGCTAAGGCCAACAACATGACCCCCTTCCAAGTAAGAAATTTCAACTCAACCTCGTTAAGCAGTTCAAACCAGTGTGATTTTAGGAACTGCAACACCACGTTCAGGTCCCATGGTGCCACTGGAGGCACAAAAGGGGGCTGGATGTGCAGCACTCCCTTTACAAACGTCCGGACTTCTGGAAGAGAAGCCAATTCCTTCTGAAAGAAAATCGAGAGGGACGAAATCTGTACCTTAACCGAGCCTAATTTCAGGCCCATATCCACTCCTGTCTGTAGGAAGTGGAGAAAACGACCCAGATGAAAATCTTCCGTAGGTGCATTCTTGGTCTCACACCAAGACACATACTTTCGCCAGATAAGGTGATAATGTTTTATCGTCACCTCCTTCCTAGCCTTTATTAAAGTGGGGATGACCTCTTCCGGAATCCCCTTTTTTGCTAGGATTCGGCGTTCAACCGCCATGCCGTCAAACGTAACCGCGGTAAGTCTTGAAATACACATGGCCCCTGCTGCAACAGGTCTTCCCTCAGAGGAAGAGGTCAGGGGTCTCCTGTGAGCATCTCTTGTAGATCAGAGTACCAGGCCCTTCGAGGCCAGTCTGGGACAACGAGTATCGTCTGTACTCTTCTTCGTCTTATGATCCTCAACACTTTCGTGATGAGAGGAAGAGGAGGAAACACGTAGACCGATTCGAACACCCACGGTGTTACCAGTGCGTCTACTGCTACTGCCTGGGGGGCCCCGAGACCTTGCGCAATACCTCCGAAGTTTTTTGTTGAGGCGTGACGCCATCATGACTATTTGAGGGGTTCCCCAAAGACGCGTTACGTCTGCAAAGACTTCTTGATGAAGTCCCCACTCTCCTGGATGGAAATCGTGTCTACTGAGGAAGTCTGCTTCCCAGTTGTCTACTCCCGGAATGAAGACAGCCGACAGAGCGCTTACATGATTTTCCGCCCAGCGAAGAATCCTTGTGGCTTCCGCCATCGCGACTCTGCTTCTTGTCCCGCCTTGGCGGTTCACATGAGCCACTGCTGTGACATTGTCTGATTGAATCAGAACCGGTAGGTTTCGAAGAAAACTCTCCGCTTGTCGAAGGCCGTTGTAAATGGCCCTGAGTTCCAACACATTGATGTGTAGACAGGACTCCTGGTCTGACCAAAGACCCTGAAAAGTCTTTCCCTGTGTGACCGCTCCCCATCCTCGGAGGCTCGCGTCCGTGGTAACCAGGATCCAGTCCTGAATCCCGAACCGGCGACCCTCCAGTAGGTGAGCACTTTGCAACCACCACAGGAGGGACACTCTGGTTCCTGGGGACAGAGTTATTTTCCGATGTAAGTGCAGCTGGGACCCTGAACACTTGTCCAGAAGGTCCCATTGAAAAGTCCGTGCATGGGGGGCGTGGCCTGGACGAGCATGGAGTAGCACCTGAACTGTGCAGCTCTCCTGCCGTTATATCCTGAAGCATCATCCTCTATTCCCCCCCAGGGTCTGATATTATGCCCAACGTTGCATGAACCCCCCCTGCCCCCATGGAGTGAATCTGGACCGGATCCCGTTGTCCCTCTGACTCCTGCAGCCCTGATCACTCGGCGGGCCCTGCTCGGCGCTGGAGCCGCCGCCGCGCGCTCACCGCGGACCGGAAGTTCGGCTCCCATACACCGCTGAGACCCGCGTCTTCGTGGAGGGGAGAGGGAGCGCTCGTCTGCCGTCCTGGAGTGCCTGCTGGGGGACCCGAGAAGAGTCTGTGGCGCCTGGAGCACTACGCGCCCTACACCGCCACGTATCTGTGCCGCCCTGAGGACCGGAAGTTCGGCTCCGGCTCTCCACCGCTGCCCGCGTCTTTTGGGAAGGGAGTGAGGGGAGTTTGGCTGCCGCCCTATCTGCCTGCTGGGGGGACCCAGAACACCCCTGAGCCTGACTGCACCATCCTACACCGCCGCGGACCCGGGGGACCGGAGGTGCGGCTCCCGTGACCTCTTCCCGCCCGCTGCAGCCGTCCGGGTCCCTTGAGTGGGGCTGGGCTGCAGTATTATCAGGAACGCACTGGGGAGCCTGGAGGACCGCTCTGATCATACCCGGCTGCTGGCTGCTGCGGCCACTGACCTGGCCATTTGTTGCTCCATCCACCCATCCTGATTGGAAAGGAAAAAAAGGTACTTGCTGATACGGGGCAGTTTGTTAAATCTGTGGGGGCCCGCCTGGGTTGGCTGATGAACTGTACCCCTCCCCCCTATCCTCCTGTTGCACATCCCTGGCTGAACGTTCCGAATCTCACCCTGCCTGGAGGTCTACAGTAGGGGCTATTTATCTTTGCCGCACAGCTCTGATCTGGGGGGACACTGCTTAACTCCCTGCTCCATCAGGCGGTCACGCGGCATCACATTAGGAGGCTCTGACCCTGCTGTTCAGCTATATATATTTACACCCTCCCTTGTTTCTCTTTTCATTATATATATCCGGCTGGAGGCTGCTGGTTTACCATTGTGTGATTCCTGATTTGCTGATGTAGCACGGTCTGGAGGCGTACCTGCTTGATTCACCATAACTCTCTCATATAAGTGCTGCAACTCCCTGTGGGGTGCCTATAACGAATACTATGGGGAAGACTTCTCAGGCTGCGGCCAAGCTTGAAAAATACGCTAGAAACCCTCCCGCGCAAGATAAGAGAACGGGGGGGTCGCGGGATGGATCCTCTCCCCCCTCCCCGGCTACAAGTGCGGGCTCCGGCCCTCCAGAGACCTCAGAGGATGCTATCCAAAGGGTACTGGACGCAGTAAATGCCAGCGAAGGCAGGCTGGCTGAAAAGATCACTCAGGTGCAATCAGATCTCTCCTTGATTCATCAGGATCTACAACGAGTTAGAGAGAGAGTGGGGGAGGCGGAAACCCGCATTTCTACTGTCGAGGACACTGTGGCTCCGCTTGGCCGACGCACCACTGCCCTTGAATCCCAGATGTCGGAGGTGCAGAAAAAATTGACCGATATGGAGGGGCGTCTGAGACGAAATAACATTCGGTTTATGGGCTTGCCGGAAAAGGAGGAGGGAGATGCACCTGAGCAGTTTTTGGAGAAGTGGCTTACAGATTTCTTTGGGACGGATGCTTTTACATCACACTACGCGGTGGAACGAGCACATAGAATCCCTATGCGGCCATTGCCGCCGGGGGCTCCTCCCCGTACATTTATAGCTAAATTCCTCCACTTCAAGGATCGGGACAAGGTACTCACCCTGGCACGCACCAAAGGCCCACTTAAGTGGAATGGTACCCGGATCTCTGTATTTCCTGATTTTGCGGTTGACGTCCAGATGGAGAGAGCCCAGTTCCTTCCAATTAAGAGACGTCTCCGGGAGCTCAATCTCCCTTATGCTATGCTTTTTCCTTCGAAGTTGAGGGTGGTCGCAGGAGGAGAGACTAAATTTTTCTTGACCCCGCGGGAGGCGGCGACGTGGCTTGACAGGCAGTTCCCGGCAGGGCGCCCCCTGGCAAATGACTGAATGTTGCAACTGCCCGTTGGCTGGGCTGCGATTTATGTCATTAAGTATTTGTGTATACAGCTAATGTATTAATGTTTGTTGACTTTTTCCTACTAGGTCATCGATACAGCCGTTATTGGTAATATACTAAATGTTGCACTTGATATCGGGTCCTTACATGATCGGAGGTCGGGTGCTTATCTGGTCCTGGGGGGGGTTAGGTTATGGCGGGGGAGCAATGCCTGCTTGCGACCGCTGTATTTTTTGTCCTCTTTACTAGTTGTTTAGTTGTGGGGAAGGGGTTTTTTGGGATTAGGTATGCCACAGTTCGGGCCGGTATACAGGGTGGGGGGTTGTATGGGGGAGAAGGGAGGATTTAATGGGTGGTTGTTTTATAAGCATTGCTGTGGCGACATGATTAGAGAAATTCTTTGCAGGCGGTTACTTTTCTGTCTATTTCAGATATCTTCAATGTTGTGGACACATCTAGCACTTGGTGCTATTATGTATTATGGCATCACTTAGTCTAAAAATTTTATCCTGGAATGTGCGAGGCCTTAATGACAAAATTAAAAGGGCCCTGGTGCTTCGGCAGATTAGGCAGTATTCCGCAGATGTTGTTTGTCTTATGGAGACGCACCTGGAGGGAGCCAAAGTTTTATCTCTTAAAAGGCCATGGATTGGGTGGCTATATCATTCCACTCATACCTCCCATTCCAGGGGCGTCTCCATTCTGATCCGTAGATCTCTCCCGTTTGTTTTAGACCAGGCCCAGGTGGACCAGTGGGGACGGTACATTTTTCTTAAATGTCAAATAAACTCCATGTCTTTATTATTATTGGCTATCTACATACCTCCACCGTACTCCCCGGAGGTTTTACGCAAGGCTGCTGATTTTATGTCCCTTTACCCCAATACTCCCACCGTCTGCACTGGGGACTTTAATAATGTCATGGATCATAGAGTGGATAGATTCAGCACCAGTACTACTGTACCTCGCCCACGTCCGGGTAACTTTGCTCTGGTAGTGGAGGGTATGGGTTTGGTGGACGTCTGGAGGGTGCGGCATCCAGCTGCTCGACAGTTCTCCTGCTTCTCCCCTATTTACTCCTCATTTTCTAGGATCGACATGGCCCTGGTCTCCCCCTGTTTAGTTCCCAAGATTGTTGATATCCAGTACGCAACTAGAGGAATCTCTGACCACTCACCAGTACTGTTGAATCTGGATACTGGGGGAACCCGGGGACAGTCGTTTTGGAAACTTAACTCATTCTGGCTTTCACAGATGGGCACTGGAGCGGAGCTTGAGCTTTGCGGGAGTTTTTGGAGCTGAATGGGGGTACTACTGGACCAGCAATTCTCTGGGACGCATTTAAAGCATTTATACGTGGTTCCCTAATTAGACGGGTTGCTACTTTAAAAAATGGCTACAAACGCCAAGAAGTGGAACTTGAGGCTTCCTGTAGATCCCTAGAAATCCAATATTTGCAAGATGGGTTGGTTGCCTCCAAGGACGCATGGTTGCTTGCGCAGTCCAAATGGAGGTGCTGTCTATCTGATAAAGCCAAATACCGTTTGATGTATGCCCAACACTCATATTATGCTACAGGCGATAGACCTGGTACTTATCTAGCATATTTAGCGGCGGCAGATAAATCCTCTAATACTGTCCTTGCGATAGGCGGGGATGATGGAGTAACTTATGTAAAGACCCCGGAAATAGCAGACCAATTTGTTGCTTATTATAAAAATCTGCATAGTACGAGACTATCGGCTGATTCAGCGGAAATAAATGATTATCTTGTTGGTTTACCATTGCCCTCGCTCTCTAATGTGGCGGTTAAATTCCTGGACTCCCCTTTGTCATTGACGGAGATTGAAACAGCCATCAAATCATTTCCTGGAGGCAAGGCACCAGGGTTAGATGGAATTCCTATTGAGCTATATAAGAAACATATTGATTTTTATGGCCCTAGATTACTTGCTCTGTTCAATGACCTGTTGGAGTTGGGGTCGCTGCCGGATTCTATGACTGAGGCTTTGATAATAGTGCTATTGAAACCGGATAAGAACCCAGAGCGGGTAGATTCATATAGACCTATCTCGTTACTTACAACTGACATCAAAGTGTTAGCAAAGATCCTGGCACTTAGACTCAACTCCGTTATTACCCAAATTATACACACAGATCAGACAGGTTTCGTACCGGGGCGGTCCACTAACTAACCTTAGGCGCTTGTTCACGCACTTACAGGGCCCGCGCGAGGACGCCGACACTTCTGTGGTAGTGTCTCTCGACGCTGCTAAAGCTTTTGATTCAGTGGAGTGGGCGTTCTTGTGGGGGTCTATGGCCCGCTTCGGTGTAGGACCACGCTTTATACGGTGGGTCAAGTTACTTTACTCCGCACCATCAGCCAGGGTCTCGATAAATGGATTCACCTCCTCTGCATTCCCTCTGGCTAGGGGTACAAGACAGGGCTGCCCGCTATCCCCTATCCTTTTTGCTCTAGCGGTGGAACCCCTGGCGTGCTTGCTGCGTTCTGACTTGCGAGTGGGGGGGTTCCGGGTGGGCCCCACCACGGACAAGATTGCTCTATACGCGGATGATATTCTGCTGTTTATATCAGACTATTGCAATACCATGCCGCACGTGTTGCGTATTATAGACACCTATGGCGGGTACTCTGGCTTATCCATAAATTGGGATAAGTCCTGCATAATGCCCTTTAAGGGTACTTGTCCTGGGGCTCCGCTTGTGGCCCTACCTCTACGCTGGGTGGACTCATTCAAGTACTTAGGAATCTGGGTCACAAATAATCCTTCTCAATACTTTTCCCTAAACATAAAACCTCACATGGACTATTTGCACTCCCGTATTGCGGTGTGGGGGACTCTACCTCTAACTATAACGGGTAGAATTAATTTAGTGAAAATGGTGGCCCTGCCTAAGTTGCTATATGCGCTACAGCACTCCCCTGTATATCTCCCATTAAAAACCTTTAGGAGAATAGATAGTCTTCTGTCCTCTATCGTATGGTCTAAACGCCGAGTCAGAATAAAATTAGATACCCTCACGCGCCCACGTGACTCTGGGGGCTTGAGCCTCCCTAAATTCAGATTATATTACTTAGCGGCACAAATGGTACATATTAGTAAGTGGTTACATGATCCTGGTAGAGATGAATTAATCTCCCGAATTCTCTATATAACCGATCGGAACTGCACCCCATTACAACTACTGTTGAGTGACAATGTATCGCTACTTAACCTTCCAGTTGTCAAGCAAGCAATTATGGTATGGAGACAGACGCATAGATTGCTCCATGGAGAGGGTTGGGATCCGGAGACGCCTCTAGCCTATGCACAATCTCTTGGTGAGCTTGCATCGTTACAGATGAGGGAGGTATGGAGCAGCCGGGGAGTGCAGTCTCTTGGGCAATTGTATCATATGGGTGTATTTAAGTCTTTCCAACAATTGCAGGAGGATTATAATATTCCTACCTTCTATTTTTATCGATATCTACAACTCCGTCATGCTTGTCAAACTCAATTTGCGAACGCTCCCCTGTTGCTCCGGGACACACCAGTAAGGGAACTATTTGTTAAGCTTCAAAATTGCACTATTTCCATATTCTATTCGGCTCTACTACGTACCTATCATTGTGAGACCCTTCTTTCTCTTAAATCTAAATGGGAAAGTGATCTGGGGCCCATATCTAATGATACCTGGGAAGATGCACTGGGTGCCTCTAGACTGGCGACCACAGCGGTCCGTTACCAACAGGTGCACCTGTTTGTCTTACATAGAGTCTATATTACTCCTGAGAGGTTAATGAGATTCGGAGGAAGAATGGATTCTAAATGCCCCAAGTGTACTCTAGATGGGGGCACCTTTTGGCACATGATTTGGTCCTGTAGGATAGTTAATACCTTCTGGCAGGATGTACTCAAGATTATGGTCTCCACTGGTATACCTGCGGATGTGCTGACCCCCCCTGTGTGTGTGCTGGCGGTGGTGGATGAGGAGTTGCTGGATGCCCCCTCCAGGCGATACGTTATCAACTTGTGTGCTCTTGCACAGGTTTCTATAGCCCGATCGTGGATGGCACCTGATGGCCCAGATATTGACTCATGGGTTGCTTTAGTGAATACTACAGTGGCGCATGAAAGATTTGTCTATGTGTCCAGGAAAGCCATTACTAAATATTACGCGATATGGGATAGATGGTTGTCATCACCATATGTTGGGGGCGCCTGCATAACAATACCTGCGGATGCAAGTTTAGCCTCAACATAATCACCCCGAAGCTACCTGATGAGGCTAGGAAATTGTGAAGCTTGCACAATATTGGTATATGCTGTGTGGCTCACTCGGGACACCGTTTCCTCTATTTTGATATGACTGCATTCGGCGGCTTTGGAGAGCTATACTATTATACTTTTTTAATATTTTTTGTAAATGGGTATGCGAATGTATATGTATATATATATATATATGTGCATGTGCATGTATGTAGGCGTATAGATATATATATGGGTGAAGTGTTGTGTCTGCCGGGTTTAATATCAGATGCCAACAGATTATGATTATAACCATATGCTTGTGTATGATACCCTATATGTTGCTTAATATTACTGTCGACAGCAATGCTTTAGGTTTAAGTTGTATTATTGGTTTGTAAGTTGTACAAAAAAGAAAAAATGTCAATAAAAATTGTTGAATTTAAAAAAAAAAGAAAAGTCCGTGCATGGAACCTTCCGAAGGGAATGGCCTCGTAGGCCGCCACCATTTTTCCCAGAACTCGAGTGCATTGGTGAACTGACACCCTTTTCGGTTTTAGCAGTTCTCTGACCATGTTCTGGATGTCTTGGGCATTCTCTATTGGGAGAAAGACCTTCATTTGTTCCGTATCCAGGATCATACCTAGGAACGGTAGTCGAGTTGTCGGAATCAACTGTGACGTTGGTAGATTTAGAATCCAACCGTGTTGCTGGAGCACTCTCAGAGAGAGCGCCACACTGCTCAGCAATTTCTCCCTTGATCTCGCTTTTATCAGGAGATCGTCCAAGTATGGGATAATTGTGACTCCATGCTTGCGCAGGACCACCATCATTTCCGCCATTATTTTGGTGAAAATCCTCGGGGCCGTGGAAAGTCCAAACGGCAACGTCTGAAATTGGTAATGACAATCCTGTACAGCGAATCTCAGGTATTCCTGATGGGGGGCATATATGGGGACATGAAGGTACACATCCTTTATGTCCAGAGACACTATAAACTCCCCCTCCTCCATGTTGGCTATTATCGCTCTGAGTGATTCCATTTTGAATTTGAATCTTTTTATGTACAGGTTTAGGGATTTCAGATTCAAAATCGGTCTGACCGAACCGTCCGGTTTCGGGACCACAAATAGGGTTGAGTAGTAACCTCTTCCCTGCTGGTGCAGGGGAACCTTGATTATCACTTGCTGTATACACAGCGTTTGAATTGCAGCTAACACTACATCCCGTTCCGATGTGGAAGCTGGTAGGGCCGATTTGAAAAATCGGCGCGGGGGCACCTCCTCGAATTCCAGTTTGTAACCCTGGGAAACTATTTCCAACACCCAGGGATTCAGGTCCGAACTGACCCAGACCTGACTAAAAAGTCGAAGACGTGCCCCCACCTGTGCGGACTCCCTCAGGGGAGCCCCAGCGTCATGCTGTGGGTTTTGGAGCAGCCGGGGAGGACTTTTGTTCCTGGGCACCTGCCGCAGCAGGTGCTCTCTTGCCTCTGCCCTTACCTCTGGCGAGGAAAGAGGATCCCCGACCTCTTTTGGACTTGTGCGACCGAAAGGACTGCATCTGATAGGGTGTTACTTTCTTTTGCTGTTGGGGAATATATGGTAAAAAAAATAAGAATTTACTTACCGATAATTCTATTTCTCGGAGTCCGTAGTGGATGCTGGGGTTCCTGAAAGGACCATGGGGAATAGCGGCTCCGCAGGAGACAGGGCACAAAAAAGTAAAGCTTTACTAGGTCAGGTGGTGTGCACTGGCTCCTCCCCCTATGACCCTCCTCCAGACTCCAGTTAGGTACTGTGCCCGGACGAGCATACACAATAAGGGAGGCATTTTGAATCCCGGGTAAGACTCATACCAGCCACACCAATCACACCGTACAACTTGTGATCTAAACCCAGTTAACAGTATGACAACAGAAAGGGCCTCTTAAAGATGGCTCCTTAACAATAACCCGAATTAGTTAACAATAACTATGTACAAGTATTGCAGATAATCCGCACTTGGGATGGGCGCCCAGCATCCACTACGGACTCCGAGAAATAGAATTATCGGTAAGTAAATTCTTATTTTCTCTATCGTCCTAAGTGGATGCTGGGGTTCCTGAAAGGACCATGGGGATTATACCAAAGCTCCCAAACGGGCGGGAGAGTGCGGATGACTCTGCAGCACCGAATGAGAGAACTCCAGGTCCTCCTTTGCCAGGGTATCAAATTTGTAAAATTTTACAAACGTGTTCTCCCCCGACCACGTAGCTGCTCGGCAGAGTTGTAATGCCGAGACCCCTCGGGCAGCCGCCCAAGATGAGCCCACCTTCCTTGTGGAGTGGGCTTTTACAGTTTTAGGCTGTGGCAGGCCTGCCACAGAATGTGCAAGTCGAATTGTGTTACAAATCCAACGAGCAATCGACTGCTTAGAAGCAGGTGCGCCCAACTTGTTGGGTGCATACAATATAAACAGCGAGTCAGATTTTCTGACTCCAGCCGTCCTTGCAATGTATATTTTTAAGGCTCTGACAACGTCCAACAACTTGGAGTCCTCCAAGTCGCTAGTGGCCGCAGGCACCACAATAGGTTGGTTCAGATGAAATGCTGATACCACTTTAGGGAGAAAATGCGGACGAGTCCGCAGTTCTGCCCTATCCGAATGGAAGATTAGATAAGGACTTTTATAAGATAAAGCCGCCAATTCAGATACTCTCCTGGCAGAGGCCAGGGCTAGTAACATAGTCACTTTCAATGTGAGATATTTCAAATCCACCTTTTTCAATGGTTCAAACCAATGGGATTTGAGGAAATCTAAAACTACATTTAGATCCCACGGTGCCACCGGAGGCACCACAGGAGGCTGTATATGCAGTACTCCCTTGACAAAAGTCTGGACCTCAGGGACAGAGGCCAATTCTTTTTGGAAGAATATTGACAGGGCCGAAATTTGAACCTTAATGGATCCCAATTTGAGACCCATAGATAATCCTGATTGCAGGAAATGTAGGAAACGACCCAGTTGGAATTCCTCCGTCGGAACCTTCCGATCCTCGCACCACGCTACATATTTTCGCCAAATGCGGTGATAATGTTTCACGGTGACTTCCTTCCGTGCCTTAATCAAGGTAGGAATGACTTCTTCTGGAATGCCTTTCCCTTTTAGGATCTGGCGTTCAACCGCCATGCCGTCAAACGCAGCCGCGGTAAGTCTTGAAAAAGACAGGGACCCTGCTGTAGCAGGTCCCTTCTCAGAGGTAGAGGCCACGGTTCGTCCGTGAGCATCTCTTGAAGTTCCGGATACCAAGTCCTTCTCGGCCAATCCGGAACCACTAGTATTGTTCTTACTCTTCTTTGCCGTATGATCTTCAATACCTTTGGTATGAGCGGCAGAGGAGGAAACACATACACTGACTGGTACACCCAAGGAGTTACCAGTGCGTCCACAGCTATTGCCTGTGGATCTCTTGACCTGGCGCAATATTTGTCCAGTTTCTTGTTGAGGCGAGACGCCATCATGTCTACAATTGGTCTTTCCCAACGGTCTATTAACATGTTGAAGACTTCTGGATGTAGACCCCACTCTCCCGGATGAAGATCGTGTCTGCTGAGGAAGTCTGCTTCCCAGTTGTCCACGCCCGGGATGAACACTGCTGACAGTGCTATCACGTGATTCTCCGCCCAGCGAAGAATCTTGGCAGCTTCTGCCATTGCACTCCTGCTTCTTGTGCCGCCCTGCCTGTTTACATGGGCGACCGCCGTGATGTTGTCCGACTGAATCAACACCGGCTTTCCTTGCAGGAGAAGTTCCGCCTGGCTTAGAGCATTGTAGATTGCTCTTAGTTCCAGAATGTTTATGTGAAGAGACTTTTCCAGACTCGTCCATACTCCCTGGAAGTTTCTTCCTTGTGTGACTGCTCCCCAGCCTCTCAGGCTGGCGTCCGTGGTCACCAGGATCCAATCCTGAATGCCGAATCTGCGGCCTTCTAATAGGTGAGCCTTCTGCAACCACCACAGAAGTGACACCCTTGTCTTTGGTGACAGGGTTATTCGCAGGTGCATCTGCAGATGCGACCCTGACCATTTGTCCAACAGATCCCTTTGGAATATTCTTGCATGGAATCTGCCGAATGGAATTGCTTCGTAAGAAGCCACCATTTTTCCCAGGACTCTTGTGCATTGATGTACTGACACTTTTCCTGGTTTTAGGAGGTTCCTGACCAGATCGGATAACTCCTTGGCTTTTTCCTCTGGAAGGAAAACCTTTTTCTGAACCGTGTCCAGAATCATTCCTAGGAACAGCAGACGAGTTGTCGGGATTAAATGGGATTTTGGAATATTCAGAATCCACCCGTGTTGTCTTAGCACCTCTTGAGATAGTGCTAAAGCTGTCTCCAGCTGTTCTCTGGACCTTGCCCTTATTAGGAGATCGTCCAAGTATGGGATAACTAATACGCCTTTTCTTCGAAGAAGAATCATCATCTCGGCCATTACCTTGGTAAAGACCCGAGGCGCCGTGGACAATCCGAACGGCAGCGTCTGAAACTGATAGTGACAGTTTTGAACAATGAACCTGAGGTACCCCTGGTGTGCGGGGTAAATCGGAACGTGTAGATACGCATCCTTGATGTCCAAGGATACCATAAAGTCCCCTTCTTCCAGGTTCGCTATCACTGCTCTGAGTGACTCCATCTTGAACTTGAACTTTTTTATGTAGAGGTTCAAGGACTTCAGATTTAGAATAGGCCTTACCGAGCCATCCGGCTTCGGTACCACAAATAGAGTGGAATAATACCCCTTTCCTTGTTGTAATAGGGGTACTTTGACTATCACCTGCTGAGCGTACAGCTTGTGAATGGCTTCCAACACCCTCTCCCTTTCGGAAGAGACGGTTGGTAAGGCAGACTTCAGGAAACGATGAGGAGGATCCGTCTCTAATTCCAACCTGTACCCCTGAGATATTATCTGCAGGATCCAGGGGTCTACCTGCGAGTGAGCCCACTGCGCGCTGTAATTTTTGAGACGGCCCCCCACTGTCCCCGAGTCCGCTTGAGAGGCCCCAGCGTCATGCTGAGGTTTTTGCAGGAGCCGGGGAGGGCTTCTGTTCCTGGGAAGGAGCTGCCTGTTGGTGTCTCTTCCCTCTTCCTCTGCCTCGTGGCAGGTACGACAAGCCCTTTGCTCTCTTATTTTTGTAGGAGCGAAAAGGCTGCGGTTGAAAGGTCGGTGCCTTTCTCTGTTGGGGAGTGACTTGAGGTAAAAAAGTGGATTTCCCGGCAGTAGCCGTGGCCACCAAGTCTGATAGACCAACTCCAAATAACTCCTCCCCTTTATACGGCAAAACCTCCATGTGACGTTTTGAATCCGCATCGCCTGTCCACTGTCGTGTCCATAAGGCTCTTCTGGCTGAAATGGACATAGCACTCACCCGAGATGCCAGTGTGCAAATATCCCTCTGTGCATCACGCATATAGATAAATGCATCCTTTATTTGTTCTAACGACAGTAAAACATTGTCCCTATCTAGGGTATCAATATTTTCAATCAGGGATTCTGACCAAACTACTCCAGCACTGCACATCCAGGCAGTTGCTATAGCTGGTCGTAGTATAACACCTGCATGTGTGTATATATTCTTTTGAATAACTTCCATCTTTCTATCTGATGGATCCTTAAGTGCGGCCGTCTCAGGAGAGGGTAACGCCACTTGTTTGGATAAGCGTGTGAGCGCCTTGTCCACCTTAGGGGGTGTTTCCCAGCGCGCCCTAACCTCTGGCGGGAAAGGGTATAATGCCAATAACTTTTTTGAAATTATCAACTTTTTATCAGGAGCAACCCACGCTTCATCACACACGTCATTTAATTCTTCTGATTCAGGAAAAACTGTTTGTAGTTTTTTCACACCATACATAATACCCTGTTTTACGGTATCTGTAGTATCAGCTAAATGTAACGTCTCCTTCATTGCCAAAATCATATAACGTGTGGCCCTACTGGAAAATACGTTTGAATTTCTACCGTCGTCACTGGAATCAGTGCCCGTGTCTGGGTCTGTGTCGACCGACTGAGGCAAAGGGCGTTTTACAGCCCCTGACGGTGTTTGAGGCGCCTGGACAGGCATTAATTGATTGTCCGGCCGCCTCATGTCCTCAACTGTCACGTAATTCCACAAATAAAGGCATCCATTCTGGTGTCGACCCCCTGGGGGGTGACATCTGCATATTTGGCAATTGCTCCGCCTCCACACCAATATCGTCCTCATACATGTCGACACCACGTACCGACACACACCGCAAACTCACAGGGAATGCTCTAATGAAGACAGGACCCACTAGCCCTTTTGGGGAGACAGAGGGAGAGTCTGCCAGCACACACCACAAAGCGCTATATATACAAGGGATATCCTTATATTAAGTGCTCCCTTATAGCTGCTTTAATATATATATATATATAGCCATTAATGTGCCCCCCCTCTCTGTTTTACCCTGTTTCTGTAGTGCAGTGCAGGGGAGAGACCTGGGAGCCGTTCTGACCAGCGGAGCTGTGACAGAAAATGGCGCCGTGTGCTGAGGAGATAGGCCCCGCCCCTTTTTCGGCGGGTTCTTCTCCCGCTATTTTTCCAGTCAGGCAGGGGTTAAATATCTCCATATAGCCCCTATGGGCTATATGTGAGGTATTTTTAGCCTTGTATAAGGTTTATATTTGCCTCTCAGAGCGCCCCCCCCCAGCGCTCTGCACCCTCAGTGACTGCCCAGTGAAGTGTGCTGAGAGGAAAATGGCGCACAGCTGCAGTGCTGTGCGCTACCTTATGAAGACTGAGGAGTCTTCAGCCGCCGGTTTCCGGACCTCTTCACGCTTCAGCATCTGCAAGGGGGTCGGCGGCGCGGCTCCGGGACCGGACTCCACGGCTGGGCCTGTGTTCGATCCCTCTGGAGCTAATGGTGTCCAGTAGCCAAGCAGCAAATCCACTCTGCATGCAGGTGAGTTTACTACTTTCCCCCTAAGTCCCACGTTGCAGTGATCCTGTTGCCAGCAGGACTCACTGTAAAGAAAAAAAAACCTAAACTAAACTTTCTCTAAGCAGCTCTTTAGGAGAGCCACCTAGATTGCACCCTTCTCGTTCGGGCACAAAATCTAACTGGAGTCTGGAGGAGGGTCATAGGGGGAGGAGCCAGTGCACACCACCTGACCTAGTAAAGCTTTACTTTTTTGTGCCCTGTCTCCTGCGGAGCCGCTATTCCCCATGGTCCTTTCAGGAACCCCAGCATCCACTTAGGACGATAGAGAAATTTGATTTACCTGCTGTAGCTGTGGAAACCAGGTCCGTCAGCCCATCCCCAAACAATACATCCCCCTTATAGGGTAGTACTTCCATATGTTTCTTGGAATCCGCATCACCCGTCCATTGGCGAGTCCATAAGGATCTTCTCGCTGAGATCGCCATGGCATTGGCCCTAGAAGCTAGCAATCCAATGTCCCTTTGAGCATCCCTCATAAATAAGGCTGCGTCTTTTATATGGGCTAGAGTTAGGAATATATTATCCTTATCCATAGTATCAAATTGATCTGTCAGCTCATCTGTCCAAGCTGCAATTGCGCTACACACCCATGCCGACGCAATCGTCGGTCTTAGCACAGCACCCGTATGAGAATAAATACCCTTTAAGGTAGTTTCTTGCCTGCGATCTGCTGGGTCTTTAAGGGCCGCTGTGTCAGGAGACGGTAGCGCCACTTTCTTGTATAAGCGCGTCAGGGCCTTGTCCAAAGTGGGGGGTAATTCCCAAATCTCCCTGTCCTGCTTAGGGAAAGGGTATGCCATAGAAATTCTTTTGGGGATCTGCGGTCTCTTATCCGGAGTCTCCCAAGCTTTTCCAAAGAACTCATTTAATTCATGAGATGTGGGAAAATTAATAATCTGTTTCTTTTCCTTAAACATGTGTACCCTTGTGTCGGGGACTGAGGGTTCATCCACAATATCCAACACATCCCTTATTGCCACAATCATACACTGAATAGTTTTAGTCACCCTAGGGTGCAATTTTACTTCGTCATAGTCGACACTGGAATCAGAATCCGTGTCGGTAGTAGTGTCTTGTGTTAAGGGACGCTTTTGAGACCCCGACGGGCCCTGTGAGTCGGTCCAATCTGAGGATTGACCGCCTGATGTCCCCCCTAAACCAGCCTTATCAAGCCTTTTATGTAAAGATGCCATACTTGCATGCAACGTATGCCACATGTCCATCCAATCAGGAGTCGGCACAACCTACGAGGACACACCACTCATTTGCTCCACCTCCTCCTTGGAGAAGCCTTCCGCCTCAGACATGTCGACACACACGTACCGACACCCCACACACACAGGGATTTACCTATAAGGGGACAAAACCCCAACCAGGCCCTTAGGAGAGACGGAGAGATAGAGTATGCCAGCACACACCCAGCGCTTAAAAACACTGGAATATACAACCAGATAGCGCTTTTATATGTTTATAATCGTAATCTCCACTCACTGCGTCGCCAAAGTGCCCCCTTCCTCCTTTTTCCAACCTGTGAAGCTTAGCAGGGGAGAGAACAGGGAGCCAGCGTTTTCTCATGCAGCCTCTGTGGAGAAAATGGCGCTGGTTAGTGCTGAGGATCAAGCCCCGCCCACCCGACGGCGGGCTTCGGTCCCTTCATCATATATTAATAAAATGGCGGGGGTCCGCGGATTTACTGTCCCCCAGCCTAATCCACCTTATTTATGGCCAAAACGAGGTTTATTGCTGCCCAGGGCGCCCCCCCCTGCGCCCTGCACCCTTCAGTGCCTGCTTTGTGTGTGTGACTGGGAGCAATGGCGAGCAGCTTACCGCTGCGCGCTTACCTTATGAAGACCTGATGTCTTCTGCCACCTGAAGTCTTTTCCTCAATACTCACCCGGCTTCTATCTTCGGCATCTGTGAGGAGGACGGTGGCGGCGCGGCTCCGGGACGAACCCCAGGTGAGACCTGTGTTCCGACTCCCTCTGGAGCTAATGGTGTCCAGTAGCCTAGAAGCAGTGCCCAACTTTACAAGCCAGCTCTGCTTCTCTCTCCTCGCTCCCACGATGCAGGGAGCCTGTTGCCAACAGGACTCCCTGAAAATAAAAAACCTAACAAAATTATTTTTCCACAGAAAACTCTAGAGAGCTCTCTGCAGTGCACCCATTCTCCTCTGGGCACAAGATCTAACTGAGGTCTGGAGGAGGGGCATAGAGGGAGGAGCCAGTGCACACCTATAGTCAAAGTTCTTTTTAGGTGCCCTATCTCCTGCGGAGCCCGTCTATACCCCATGGTCCTTACGGAGTCCCCAGCATCCTCTAGGACGTAAGAGAAAATAAGAATTTACTTACCGATAATTCTATTTCTCGTAGTCCGTAGTGGATGCTGGGGACTCCGTAAGGACCATGGGGAATAGCGGCTCCGCAGGAGACTGGGCACAAAAGTAAAGCTTTAGAACTACCTGGTGTGCACTGGCTCCTCCCCCTATGACCCTCCTCCAAGCCTCAGTTAGGATACTGTGCCCGGACGAGCGTACACAATAAGGAAGGATTTTGAATCCCGGGTAAAACTCATACCAGCCACACCAATCACACATAATAACTTGTGATCTAAACCCAGTTAACAGCATGATAACAGAGGAGCTTCTAGAAAAGATGGCTCACTACAGCAATAACCCGATTTTTTGGTAACAATAACTATGTACCAGTATTGCAGACAATCTGCACTTGGGATGGGCGCCCAGCATCCACTACGGACCACGAGAAATAGAATTATCGGTAAGTAAATTCTTATTTTCTCTAACGTCCTAAGTGGATGCTGGGGACTCCGTAAGGACCATGGGGATTATACCAAAGCTCCCAAACGGGCGGGAGAGTGCGGATGACTCTGCAGCACCAAATGAGAGAACTCCAGGTCCTCCTCAGCCAGGGTATCAAATTTGTAGAATTTTACAAACGTATTTGCTCCTGACCAAGTAGCTGCTCGGCAAAGTTGTAAAGCCGAGACCCCTCGGGCAGCCGCCCAAGATGAGCCCACCTTCCTTGTGGAATGGGCTTTTACAGATTTTGGCTGTGGCAGGCCTGTCACAGAATGTGCAAGCTGAATTGTACTACAAATCCAACGAGCAATAGTCTGCTTAGAAGCAGGAGCACCCAGCTTGTTGGGTGCATACAGAATAAACAACGAGTCAGATTTTCTGACTCCAGCCGTCCTGGAAACCTATATTTCCAGGGCTCTGACAACGTCTAGCAACTTGGAGTTCTCCAAGTACCTAGTAGCCGCAGGCACCACAATAGGTTGATTCAGGTGAAACGCTGAAAACCACCTTAGGGAGAAACTGAGGACAAGTCCTCAATTCCGCCCTGTCCGAATGGAAAATCAGATGAGGGCTTTTACAGGATAAAGCCGCCAATTCTGACACGCACCTGGCCCAGGCCAACAGCATGACCACTTTCCATGTGAGATATTTTAACTCCACATATTTAAGTGGTTCAAACCAATGTGACTTTTGGAACCCAAAAACTACATTTAGATCCCAAGGTGCCACTGGAGGCACAAAAGGAGGCTGTATATACAGTACCCCTTTCACAAACGTCTGAGCTTCAGGGACTGAAGCTAGTTCTTTTTGGAAGAAAATTGACAGGGCCGAAATTTGAACCTTAATGGACCCCCATTTCAGGCCCATAGACACTCCTGTTTGCAGGAAATGTAGGAATCGACCTAGTTGAAAATTCCTCCGTCGGGGCCTTACTGGCCTCGCACCACGCAACATATTTTCGCCAAATGCGGTGATAATGTTTTGCGGTTATATCTTTCCTGGCTTTGATCAGGATAGGGATGACTTCATCCGGAATGCCTTTTTCCTTCAGGATCCGGCGTTCAACCGCCCTGCCGTTAAACGCAGCCGCGGTAAGTCTTGGAACAGACAGGGTCCTTGCTGGAGCAGGTCCCTTCTTAGAGGTAGAGGCCACGGATCCTCCGTGAGCATCTCTTGAAGTTCCGGTTACCAAGTCCTTCTTGGCCAATCCGGAGCCACGAATATAGTGCTTACTCCTCTCCATCTTATAATTCTCAGTACCTTGGTTATGAGAGGCAGAGGAGGGAACACATACACTGACTGGTACACCCACTGTGTTACCAGAGCGTCTACAGCTATTGCCTGAGGGTCCCTTGACCTGGCGCAATACTTGTCGAGTTTTATAAACATGTGGAAGACTTCTGGGTGAAGTCCCCACTCTCCCGGGTGGAGGTCGTGTCTGCTGAGGAAGTCTGCTTCCCAGTTGTCCACTCCCGGAATGAATACTGCTGACAGTGCTATCACATGATTTTCCGCCCAGCGAAGAATCCTTGCAGCTTCTGCCATTGCCCTTCTGCTTCTTGTGTCACCCTGTCTGTTTACGTGGGTGACTGCCGTGATGTTGTCCGAATGGATCAACTCCGGGTGACCTTGAAGCAGAGGTCTTGCTGAGCTTAGAGCATTATAAATGGCCCTTAGCTTCAGGATATTTATGTGAAGTGATGTCTCCAGGCTTGACCATAAGCTCTGGAAATTCCTTCCCTGTGTGACTGCTCCCCAGCCTCGCAGGCTGGCATCCGTGGTCACCAGGACCCAGTCCTGAATGTGCGGCCCTCTAGAAGATGAGCACTCTGCAACCACCACAGGAGAGACACCCTTGTGCTTGGTGACAGGGTTATCCGCTGATGCATCTGAAGATGCGACCCAGACCATTTGTCCAGCAGGTCCCACTGGAAAGTTCTTGCGTGGAATCTGCCGCATGGGATTGCTTCATAGGAAGCCACCATTTTTCCCAGAACCATCTCATTGATGTACTGAGACTTGGCTCGGTTATAGGAGGTTCCCGACTAGCTCGGATAACTCCCTGACTTTCTCCTCCGGGAGAAACACCTTTTTCTGAACTGTGTCCAGAATCATCCCTAAGAACAGAAGACGAGTCGTCGGAATCAGCTGCGATTTTGGAATATTGAGAATCCAATCGTGCTGCCGCAACACTACCTGAGATAGTGCTACACCGACCTCCAACTGTTCCCTGGATCTTACCCTTATCAGGGAATCGTCCAAGTAAGGGATAACTAAAATTCCCTTCCTTCGAAGGAGTATCATCATTTCGGCCATTACCTTGGTAAAGACCCGGGGTGCCGTGGACCATCCATACGGCAGCGTCTGAAACTGATAGTGACAGTTCTGTACCATAAACCTGAGGTACCCTTGGTGAGAAGGGTAAATTGGGACATGAAGGTAAGCATCCTTGATGTCCCAAGACATCATGTAGTCCTCTTCTTCCAGGTTCGCAATCACTGCTCTGAGTGACTCAATCTTGAATTTGAACCTCTGTATGTAAGTGTTCAAAGATTTTAGATTTAGAATCGGTCTCACCGAGCCGTCCGGCTTCGGTACCACAACAGTGTGGAATAATACCCCGTTCCCTGTTGCAGGAGGGGTACCTTGATTATCACCTGCTGGGAATACAGCTTGTGAATGGCTTCCAAAACTGTCTCCCTGTCAGAAGGAGACATCGGTAAAGCCGACTTTAGGAAACTGTGAGGGGGAGACGTCTCGAATTCCAATTTGTACCCCTGAGATATCACCTGAAGGATCCACTGGTCTACTTGCGAGTGAGCCCACTGCGCGCTGAAATTCATTGAGACGGGCCCCCACCGTGCCCGATTCTGCTTGTAAAGCCCCAGCGTCATACTGAGGGCTTGGCAGAGGCGGGAGAGGGTTTCTGTTCCTGGGAACTGGCTGATTTCTGCAGCCTTTTTCCTCTCCCTCTGTCACGGGGCAGAAATGAGGAACCTTTTGCCCGCTTGCCCACGAAAAGACTGCGCCTGATAATACGGCGTCTTCTCATGTTGAGAGGCGACCTGGGGTACAAACGTGGATTTCCCAGCTGTTGCCGTGGCCACCAGGTCTGAAAGACCGACCCCAAATAACTCCTCCCCTTAATAAGGCAATACTTCCAAATGCCGTTTGGAATCCGCATCACCTGACCACTGTCGTGTCCATAACCCTCTACTGGTAGAAATGGACAACGCACTTAGACTTGATGCCAGTCGGCAAATATTCCGCTGTGCATCACGCATATATAGAAATGCATCTTTTAAATGCTCTATAGGCAATAATATACTGTCCCTATCTAGGGTATCAATATTTTCAGTCAGGGAATCCGACCACGCCAACCCAGCACTGCACATCCAGGCTGAGGCGATTGCTGGTTGCAGTATAACACCAGTATGTGTGTAAATACCTTTTAGGATGCCCTCCTGCTTTCTATCAGCAGGATCCTTAAGGGCGGCCATCTCAGGAGAGGGTAGAGCCCTTGTTCTTACAAGCGTGTGAGCGCTTTATCCACCCTAGGGGGTGTTTCCCAACGCACCCTAACCTCTGGCGGGAAAGGATATAATGCCAATAAAATTTTTGAAATTATCAGTTGTTATCGGGGGAAAACCACGCATCATCACACACCTCATTTAATTTCTCAGATTCAGGATAACTACAGGTAGTTTTTCCTCACCGAACATAATACCCCTTTTTGGTGGTACTCGTATTATCAGAAATGTGTAAAACATTTTTCATTGCCTCAATCATGTAACGTGTGGCCAAACTGGAAGTCACATTTGTCTCTTCACCGTCGACACTGGAGTCAGTATCCGTGTCGGCGTCTATATCTGCCATCTGAGGTAACGGGCGCTTTAGAGCCCCTGACGGCCTATGAGACGTCTGGACAGGCACAAGCTGAGTAGCCGGCTGTCTCATGTCAACCACTGTCTTTTATACAGAGCTGACACTGTTACGTAATTCCTTCCAACAGTTCATCCACTCAGGTGTCGACCCCCTAGGGGGTGACATCACTATTACAGGCAATCTGCTCCGTCTCCACATCATTTTTCTCCTCATACAGGTCGACACAAACGTACCGACATACAGCACACACACAGGGAATGCTCTGATAGAGGACAGGACCCCACTAGCCCTTTGGGGAGACAGAGGGAGAGTTTGCCAGCACACACCAGAGCGCTATATATATATATATATATATACAGGGATAACCTTATATAAGTGTTTTTCCCCTTATAGCTGCTGTATCTTTAATACTGCGCGTAATTAGTGCCCCCCCCCCTCTCTTTTTTAACCCTTTCTGTAGTGTAGTGACTGCAGGGGAGAGCCAGGGAGCTTCCCTCCAACGGAGCTGTGAGGGAAAATGGCGCCAGTGTGCTGAGGAGATAAGGCCGCCGATAAGGGGGCGGAGCCTATCTCCCGTTTTTCTATGTATTCTGGCAGGGGTTAAATTCATCCATATAGCCCAGGAGCTATATGTGATGCATTTTTTGCCATCCAAGGTGTTTTTATTGCGTCTCAGGGCGCCCCCCCCCAGCGCCCTGCACCCTCAGTGACCGGAGTGTTTAGTGTGCTGAGAGCAATGGCGCACAGCTGCAGTGCTGTGCGCTACCTTGTTGAAGACAGGACGTCTTCTGCCGCCGTTTTTCCGAACCTCTTCTGTCTTCTGGCTCTGTAAGGGGGCCGGCGGCGTGGCTCTGGGACCCATCCATGGCTGGGCCTGTGATCGTCCCTCTGGAGCTAATGTCCAGTAGCCTAAGAAGCCCAATCCACTCTGCACGCAGGTGAGTTCGCTTCTTCTCCCCTTAGTCCCTCGATGCAGTGAGCCTGTTGCCAGCAGGTCTCACTGAAAATAAAAAACCTAAAACTAAACTTTTCACTAAGCAGCTCAGGAGAGCCACCTAGTGTGCACCCTTCTCGTTCGGGCACAAAAATCTAACTGAGGCTTGGAGGAGGGTCATAGGGGGAGGAGCCAGTGCACACCAGGTAGTTCTAAAGCTTTACTTTTGTGCCCAGTCTCCTGCGGAGCCGCTATTCCCCATGGTCCTTACGGAATCCCCAGCATCCACTTAGGACGTTAGAGAAAAGTGTATTTCAGTCACACGTGTAGCTGCAGAGTGCTCACGGCGTGTCTTTGGGTGTGTACGCACTGAGTCTACTTTGTACAGCCAGCGCGGCATTTGTACCCAAAGTACGTACACAGTACGGGGCTTTGTACGCTAGCGGAGTAAAAAGTACGAATGCTAAGGTTTGATCACAGCGGCCGCAGCAGCTCCATTTTAAAGTGTATTTAATGTGTTTTTAAAGTGTTGCTTTTAGTGCTGTATGTAAATCGACGTTTACAGTAGCTACCAGGAAGAAGAGACCATGAGGTGGGAGAATGTGTGCTTAGAAAGTAGAGTACTGGTTCTATTATGTTTGTGTATTTATTATGGTATGTTTAAAATTTCCTGACTATTTATTTATATTATGTAAATGTTTGACACAGCCTATACTATAGACCATCTATAGTGTTAAATATTAATACTGTCTTCTATACAGTTTCCAGTGTATAAAAAGACCAATGTTTACATTAATGTCCAGGTCGTTACTAGGATCATCTACTGCTTCCCCAGACTCCCGCACTTGCTCCAATGTGCCGCACAGTGGGAGATTGTGGAGCATATTTGGAAACCCCCCTCTAGAAATCCTGCGTTTGCCACTGTATACTGTAACCAATAAAGGGAAATGGCTCTGATGATCCCATTTGAATGTACTGTATGTATCTCTGATTTCCTCCCCCCCAAGAATGTAACAGCTGCATAATGGAGGTTAGGTGTAATCAGGGTGATTCTTGGTCTATTCAGGGAGTCAGGGAGACTGCTGCTATTTTAGGGAGTCTCCTCTGGAATGAGGGAGGGTAGGCAACCTTACTTGCCTACCTGACCCTCTCCATGAGGGAGAAAATGCTCTGTTCCTGGACTTTCCTGGTAATGTATGATTGCCATCACCTGTGGTGAAACTCCTTTCTTATCAATTAACTAGCTCACCACAGGTGATGGCAATCATACATTACCAGGAAAGTCCAGGAACAGAGCATTTTCTCCCTCTTGGAGAGGGTCAGGTAGGCAAGTATGTAGGCAACTATGCTGCAAGTTTTTAATACATGCCGCCAGTCTTCAATTTCTTATTGCGGTGATAAATTATAATTATAGGGTATATTAATAAATTTGCTAATGAGTAAATTATTTGATGCGATGGATAGAGACAGAATATCTGAATTTCCTGTGGGTTGTGCATTGTCTGCATCAAATCCAACCACAAAATACAGGGTGAGATTTTTTTAGTCAGCTTAAACATATGTGCTGAATTACAGATGCAGTGTGTAATAGAGTAGAGGTATAATTCTATAATAAAAGTACTACATAAAATTGTTTTCTACATAAAAGTCATCTTAGTATTATTATTATAGATGGAAAGATGCCCAGAAATAGCATCTGCTCCAGTACGTGAGGATTCCCAGGAAGAAACAAACACTTGGCGATAAACCTTAGCTGGCAATGTATAGACCTTTCAAAAGTTCATCATGAGTAAAAGTTGTTAATATAGTTTAGCTCCTTTATGCTACACGGAGGATTAGTTACTTTTTTTATAGTGTTAGGGGGGTTATTCAGGTTTCTTAGCACCATGGCCGGATTAACAATGGGGCGGATGGAGCTGCAGCTCCAAGCCCCCCATTGAAAATAGGCCCACAGACCTCCCTGCAGTGCAGGCAGTAGCCAGTGCTGGCAGGAAAAAAAACATTTCCTGTCAGCACATACATCAGCTCACTCACCTCCGGCTGCCCATTCACCCCCACACCAAACTGGTCAGCTTGTGTCCTGACCGCTTTGTGTTGCAAGGGGCGGGGCTTCGGACGGGCAAGGGGGCGGGACTTCGGACGGGCAAGGGGGCGGAGCCACGTAAATAGTTACGAGACAGCAGCCTCCTGTCAAGACCCTGCCCCTCTTTCATGAGGCATGTTATTGTTGGAAAGCTGCAGCAGGCAAGGTATGCTGCAGCAAAAGCAATCATGTTTTGATGGGCGAGGCTTCAGATGGGCATGGGGGCGGAGCCTCTGAGATATCTCCGAGGCTCCGCCCCCGAACCCATCAGAAGCCCCGCCCCTTGTCCATCCAAACGTAAATGTTTTTGCTGCAGCATACCTTTCCTGCTGCAGCTTCCCAACAATAACGTTGAAAGAGGGGAAGGGTCTTGACAGGAGGCTGCTGTCTTTTAGGAGAGCTGGGTCCCTGGATGTCAGAGCTGAGGGGGCATGCAAACCATGTGAGTAGCAGCCCACACCAGGCCCCGAGGTCTGCTACGTAAGTGGTGTCTATGTCAGTAAGTTTTGAAGGGGGGGGGGGGGGGGGGTGTGTGTGTGTCGCTAAGTAAGTAGTGTCTGTCAGTAAGTAGTGTCAGTAGGTTTTGCGTGTGTGTGTGTGTGTGTGTGTGTGTGTGTGTGTGTGTGAGTAAGTAGTGTCAGTAAGTTTTGCATTGTGTCTGTGTCAGTAAGTTTTGCATTCTGTGTGTGTGTGTGTGTCTGTGTAAGTTTTGTGTTGTGTCGTGTGTGTCAAAATGTTTTGCGTTGTGATTGTGTGTTAGTCAGTCCTGCAAGTGTGGCAGTACGCTCCGGTATGGCGTACCATTAAGAATGTGTCCGCCAGTACGCCATACCCCCGCCACACTGTAAAACACCACCACCAAGCTCCTAGATCTTGCTCGGAGGCGCCGCCAGAACCTTCTTCCTTTTCCAGGAAAAGGACTGCTGGAAGCATGAAGGTGATGTCATCACACTCCCACACCTGGCAGACTGGCAGAGAAAAAGTGACGATGGGGTGCCGGGCCACCGGTGTGTGGGTGGTATTCAGTATACCAGTTGTTGGGATCCCAGCGCACAGTATACCGGCGCCAGAATCCTGACAACCGGCATACTGACACCTTTTCTCCCTTTTGGGGGTCCACGAACCCCCTGGAGGGAGGATAGCGTGGCGCTTACGCGCGCCACTGAGCCCGCAAGGGGCTCATTTGCGCTCACTTTGCTGTTGGGAAGCCGGCAGTCTGGATCCCGGCGCCGGTATGCTGGCCGCCGGGGACCCAGCCGCTGGCAACTCATACTACACCCCGGTGAGTAACTAATGGTCGGGACCCCTCCCCACAAGTACAATAAGGCGGCACTACCAAGTTTTGCTGGTGCAGTAAGATTTATTGATCCAGAATCTTACTAAATAAATCTTACTGCACCAGCAAGACTCGGGAGTGCTGCCTCATTGTACTGTGTCCACAGCTTGAAAAACCGAAGTAGGGCACTGGAGCAAATATTCACATCATAACAGGATGAGTGCTGGGTACACATCTTATATATAATATTTTTTATTCTATAACAAGTGTCACATCCTGCTGTCCTTGTCTCTGTAGTCCGCAGGGACAGGCGGTGTCTGTGCCATGGATTCACATAATATATAACCACTTCACCTAGTGTCACATGGTTACATCCCTTAATGCAGAGGTTCCCAAACTGTGTGCCGTGGCTCCTTGGGGTGCCTTGGGACACTTGCAGGGGTGCCCTGGGTTGGTGGTCCAGGACCAATTCAAATTATTCATGGTCAATATAATAGGCAAAACCAGTGCTGGTGGCTGCCAGTTATAAAATATGTGGCTAAACAGAAGCAAATCTTGTCCCTTACCACACAACTGACCCTAAGGATGACCTATAAACCCGATCTACTTAATGTAATATTTCTTTCTAAAGTTCTCAATAAGAAATTTTTGGCCTAGGGGTGCCGTGAAAAAATTCTGATATTCTAGGGCACCGTGATTCAAAAAAGTTTGGAAACCACTGCCTTAATGACATGTGACCACGCCCACGGCACGCAGGCACAGTACCACTGAGAAAAAAATGCTGTGTGCACCACAGGTGTCAGTAAGAAGTGTCTGTCAGTAAGTAGTGTTTGTGTCAGTACATTTTGCATGGTGTCTGTGTCAGTAAGTTTTGTGTGTGTCAGTAAGTAGTGTTTGTCAGTAGGTTTTGTACTGTGTGTGTGTGTGTCAGTAAGTAGTGTCTGTCAGTAAGTGGTGGGTGTCTGTGTCAGTAATACCCCTTTCACACCGCAAAAATAACCTGGTATAGACTGGGTATATTGCTGGGTCGACACGTTCCGATGTGTGTTGTGAAAGGGGTCATGGGCGAATTTCGGATTGCCTGACCCAGTAATTCAACCCGGGAATAAAGAAGGGTTATTCTCGGGTTAAATACCAGGTCTGGTGCAGTGTGAACGGGTCACCCAGGTCGATGCAACCCGGGACCCCTTCACTGCATAGGGATGATCTCATCTCCCAGCACTGCCTCTGCACCTGATGCCGACTCCATCTCCGCCCACAGATGGCAACCCGAACCGGCAAATTGCCGGGTCGGATTGGCGGTGTGTAGGGTCAAATGCCGGGTCCCACCCAGGAATGGACCCATTTCCAATTCCCAGGTGGGACCCGGCATTGTGATGTGAGAGCGGTATAAGTATTGTGTTGTGTGTGTGTCAGTAAGTAATGTCTGTGTCAGTAAGTTTATCTGTGTTGTGCGTGTGTGTCAGTCAGTAATATCTATCAGTAAGTGTCTGTGTCGGTAAGTTTTGTGTTGTGAGTGTGTGCGTTAGTAAATAGTGTCTGTCAGTAAGTGGTGATTGTGTCAGTAAGCTTTGTGTTGTGTGTGTGTGTGTGTGTGTGTGTGTGTGTCAGTAAGTAGTGTCTGTTAGTAAGTGGTGACTGTCACTCACAAGGCATAGGCCACACCTCCTATTTAGACCACACCCACACCACACTGATCACACCCCCACATCACTAGTCACACCACTGCAGCGCTTGTTACACCTCCTGCCGAGGCACACAATAGGCCCTTCCTAAATTTCAGCTCCAGGCCCATATGGACCTTAATCTGGCATTGGTTAGCACAGTGCACATTAATGGGCAAAAACATGTTGCACTGCAGGGGAGGCAGATATAACATGTGCAGAGAGATTTAGATTTGGGTGGGTTATTTGGTTCTGTGCAGGGTAAATACTGACTGCTTTATTTTTGCACTGCAAGTTTGATTTTAGTTTGAACACATCCTACCCAAATCTAAATCTCTCTGCACACGTTACATCTGCCCCACCGGCAGTGCACATGGTTTTGCCCATTAATTATTTATTTTGGTTTGCTAACAAACCTGAATAAGGCCCCAAGTCACTCACATTAAAAGCATCATGCAGGAAAACTGGACTGTATAAACTGTTGTGGGTAAGAAGCAAAGCCGACCCTCCTACCTTCCTTAAGTAGCGCAAGCCGGGGGCTAAGCATATATGGAGTCTGATAAACTTCTTATTGTACGCTTCATATAGAAAAAGCTGAGCTGTGTAAACATCCACTGTTGTGGGAATAGCAGACAAAGCCGATCCCCCTGCCTCCCTCAGATAGCACAGATGGGTTTTTTATGTGTACGAGTCCACATTAATTTTACTGTTCTGTATGGCCATATATTGTTGAATACAATTATTATATATTACTATTAATGTATTATTAAGTGGTTATTATATTGGTAAACCAATTATGCAGTGCTTCTTAATAAACGACTGCTTATAGATTTTTATTCCCAGGAACAGTATAAACCAAGACCAAGAGGGTTAGTAGAAATATACATGAACTTACCTCAGTCTGGAAGGCAAAAAGCCCTCGGACGACAAAGGGCGCCCTGACAGCCTGCAGTGCCTCTCTCTCCACCAGCACAGATCTTATCATATCTTCTTCCACCACAACTCTTTTCTTAATGACCTTCACTGCAAGCTGCCTTCTGGTGACAGTGTCAGATGCCAGTAACACCTGTACGGTACAGAGAGACGTTACAGAAGCCGGAGGAAAGAGGTATGGCTCATACAGTAACTAATGATAACATTCTGTGTCAGGAGATAAGAGAATGGAAGCACAAATGCCTGGAATGAATAAAATAAGAATTTACTCACCGGTAATTCTATTTCTCGTAGTCCGTAGTAGATGCTGGGACTCCGTAAGGACCATGGGGAATAGCGGCTCCGCAGGAGACTGGGCACAACTATAAAGAAAGCTTTAGACTACTGGTGTGCACTGGCTCCTCCCACTATGACCCTCCTCCAGACTTCAGTTAGGATACTGTGCCCGGAAGAGCTGACACAATAAGGAAGGATTTTGAATCCCGGGTAAGACTCATACCAGCCACACCAATCACACCGTATAACTCGTGATACAATACCCAGTTAACAGTATGATAACAACTGAGCCTCTCAACAGATGGCTCAACAATAACCCTTTAGTTAAACAATAACTATATACAAGTATTGCAGACAATCCGCACTTGGGATGGGCGCCCAGCATCCACTACGGACTACGAGAAATAGAATTACCGATGAGTAAATTCTTATTTTCTCTGACGTCCTAAGTGGATGCTGGGACTCCGTAAGGACCATGGGGATTATACCAAAGCTCCCAAACGGGCGGGAGAGTGCGGATGACTCTGCAGCACCGAATGGGCAAACTCTAGGTCCTCCTCAGCCAGGGTGTCAAACTTGTAGAATTTAGCAAACGTGTTTGACCCCGACCAAGTAGTTGCTCGGCAAAGTTGAAGAGCCGAGACCCCTCGGGCAGCTGCCCAAGAAGAGCCCACCTTCCTCGTGGAATGGGCTTTCACTGATTTAGGATGCGGCAGTCCAGCCGCAGAATGTGCAAGCTGAATCGTACTACAGATCCAGCGAGCAATAGTCTGCTTTGAAGCAGGTGCACCCAACTTGTTGGGCGCATACAGGATAAAGAGCGAGTCAGTCTTTCTGACTCCAGCTGTCCTGGAAACATAGATTTTCAGGGCCCTGACTACGTCCAACAACTTGGAAGCCTCCAAGTCTTTTGTAGCCGCAGGCACCACGATAGGTTGGTTCAGATGATACCACTTTAGGGAGAAACTGGGGACGAGTCCTCAATTCTGCCCTATCCATATGGAAAATCAGATAAGGGCTTTTACATGACAAAGCCGCCAATTCTGATACACGCCTGGCCGAAGCCAAGGCCAACAACATGACCACTTTCCACGTGAGATACTTCAAATCCACGGTTTTCAGTGGCTCAAACCAATGTGACTTTAGGAAATCCAACACCACGTTGAGATCCCAAGGTGCCACTGGAGGCACAAAAGGGGGCTGAATATGCAGCACTCCCTTAACAAAAGTCTGAACTTCAGGTAGTGAAGCCAGTTCTCTCTGGAAGAAAATCGATAGAGCCGAAATCTGGACCTTAATGGAACCCAATTTAAGGCCCATAGTCACCCCTGAGTGTAGGAAGTGCAGGAAACGGCCCAGCTGAAATTCCTTCATTGGGGCCTTCCTGGCCTCACACCACGCAACATATTTTCGCCATATGCGGTGATAATGGTTTGCGGTTACTTCTTTCCTAGCTTTAATCAGCGTAGGAATGACTTCCTCCGGAATGCCCTTTTCCTTCAGGATCCGGTGTTCAACCGCCATGCCGTCAAACGCAGCCGCGGTAAGTCTTGGAACAGACAGGGCCCCTGCTGCAGCAGGTCTTGTCTGAGCGGTAGAGGCCATGGGTCCTCTGAGATCATTTCTTGAAGTTCCGGGTACCAAGCTCTTCTTGGCCAATCCGGAACAATGAGTATAGTTCTTACTCCTCTTCTCCTTATTATCCTCAGTACCTTTGGTATGAGAGGAAGAGGAGGGAACACATAAACCGACCGGTACACCCACGGTGTCACTAGAGCGTCCACAGCTATCGCCTGCGGGTCTCTTGACCTGGCGCAATACTTTTCTAGCTATTTGTTTAGGCGGGACGCCATCATGTCCACCTGTGGCCTTTCCCAACGGTTTACAATCATTTGAAAGACTTCTGGATGAAGTCCCCACTCTCCCGGGTGGAGGTCGTGCCTGCTGAGGAAGTCTGCTTCCCAGTTGTCCACTCCCGGAATGAACAATGCTGACAGTGCTAACACGTGATTTTCCGCCCATCGGAGAATCCTTGTGGCTTCTGCCATCGCCGTCCTGCTTCTCGTGCCGCCCTGTCGGTTTACATGGGCGACCGCCGTGATGTTGTCTGACTGGATCAGTACCGGCTGGTTTTGAAGCAGGGGTTTTACCTGACTTAGGGAATTGTAAATGGCCCTTAGTTCCAGAATATTTATGTGCAGGGAAGTCTCCTGACTTGACCATAGTCCTTGGAAGTTTCTTCTCTGTGTGACTGCCCCCCAGCCTCGAAGGCTGGCATCCGTGGTCACCAGGACCCAGTCCTGTATGCCGAATCTGCGGCCCTCTTGAAGATGAGCACTCTGCAGCCACCACAGCAGAGACACACTTGTCCTTGGAGCCAGGGTTATCAGCCGATGCATCTGAAGATGCGATCCGGACCACTTGTCCAACAGGTCCCACTGAAAGGTTCTTGCATGAAACCTGCCGAATGGAATCGCTTCGTAGGAAGCTACCATCTTTCCCAGGATCCGCGTGCAGTGATGCACCGACACCTGTTTTGGTTTTAGGAGGCCTCTGACTAGAGATGACAGCTCCTTGGCCTTCTCCTCCGGGAGAAACACTTTTTTCTGTTCTGTGTCCAGAACCATCCCCAGGAACAGTAGACGTGTCATAGGGACCAGCTGTGACTTTGGAATGTTTAGAATCCAGCCGTGCTGTTGTAGCACCTCCCGAGATAGTGCTACCCCGACCAACAACTGCTCCCTGGACCTCGCCTTTATCAGGAGATCGTCCAAGTACGGGATAATTAAAACTCCCTTCTTTCGAAGGAGTATCATCATTTCGGCCATTACCTTGGTAAAGACCCTCGGAGCCGTGGATAGACCGAACGGCAACATCTGGAATTGGTAATGACAATCCTGTACCACAAATCTGAGGTACTCCTGGTGAGGATGGTAAATGGGGACATGCAGGTAAGCATCCTTGATGTCCAGTGATACCATGTAATCCCCCTCGTCCAGGCTTGCAATAACCGCCCTGAGCGATTCCATCTTGAACTTTAATTTTTTTATATATGTGTTCAAGGATTTCAAATTTAAAATGGGTCTCACCGAACCGTCCGGTTTCGGTACCACAAACATTGTGGAATAGTAACCCCGTCCTTGCTGAAGTAGGGGTACCTTTACTATCACCTGTTGTGAATACAGCTTGTGAATTGCCTGTAACACTGCCTCCCTGCCTGAGGGAGTGGTTGGTAAGGCAGATTTGAGGAAACGGCAGGGGGGAGACGTCTCGAATTCCAGCTTGTACCCCCCGAGATACTATTTGAAAGATCCAGGGATCCACCCGTGAGCGAGCCCACTGATTGCTGAAATATTTGAGATGAGCCCCCACCGTACCTGGCTCCGCCTGTGGAGCCCCAGCGTCATGCTGTGGACTTAGAAGAAGCGGGGGAGGACTTTTGCTCCTGGGAACTGGCTGTATGCTGCAGCTTTTTTCGCCTACCTCTGCCTCTGGGCAGAAAGGACGCGCCCTTAACCCGCTTGCCCCTATTGGGCCGAAAGCACTGTACCTGATAATACGGTGCTTTCTTTGGCTGTGAGGGAACACGGGGTAAAAATGTAGACTTCCCAGCTGTTGCTGTGGAAACGAGGTCCGAGAGACCATCCCCGAACAACTCCTCACCCTTATAAGGCAGAACTTCCATGTGCCTTTTGGAATCTGCATCTCCTGTCCACTGCCGAGTCCATAACCCTCTCCTGGCAGAAATGGACTAATTTTGGATGCCAGCCGGCAAATATCCCTCTGTGCATCCCTCATGTATAAAAGTGCGTCTTTAATATGCTCTACGGTTAGCAATATAGTGTCCCTGTCTAGGGTATCAATATTTTCTGACAGGGAATCTGACCATGCAGCTGCAGCACTGCACATCCATGCTGAAGCAATAGCTGGTCTCAGTATAACACCTGTGTGTGTATATATAGACTTCAGGATAGCCTCCTGCTTTCTATCAGCAGATTCCTTCAGGGCGGCCGTATCCGGAGACGGTAGTGCCACCTTCTTTGACAAGCGTGTGAGCGCATTATCCACTCTAGGGGATGTTTCCCAACGTGCCCTATCCTCTGGCGGGAAAGGGTACGCCATTAGTAACCTCTTAGAAATTACCAGTTTCTTATCAGGGGAAGCCCACGCTTCTTCACACACTTCATGTAACTCCTCAGATGGAGGAAAAGCTACTGGTAGTTTTTTCTCTCCAAACATAATACCCTATTTTGTGGTACCGGGGGTAACATCAGAAATGTGCAACACATTTTTTCATTGCCTCAATCATGTAACGTGTGGCCCTACTGAAAGTTACATTAGTCTCATCGTCGTCGACACTGGAGTCAGTATCCGTGACGACATCTGTGTCTGCCATCTGAGGTAGCAGGCGTTTTAGAGCCCCTGATGGCTTTTGAGACGCCTGGGCAGGCACAGGCTGATAAGCCGGCTGTCCCACAATAGGTATGTCGTCAAACCTTTTATGCAAGGAGTCGACACTGTTGCGTAATTCCTTCCACAGCACCATCCACTCAGGTGTCGACCCCGCAGGGGGTGACATCACATTTACAGGCATCTGCTCCGCCTCCACATAAGCCTCCTCATCAAACATGTCGACACAGCCGTACCGACACACCGCATACACACAGGGAATGCTCTGACAGAGGACAGGACCCCACAAAGCCCTTTGGGGAGAGAGAGTATGCCAGCACACACCAGAGCGCTATATAACACAGGGATCCCACTATAAATTAGTGTTTTCCCTTATAGCTGCTTTTTATTTATATATATATATATATATATATATATATATATATATATATATATATATATATATATACTGCGCCTAAATTTAGTGCCCCCCCTCTCTTTTTTACCCTTCTGCAGCTTGCAGACTGCAGAGGAGAGCCAGGGAGCTTCCTTCCAGCGGAGCTGTGAGGGAAAAATGGCGCCAGTGTGCTGAGGGAGATGGCCCCGCCCCTTTTCCGGCGGACTTCTCCCGCTTTTTCTGGAATTCTGGCAGGGGTATTTTTACATCTATATAGCCTCTAGGACTATATATGATGTAGATTTGCCAGCCAAGGTGTCTTATATTGCCCTCAGGGCGCCCCCCCCCCCCCCCCCCAGCGCCCTGCACCCATCAGTGACCGGAGTGTGAGGTGTGCATGAGGAGCAATGGCGCACAGCTGCAGTGCTGTGCGCTACCTTGTTGAAGACTGAAGTCTTCTGCCGCCGATTTTCCGGAACACTTCTTGCTTCTGGCTTTGTAAGGGGGCCGGCGGCGCGGCTCCGGGAACGAACACCAAGGTCGGGTCCTGCGGTCGATCCCTCTGGAGCTAATGGTGTCCAGTAGCCTAAGAAGCCCAAACTACCACCAGTTAGGTAGGTTCGCTCTTCTCCCCTTAGTCCCTCGCTGCAGTGAGTCTGTTGCCAGCAGATCTCACTGTAAAATAAAAAACCTAAATATACTTACTTTCTAGGAGCTCAGGAGAGCCCCTAGTGTGCATCCAGCTCAGCCGGGCACAAGATTCTAACTGAAGTCTGGAGGAGGGTCATAGTGGGAGGAGCCAGTGCACACCAGTAGTCTAAAGCTTTCTTTATAGTTGTGCCCAGTCTCCTGCGGAGCCGCTATTCCCCATGGTCCTTACGGAGTCCCAGCATCCACTTAGGACGTCAGAGAAAGTAAGATATGTTAGTCTTGATTACATTGCATTGTCCATGTTGTGGGGTAATTGGGGAGGTCTGGTCACTGCTGTTCTGTGTAGCAGAGGTGAATGGGCGCTGCACACACCTGCCACTGGTGCTGAGTATAGTGAGAGGTCATTATGAAGGAGACCAGATGAGGATAAAGGGCAGCCGTGTGCTTTCCATGCACCCATCCATGATACAGACATACCCTATATATGACATAATGCCCCTGTCCTGTTCCAATCCCCTCCAGTATTGAGTTGTAAGCTCTACTGTGGCATTTGGTCAGGCCTGGCGCTACCCACTCAGCAAAGGAATGCAGAGCAGGTAGGCGCCGAGCTGGAGAGGCACTCTCCCTGCTCTGCGTCACTGCTTTTGTACATGACTGTTGCTGCCTGATGCCGCCGTGCTTGTCACACAGGCAGGGACATAGCCAGAACTTTGTGGGCACCATAGCAACATTTTGAAGATGCCCCATCCCAATGCTTCTAGAGAGACACTTCTCTGCAGAAGTTGTTAAGTTTATGCCCTGTAATAGTGCCCTAGTTCATTTTCTGAACCATAGTAGAGCCTTATTTAATGTTATGCCCCATAGTAGTACCCTTGGTCTTTTTATGAATCGCAGTAGTGCTTTAGGTCACCCTATGTGACATTTCAGAGCTGCCAGTAAACATTATGCTGCACAGTACCCCAAATTCACATTATGATATATAGTGCTCCCTGTTCATATTATGCCTCATTATTGTGCTCCGGTTCATATTATAGAACATTAGAATGCCCTCCAGTTAATTTTATACCACACTACAATAAGCAGGTCTATGTGCATACCTAGATATATTGCAAGCCCCAAGGAAAAAGTTTGAAAGGACCCCTGCGTACCACCCAATGGTGAAAAATTTATATAACACATGTAACTTTGACAGGGAAGGTGGGCCCCTCTCAGCTCTGGGCCCCATAGCAGCTGCAGTGCCTGCACCTATGGTAGCTATGCCCTTGTACACAGGCAGCGGCTACGGCAGCTGTATGAACCACGACATACAATTTACTGAAAATAATAAAATGGTCACCTCTTCTATAGTTATAGAACAGCGGGATGGCCAGACTTCAACAAACCAAACCCCACCCTCCAGTGAGATTGCAGCAAGCTCCACACCCTCTCGCTCCGCAGCGCCTCATCTTGCTGCTATGGCTGGCTTCTTCTCGGTTGCCAGGAAGCCCCCAGTTGCGGGCATTAGTGCACTAGAGGAAACGCGCTCTTGTGGCCGCCAAGGACACAGACAGGCAGCGCAGAAGATAGAAACACTGCATCCTGATCAGGTGGTCGTGGCTCCAAGTGCTGTGCAGCAGCTCAGGTCACTGGGCAGAGGGAGGGAATGGGGCACAACACCCACAAGTCACATGGTACCCAGTTTCATTCTGCTGTAACATCTGCTGTATTGCCGAGTTCTTTTCAGAACTATTTGTTGGCATTAAACATCATCCGACTCTCCTGCCTACGGATTACTTCCTCTCACTCCTACCAACAAGATTTTTCACGTGCTGCACCGCTTCTCTAGAATTCCCTACCTCTCCCCCTCAGACTCTCCACCTCTCTACAAAACTTCAAATGGGCTCTCAAAAACCACTTCTTCACCAAACCCAGCCAAATCTCATCCTAACCCTCTGTTCCACCCTCGCTATGTACCCCATCTGTGTCACCACTACCCTTTAGAATGTAAGTTCTCACGAGCAGGGTCCTCTTCCCTCATGTGCTTATCCTTTTTCTTACTTTAATAATCTTCAACTGCATCAACTCCAGCAGTCTTCTGCCACCTGATACTTATTCATGTGCTGATGTAGCTATATTTATTTACCCTGTACTTGTCCTATATTGTCGTCAACTGTAAGTTGCTGTTTTCCTGTTTTGATTATTTGTTTATGTACTCTGTAATTGGGCGCTGCGGAACCCTTGTGGTGCCATATAAATAAAGGATAACAGTGGCAAACGCAGGATTTTCATGGGGGGGGGGGGGGTTTCCGTACGTGTGTGTGTGTGTGTGTTTGTAACTGAGCAGCCAGCACACTGCACAAGATGTGTGTGTATGTATGTATGTATGTATGTATGTATGTATGTGTATAATATATATATATATATATATATATATATATATATATATATATATATATATATATATATATATATATATATATATATATATATATATATATATATATATCTATCTAAAATAAGATTTTACTCACCGGTAAATCTATTTCTCGTAGTCCGTAGTGGATGCTGGGAACTCCGTAAGGACCATGGGGAATAGCGGCTCCGCAGGAGACTGGGCACAATTAAAGAAAGCTTTAGGTCACCTGGTGTGCACTGGCTCCTCCCACTATGACCCTCCTCCAAGCCTCAGTTAGGACACTGTGCCCGGACGAGCTGACATAATAAGGAAGGATTTTGAATCCCGGGTAAGACTCTTACCAGCCACACCAATCACACTGTACAACTCGTGATACAATACCCAGTTTAACAGTATGAAAACAACTGAGCCTCTCAACAGATGGCTCAACAATAACCCTTTAGTTAACAGTAACTATGTACAAGTATTGCAGACAATCCGCACTTGGGACGGGCGCCCAGCATCCACTACGGACCACGAGAAATAGATTTACCGGTGAGTAAAATCTTATTTTCTCTGACGTCCTAGTGGATGCTGGGAACTCCGTAAGGACCATGGGGATTATACCAAAGCTCCCAAACGGGCGGGAGAGTGCGGATGACTCTGCAGCACCGAATGAGAGAACTCCAGGTCCTCCTCAGCCAGGGTATCAAATTTGTAGAATTTTGCAAACGTTTGCCCCTGACCAAGTAGCAGCTCGGCAAAGTTGTAAAGCCGAGACCCCTCGGGCAGCCGCCCAAGATGAGCCCACCTTCCTTGTGGAATGGGCTTTTACTGATTTAGGATGCGTCAGTCCAGCCGCAGAATGCGCCTGCTGAATTGTGCTACAAATCCAGCGAGCAATAGTCTGCTTAGAAGCAGGAGCACCCAGCTTGTTGGGTGCATACAGGATAAATAGCGAGTCAGTTTTCCTGACTTCAGCCGTCCTGGAAACATAAATTTTCAAGGCCCTGACTACGTCCAGTAACTTGGAGTCCTCCAAGTCCCTAGTAGCCGCAGGCACCACGATAGGTTGGTTCAAGTGAAAAGCTGATACCACCTTAGGAAGAAACTGGGGACGAGTCCTCAATTCTGCCCTATCCATATGGAAAATCAGATAAGGGCTTTTACATGACAAAGCCGCCAATTCTGACACACGCCTGGCCGAAGCCAAGGCCAATAACATGACCACTTTCCACGTGAGATATTTTAGATCCACGGTCTTAAGTGGCTCAAACCAATGTGATTTTAAGAAACTCAACACCACGTTGAGATCCCAAGGTGCCACTGGAGGCACAAACGGGGGCTGAATATGCAGCACTCCCTTCACAAACGTCTGAACTTCAGGCAATGAAGCCAGTTCTTTCTGGAAGAAAATCGACAGAGCCGAGATCTGTACCTTAATGGAGCCTAATTTCAGGCCCATAGTCACTCCTGTTTGTAGGAAATGCAGAAATCGACCTAGTTGAAATTCCTCTGTTGGGGCCTTTTCGGCCTCACACCAAGCAACATATTTCCGCCATATGCGGTGATAATGCTTTGCAGTTACACCTTTCCTGGCTTTAATCAGCGTAGGAATGACTTCCTTCGGAATGCCCTTTTCCTTCAGGATCCGGCGTTCAACCGCCATGCCGTCAAACGCAGCCGCGGTAAGTCTTGGAACAGACAGGGCCCCTGCTGCAGCAGGTCCTGTCTGAGCGGCAGAGGCCATGGGTCCTCTGAGATCATCTCTTGAAGTTCCGGGTACCACGCTCGCCTTGGCCAATCCGGAACCACGAGTATTGTTCTTACTCCTCGTTTTCTTATTATTCTCAGTACCTTTGGTATGAGAGGCAGAGGAGGGAACACATAAACTGACTGGTACACCCACGGTGTCACCAGAGCGTCCACAGCTATCGCCTGAGGGTCCCTTGACCTGGCGCAATATATCTCTCTAGTTTTTTGTTTAGGCGGGACGCCATCATGTCCACTTGTGGACGTTCCCATCGATTTACAATCAGCGTGAAGACTTCTGGATGAAGTCCCCACTCTCCCGGGTGGAGGTCGTGCCTGCTGAGAAAGTCTGCTTCCCAGTTGTCCACTCCCGGAATGAACACTGCTGACAGTGCTAGTACGTGATTTTCCGCCCATCGGAGAATCCTTGTGGCTTCTGCCATTGCCATCCTGCTTCTCGTGCCGCCCTGTCGATTTACATGGGCGACTGCCGTGATGTTGTCTGACTGGATCAGTACCGGCTGGTTTTGAAGCAGAGGCCTTGCCTGACTTAGGGCGTTGTAAATGGCCCTTAGTTCCAGAATATTTATGTGTAGGGAAGTCTCCTGACTCGACCATAGTCCTTGGAAGTTTCTTCCCTGTGTGACTGCCCCCCAGCCCCGAAGGCTGGCATCCGTGGTCACCAGGACCCAGTCCTGTATGCCGAATCTGCGGCCCTCTAGAAGATGGGCCCTCTGCAGCCACCACAGCAGAGACACCCTGGTTCTTGGAGACAGGGTTATCAGGCGATGCATCTGAAGATGCGATCCGGACCACTGGTCCAACAGGTCCCACTGAAAAATTCTGGCATGGAACCTGCCGAAAGGAATTGCTTCGTAAGAAGCCACCATCTTTCCCAGGACCCGCGTGCAGTGATGCACCGATACCTGTTTCGGTTTCAGGAGGTCTCTGACTAGAGATGACAGCTCCTTGGCTTTCTCCTCCGGGAGAAACACTTTTTTCTGGACTGTGTCCAGGATCATACCCAGGAACAGTAGACGTGTCGTCGGAACCAGCTGTGATTTTGGAATATTCAGAATCCAACCGTGCTGGTGTAGCACCTCCTGAGATAGTGCTACTCCCACCAACAACTGCTCCTTGGACCTCGCCTTTATTAGGAGATCGTCCAAGTACGGGATAATTAAAACTCCCTTTCTTTGAAGGAGTATCATCATTTCCGCCATTACTTTGGTAAACACCCTCTGTGCCGTGGAGAGTCCGAACGGCAGCGTCTGGAATTGGTAATGGCAATCCTGTACCACAAATCTGAGGTACTCCTGGTGAGGATAGTAAATGGGGACATGCAGGTAAGCATCCTTGATGTCCAGGGATACCATGTAATCCCCCTCGTCCAGGCTTGCAATAACCGCCCTGAGCGATTCCATCTTGAACTTGAATTTTTTTATGTAAGTGTTCAAGGATTTCAAATTTAAAATGGGTCTCACCGAACCGTCCGGTTTCGGTACCACAAACAGTGTGGAATAGTAACCCCGTCCTTGTTGAAGTAGGGGCACCTTGACTATCACCTGCTGGGAATACAGCTTGTGAATTGCCTCTAGCACAGCCTCCCTGCCTGAGGGAGTTGTCGGTAAGGCAGATTTTAGGAACCGGTGGGGTGGAGACGCCTCGAATTCCAGTTTGTACCCTTGAGATACTATTTGCAGGATCCAGGGATCCACCTGTGAGCGAGCCCACTGATCGCTGAAATTTTTGAGGCGGCCCCCCACCGTACCTGGCTCCGTCTGTGGAGCCCCACCGTCATGCGGCGGACTTGGAAGAAGCGGGGGAGGACTTTTGCTCCTGGGAACCTGCTGTTTGTTGCAGCCTTTTTCCCCTACCTCTGCCTCTGGACAGAAAGGACCCGCCTTTTCCACGCCTGTTTTTCTGAGTCCGAAAGGACTGTACTTGATAAAACGGCGCCTTTTTAGGCTGTGAGGGAACATGGGGTAAAAATGCTGACTTCCCAGCAGTTGCTGTGGAAACTAGGTCCGAGAGACCATCCCCGAATAACTCCTCACCCTTATAAGACAAAACTTCCATGTGCCTTTTTGAATCTGCATCCCCTGTCCACTGGCAAGTCCATAAGCCTCTCCTAGCAGAAATGGACAGTGCACTTATTTTAGATGCCAGCCGGCAGATCTCCCTCTGTGCATCTCTCATGTATAAGACTGAGTCTTTAATATGCTCTATGGTTAGCAGAATAGTGTCCCTGTCTAGGGTGTCAATATTTTCTGACAGGGAATCTGACCACGCAGCGGCAGCACTGCACATCCACGCTGACGCAATAGCAGGTCTAAAGGCCCCCATCCACTAGTCCGATTTGGACAGTTTTCTTCAGATTTCGACGCATCTGACCGTCAAATCTGAAGAAAAATGTCACATCGGATGGCTCTTCCGATCCGATGCGCACTCCCGTGTCAGATTTGTCTGAACTACAAATCTCTGAGGCTGCCCCAACTATTTATCGGAATCTGAAGAAATCAGGTGCACATCGGATTGTTTTTTTTTCTTCAGATGTATCTGATCAGATTCATCTGAAGCGTCACTTGACTGGCATCTCCCTGGCCACTCCCACCCACCAAGAGGGGGAACAGCGGCAGCAGCAGCATCAGATCAATCGCATGTAGCATGTGTGCATCAGATATATCTGATGCGATCTGACACATGATAGATCGCATCAGATACATCTGAAGTGAATGTAGTGAAAATTAAGCCCAGGGTCAGATCCGATTCCCGGGAAGCTCCCGGGAGAGCTCAAGAGAAATCTGATGAGATCTGCAGTTCAGACAAGTCTGAGTAGTGGATGGCCACCTTTAGTATAATGCCTGAGTGTGTATATACAGACTTCAGGATAGCCTCCTGCTTTCTATCAGCAGGCTCCTTGAGGGCGGCCGTATCCGGAGACGGTAGTGCCACCTTTTTAGACAAACGTGTGAGCGCTTTATCCACCCTAGGTGGTGTTTCCCAACGTGACCTATCCTCTGGCGGGAAAGGGAACGCCATAAGTAACTTCTTAGAGATTACCAATCTTTTATCAGGGAAAGCCCACGCTTCTTCACACACTTCATTTAATTCTTCTGATGGGGGAAAGACTATGGGTAGTTTTTTCTCCCCAAACATAATACCCTTTTTAGTGGTACCTGGGTTTATATCAGAAATGTGTAACACCTCTTTCATTGCTTCAATCATGCAACAAATGGCCTTAGTGGACATTAGACTAGACTCATCGTCATCGACACTGGTGTCAGTATCCGTGTCGACATCCGCGTCTGCCATCTGAGGTAGCGGGCGTTTTAGAGCCCCCGATGGCCTTTGAGACGCCTGGACAGGCACGAGCTGAGAAGCCGGCTGTCCCGCATTTGGCATGTCGTCAAATTTTTTGTGTAAGGAGTCGACGCGTGCACGCAATTCCTTCCATAAGTCCATCCACTCAGGTGTCTGCCCCGCAGGGGGTGACATCCCTTCTATATGCAACTGCTCCGCCTCCACCTCATTATCCTCATCAAACATGTCGACACAGCCGTACCGACACACCGCACACACACAGGGAATGCTCTAACAGAGGACAGGACCCACAAAAGCCCTTTGGGGAGACAGAGTGAGAGTATGCCAGCACACACCAGAGCGCTATATAATGCAGGGACAACTGAATTATGTCCCCTATAGCTGCTGTTATATATACTGCGCCCAAATTTAGTGCCCCCCCTCTCTTTTTTACCCTTTTCTGTAGTGTAGACTGCAGGAGGGAGCTTCCTTCCAGCGGAGCGGTGAGGGAGAAATGGCGCCAGTGTGCTGAAGGAGATAGCTCCGCCCCTTTTTCGTGGACTATTCTCCCGCTTTTTTCTGGATTCTGGTTATATATTGTGGTATTTTTGCCAGCCAAGGTCTTTTTATTGCTGCTCAGGGCGCCCCCCCCTAGCGCCCTGCACCCTCAGTGACCGGAGTGTGAAGTGTGTATGAGGAGCAATGGCGCACAGCTGCAGTGCTGTGCGCTACCTTGGTGAAGACTGATGTCTTCTGCCGCCGATTTTCCGGACCTCTTCTTGCTTCTGGCTCTGTAAGGGGGGCGGCGGCGCGACTCCGGGACCGAACACCAAGGCCAGTTCCATGCGGTCGGTCCCTCTGGAGCTAATGGTGTCCAGTAGCCTAAGAAGCCCAAGCTAGCTGCAAGCAGGTAGGTTCGCTTCTTCTCCCCTTAGTCCCTCGCTGCAGTGAGCCTGTTGCCAGCAGGTCTCACTGTAAAATAAAAAACCTAAATATATACTTTCTTTCTAGAAGCTCAGGAGAGCCCCTAGTGTGCATCCAACCTCGGCCGGGCACAAAATCTAACTGAGGCTTGGAGGAGGGTCATAGTGGGAGGAGCCAGTGCACACCAGGTGACCTAAAGCTTTCTTTAATTGTGCCCAGTCTCCTGCGGAGCCGTTATTCCCCATGGTCCTTACGGAGTTCCCAGCATCCACTAGGACGTCAGAGAAATAATATATATATATATATATATATATATATATATATATATATATATATTATATATATATATATATATATATACACACATACATACATACATACATATACACACACACACACACACACACACACACATATATATATACACACACACATACATATACACACACACACACAGAACATCTGTACATAGACATACACACACATACTGTACACAGCATACATGCATACACAGTTTACATGCACACATCATACACACACACACAGTATACATACATACTAACACAGTATACATGCAAACATACACATACATAGTATGCATGCACACAGCATACACACACACACACACACACACACACACACACACACACACACACACTGTACATACATAGTATACATGCACACAGCATACATACACACACACACACACACACACACAATACATGCACACAGCATACTGTACATACACAGTATACATGCACACACAGTACACATGCATACAGCATATATACACATACCTCCCAACATGACCCTCTCCAGGAGGGACAGAATGCTCTGCTTCTGGACTTTTCTCTTCATTTATAATTGCTGGCACCTGTTTTGAACAGGGTAATGGATAAGAAAGGTGTTTCAGCACAGGTGATGGTAATTATAAATGAAGAGGGAAGTCCAGGAGTAGAGCATTCTGTCCCTCCTGGAGAGGGTCATGTTGGGAGGTATGTATACATAGTTACACAAACACACACTACACATACATTATTACACACACACTAAACATTTACATAACAATACACACACCCATTGACAGTAAACAAAACCCCCTCCTCACCTTATACTACTCACAAACTACAGTGGGAGCCAGAGCCAAAGACAGCAGCCACTGCCTCACGTAGCTCTGTCTCATGGCCCCTTGAACTGCCTGAGAGGAGCTGCGCTTCCGCTGCAGCTCCCCCTACAGGCAGGCAGCAGCCAGGTTCTCACTGTCACTCGGACAATGTAAGGAGGAGGGAGATGCTTTATAAGCTTCTCCTCGTTTAAAAAAATAAAAACGGATGGCAACACTGATGGATCGGAGGGCAGGGGGGTTTCTAGGTACTCGGAAACCCCCCCTGCGTGCGCGTATGGATAATAATAATAATAATAATAATAATAATAGTTAGTTACCACTCCAGTCTGTGGCGCCTGTGTCCTCCAGCACCAGCATGCACCAGAATATGAGCCAATGGGTGGTACTCATGTGACCGCCGGTCAGCTGACCGACAGTCACATGACCTCCTCCGTGAGCCCGACGGCTCACTATCCCGATGGTCGGCATGCCGACCAACAGGGACTATTTCCACTCGTGGGTGTCCACGACACCCATAGAGCGGGAATAGAACCCGTGGCGACCGCAGGTCGCCACCGAGCCGTGGCGAGCGCAGCGTGGCGAGCGCAGCGAGCCCGCAAGGGGCTTGCTGCACTCGCCCCTCCCCGCCGGGATCCCGGCGTCGGTATGCTGCCGGGATCCCGGCGTCGGTAAGGTGACCGGCGGTCAGGAGACCGCCGGTCACCAGTACTACACCCGAGCCAATAGCAGTGGTGCATTGTGGATTCCAGGAGGTGTGGACACAAGGGACTCATTTGTAATCATGAGGGGAGGGGTCTCCCGCTCTCTTCATACTGTGTTACCCCCCCTCCTCTCTGTGTTCTGTCCCAGTCTTGTGTCTCTCCCCCCAGTGTTCTGTCAAAGTCACCGTATCACCCCCCATGTCCTGTCACTATGTCACCCCCCCTGTCTTATCACTGTGTCACCACCCATGTCCTGTCACTGTGTCAGAACCCCTGTCTATGTTCTGTCACTGTCACCCCCCTGTGTCCTGTCACTGTGTTACCCCCCTGTGTTCTGTCACTGTGTTAGCCCCCATGTTCTGTCACTGTGTCACACCCCTGTGTCCTGTCACTGTGTTACCCCCCATGTCCTGTCACTGTGTCACAACTCCTCTCTGTGTTCTGTCACTGTCACCACCCCATGTCCTGTCACTGTGTCACCCCCATGTTCTGTCACTGTGTTACCCCCCATGTCCTGTTACTGTGTCACCCCCGTGTCCTGTCACTGTGTCACCCCCCATGTCCTGTCACTGTGTCACCCCATGTCCTGTCACTGTGTCACAACCCCTCTCTGTGTTCTGTCACTGTAACCCCCTCTGTGTCCTGTCACTGTGTCACCCCCCCATATTCTATCACAGTTTCACCCCCCTGTGCCCTGTCACTGTGTCACCCCCTGTGTCCTGTCACTGTGTCACCCCCTCTGTGTTCTGTCACTGTGTCACCAAACCTCAGTGTTCTTCCCAGCTAGTGTGTCACTGTCACCACCTCTGTGTTGTGTCACCCCCATGTCTTGCCACTATGTCACAACCCCATGTGTGTGTTATTCCCATCCATTGTCTCACCCCCGTGTTGTGTCACTGTCACACACCTCTGTGTTCTTCTTTCACTGAGTCAACTCCCCCGTGTTCTGTCCCTGCCGCTGTGTCAACCCCCTTGGTTTTTTGTCCCAGTCACTGTGTCTCCCCCTATATTCTGTCCCAGCTGTTGTGTCAACCCCCCTGTTTCTCTAACGTCCTAGTGGATGCTGGGGACTCCGTCAGGACCATGGGGGATAGCGGGCTCCGCAGGAGACAGGGCACATCTAAAAAAGCTTTTAGGTCACATGGTGCGTACTGGCTCCTCCCCCTATGACCCTCCTCCAAGCCTCAGTTAGGTTTTTGTGCCCGTCTGAGAGGGTGCAATCTAGGTGGCTCTCTTAAAGAGCTGTTTAGAAAAGTTTTTTTAGGTTTCAATCTCGGTGATTCCTGCTGGCAACAGGATCACTGCATCGAGGGACTTAGGGGAGAGATTTCCAACTCACCTGCGTGCAGGATGGATTGGAGTCTTAGGCTACTGGACACTTAGCTCCAGAGGGAGTCGGAACACAGGTCAGCCTGGGGTTCGTCCCGGAGCCGCGCCGCCGATCCCCCTTACAGACGCTGAAGAGACGGCAGAACGGAGGTCCGGAAAACAGGCGGCAGAAGACTTCACAGTCTTCATGAAGGTAGCGCACAGCACTGCAGCTGTGCGCCATTGTTGTCACACGGCTCACTGACTCAGTCACGGAGGGTGCAGGGCGCTGCTGGGGGCGCCCTGGGCAGCAATATAATTACCTTTAGTGGCAAAAGAAATACATCACATATACCCATTAAGGCTATATGTATGTATTTTGACCCAGGCCAGTTTCTTAAAAACCGGGAGAAAAATCCCGCCGAAAAAGGGGCGGAGCTTATTCTCCTCAGCACTCAGCGCCATTTTCCTGCTCAGCTCCGCTGGTGAGGAAGGCTCCCAGGACTCTCCCCTGCACTACAGAAACAGGGTAACAAAGAGAAGGGGGGCATAAATTGGCGATATTTATATATTAAGAGCGCATATATAGTAAACAACACCTTCTAGGGTTGTTTTTATACATTATAGCGCTTTTGGTGTGTGCTGGCAAACTCTCCCTCTGTCTCCCCAAAGGGCTAAGGGGTCCTGTCTTCGATTAGAGCATTCCCTGTGTGGCTGCTGTGTGTCGGTACGTGTGTGTCGACATGTATGAGGACGATGTTGGTGTGGAGGCAGAGCAATTGCCGATGATGGTAATGTCACCCCCTAGGGAGTCGACACCGGAATGGATGGCTTTAGTTATGGAATTACGTGATAATGTCAGCACACTGCAAAAGTCAGTTGACGAAATAAGACACCCGGCAAACCAGTTAGTACCGGTTCAGGCGTCTCAGACACCGTCAGGGGCTGTAAAACGTCCTTTACCTCAGTCAGTCGACACGGGTACCGACACAGATGAATCTAGTGTCGACGGTGAAGAAACAAACGTATTTTCCAATAGGGCCACACGTTATATGATCACGGCAATGAAGGAGGCGTTACAGATCTCTGATACTGCTGGTACCTCAAAAAGGGGTATTATGTGGGGGGTGAAAAAACTACCTGTATTTTTCCCAGAATCAGAGGAATTGAATGATGTGTGTGATGAAGCGTGGGTTACCCCCGATAGAAAAGTGCTAATTTCAAAGAAGTTGTTGGCATTATACCCTTTCCCACCAGAGGTTAGGGCGCGCTGGGAAACACCCCCTAAGGTGGATAAGGCGCTCACACGTTTATCAAAGCAAGTGGCGTTGCCGTCTCCTGATACGGCCGCCCTCAAGGATCCAGCAGATAGGAGGCTGGAAACTACACTGAAGAGTATATACACACATACGGGTGTTATACTGCGACCGGCAATAGCCTCAGCCTGGATGTGCAGTGCTGGGGTAGTGTGGTTGGATTCTCTGACTGAAAATATTGAGACCCTGGATAGGGACAGTATTTTATTGACTCTAGAGCAATTAAAGGATGCTTTTCTTTATATGCGAGATGCTCAGAGGGATGTTTGTACTCTAGCATCAAGAGTAAGCGTGATGTCCATATCTGCTAGAAGAAGTTTATGGACGCGACAGTGGTCAGGTGATGCGGATTCCAAGAGGCATATGGAAGTATTGCCATATAAAGGAGAGGAATTGTTTGGGGTCGGTCTTTCGGACCTGGTGACCACGGCAACTGCCGGCAAATCCACCTTTTTACCTCAGACTCCGTCGCAACAGAAAAAGACACCGTCTTTTCAGCCGCAGTCCTTTCGCTCCTATAAAAAGCGACCAAAAGGACAGTCTTATCTGCCGAGAGGCAGAGGAAAGGGTAAGAAAGGGCAGCACGCAGCCCCTGCCCAGGAACAGAAGCCCGCCCCGGCTTCTACAAAGCCATCAGCATGACGCTGGGGCTTTACAAGCGGACCCAGGAACGGTGGGGGGTCGACTCAAGATTTTCAGCAATCAATGGGCTCACTCACAAGTGGACCCGTGGGTCCTGCAGATAATATCTCAGGGTTACATGCTGGAGTTCGAAAGGTTTCCCCCTCGCCGGTTCCTAAAGTCTGCTTTACCAACGTCTCCCTCAGAAAGGACGTCGGTTTTGGAAGCCATTCACAAGCTGTATTCTCAGCAGGTGATAGTCAAGGTACCCCTCCTACAACAAGGAAAGGGGTATTGTTCCACACTATTTGTGGTACCGAAGCCGGACGGTTCGGTAAGACCTATTCTAAATCTGAAATCCTTGAACCTGTACATACAGAAATTCAAGTTCAAGATGGAGTCACTCAGAGCAGTGATAGCGAATCTGGAAGAAGGGGACTTCATGGTGTCCCTGGACATAAAGGATGCTTATCTGCATGTCCCAATTTACCCCTCACACCAAGGGTATCTCAGGTTCGTGATACAAGACTGTCATTATCAGTTTCAGACGCTGCCGTTTGGTTTGTCCACGGCCCCTCGGGTCTTTACCAAGGTAATGACCGAAATGATGGTTCTTCTACGAAGAAAAGGCGTATTAATTATCCCTTACTTGGACGATCTCCTGATAAGGGCAAAGTCCAGAGAACAGCTGGAAGTCGGTGTAGCACTAACCCAGGTAGTGCTTCAGCAACACGGGTGGATTCTGAATCTTCCGAAATCTCAATTGACCCCGACAACTCGTCTGCTGTTCCTGGGAATGATTCTGGACACGGTTCAGAAAAAGGTGTTTCTCCCGGAGGAGAAAGCAAGGGAGTTATCCGAACTTGTCAGGAACCTCCTAAAACCAGGAACGGTGTCAGTACATCAATGCACAAGAGTCCTGGGAAAGATGGTGGCTTCATACGAAGCGATTCCATTCGGCAGATTCCATGCACGGACTTTTCAGTGGGATCTGCTGGACAAATGGTCCGGATCGCATCTGCACATGCATCAGCGGATAGCACTGTCACCGAGAACAAGGTTGTCTCTCCTGTGGTGGCTGCAGACTGCCCATCTGTTAGTGGGCCGCAGATTCGGCATACAGGACTGGGTCCTGGTGACTACGGATGCCAGCCTACGAGGTTGGGGAGCAGTCACAAAGGGAAGAAACTTCCAGGGCGTGTGGTCAAACCTGGAGACGTCTCTTCACATAAATATACTGGAGCTAAGAGCGATCTACAATGCTCTAAGTCTGGCAAAACCGCTGCTTCAGGGTCAGCCGGTGTTGATCCAGTCCGACAACATCACGGCAGTAGCACACGTAAACCGACAAGGCGGCACGAGAAGCAGGAGTGCAATGGCAGAAGCTGCAAGGATTCTGCGCTGGGCGGAGAATCATGTCATAGCACTGTCAGCAGTGTTCATCCCGGGAGTGGACAACTGGGAAGCAGATTTCCTCAGCAGACACGACCTTCACCCGGGAGAGTGGGGACTTCATACAGAAGTTTTCCACATGATTGTGAACCGTTGGGAAAAACCAAAGGTAGACATGATGGCGTCTCGCCTCAACAAAAAATTGGACAGGTATTGCGCCAGGTCAAGAGACCCTCAGGCAATAGCTGTGGACGCTCTGGTAACACCGTGGGTGTACCAGTCAGTGTATGTGTTCCCTCCTCTGCCTCTCATACCAAAGGTACTGAGAATTATACGGAAAAGAGGAGTAAGAACGATACTGGTGGCTCCGGACTGGCCAAGGAGAACTTGGTATCCGGAACTTCAAGAGATGCTCACGGAGGATCCGTGGCCTCTACCTCTAAGAAGGGATCTGCTTCAGCAGGGACCTTGTATGTTCCAAGACTTACCGCGTCTGCGTTTGACGGCATGGCGGTTGAACGCCGGATTCTAAAAGAAAAGGGCATTCCAGAGGAAGTTATTCCTACCTTGATTAAGGCTAGAAAGGAAGTGACTGTACAACATTATCACCGCATTTGGCGAAAATATGTTGCGTGGTGTGAGGCCAAGAAGGCTCCAACGGAAGAATTTCAATTGGGTCGATTCTTACATTTCCTGCAAGCAGGATTGTCTATGGGCCTAAAATTGGGGTCCATTAAAGTTCAAATTTCGGCCTTATCAATTTTCTTCCAGAAGGAATTGGCGTCAGTGCCTGAAGTACAAACTTTTGTCAAAGGTGTACTACATATACAACCCCCAATAGTGCCTCCAGTGGCACCGTGGGATTTGAACGTGGTTCTAAATTTTCTCAAATCTCATTGGTTTGAGCCGTTAAAATCGGTAGAATTAAAATACCTTACATGGAAGGTAACCATGCTGTTGGCCCTGGCTTCTGCCAGGAGAGTTTCAGAGTTGGCAGCTTTGTCATACAAGAGCCCATATCTGATATTCCATTCGGACAGGGCAGAATTGAGGACACGTCCTCAATTTCTCCCTAAGGTGGTTTTCGGCATTTCACTTAAACCAGCCTATTGTGGTGCCTGCGGCTACTAGCGACTTGGAGGACTCCAAGTTACTGGACGTTGTCAGAGCATTAAAAATATATATTTCAAGGACAGCTGGAGTCAGAAAAACTGACTCGTTGTTTACATTGTATGCACCCAACAAGATGGGTGCTCCTGCGTCTAAACAGACGATTGCACGTTGGATCTGTAGCACAATCCAACTTGCACATTCTGTGGCAGGCGTGCCACAGCCTAAATCTGTAAAGGCCCACTCCACAAGGAAGGTGGGCTCATCTTGGGCGGCTGCCCGAGGGGTCTCGGCATTACAACTTTGCCGAGCAGCTACGTGGTCAGGGGAGAACACGTTTGTAAAATTTTACAAATTTGATACTCTGGCTACAGAGGACCTGGAGTTTTCTCATTCGGTGCTGCAGAGTCATCCGCACTCTCCCGCCCGTTTGGGAGCTTTGGTATAATCCCCATGGTCCTGACGGAGTCCCCAGCATCCACTAGGACGTTAGAGAAAATAAGAATTTACTTACCGATAATTCTATTTCTCATAGTCCGTAGTGGATGCTGGGCGCCCATCCCAAGTGCGGATTGTCTGCAATGCTTGTACATAGTTATTGTTACAAAATCGGGTTATTACTGTTGTTGTGAGCCATCTTTTCAGAGGCTACTTCGTTTTGTTATCATACTGTTAACTGGGTTCAGATCACAAGTTGTACGGTGTGATTGGTGTGGCTGGTATGAGTCTTACCCGGGATTCAAGATCCTTCCTTATTGTGTACGCTCGTCCGGGCACAGTACCTAACTGAGGCTTGGAGGAGGGTCATAGGGGGAGGAGCCAGTACGCACCATGTGACCTAAAAGCTTTTTTAGATGTGCCCTGTCTCCTGCGGAGCCCGCTATCCCCCATGGTCCTGACGGAGTCCCCAGCATCCACTACGGACTATGAGAAATAGAATTATCGGTAAGTAAATTCTTATTTTTCTGTCCCAGTCACTGTGTCAACCCCCTCTGTGTTCTTTTCCAGACAGTGTGCGGCACCCCCCCCCCCCCCCCCCCCCCCCCCCCCGTGTTTGGTCCCAGTTACTGTGTTACCCCCCACCATGTCTATGATCTGTCCCAGTCACTGTGTCTGCCCAAATCCTCCCTGCAGAAAATACAACCCCCCACTCGCACACACACCATTTCACACGTAACACTATTCACATCAGTAAAGATAGGCTGCATTTACACACAGACACAAATGGGATTTGGACACAAACCTATATAAATGACTATTGTGTAACCAATGTCACTATGGCAGGTTTGTTATTATATATAGCTGTGTGTATATACAGTTAGCATAATGGTGACAACATGAGAAATCAGACAGAAAACACAAATCTTACTCTTCCGTAGCTGCCCCGGCCGAGCTCTTGGTGGTAAATGAACTGCCCGATGGATAATGGGGTTCTGCAGCCGGGGCCGGCTGAGGAGACTCCGCTGCCTCCTATTGGGGTAATAAAGGAAGAGGTTATACATTTACTCTTTATATAAATGATGAGTCAGACAGCGGATATTATACAAATCAGTATTCAGCTGCTGCATCGGGGCCTATGGCATCTTGTATTTTAAGGCTCATAGTAAAGGATATTTAAACCAAATACAAGTTATTTTTGTTTTCTAAAAGTGCCACACATATAATTTCCACACATTTACATGTGTTATTACAGGTTGAGTCTCCCTTATCCAAAATGCTTGGGACCAGAAGTATTTTGGATATCGGATTTTTCCGTATTTTGGAATAATTGCATACCATAATGAGATATCATGGTGATGGGACCTAAATCTAAGCACAGAATAGATTAATGTTTCATATACACCTTATACACACAGTCTGAATGTAATTTTAGCCAATATTTTTAATAACTTTGTGCATTAAACAAAGTGTGTGTACATTCACAGAGTTCATTTATGTTTCATATACACCTTATACACACAGCCTGGAGGTCATTTAATACAATATTTGTAATAACTTTGTGTATTAAACAAAGTTTGTGTACATTGAGCCATCAGAAAACAAAGGTTTCACTATTTCACTCTCACTCAAAAAATTCTGTATTTCGGAATATTCTGTATTTCGGAATATTTGGATATGGGATACTCAACCTGTAGTTCTTTTATTTTATTAAATACAATTTGTATTTTAGTTTTAGTGCAGCTACAGACACCTTTACATCATTTAAAACAAAACTCCCCAATTCACAGTCACTTACAGCAACATATTGTCACTGTGATGTGTAACACGCGCCCAATTCCTAACAACTATTAGGGTGTATTATACATACAGGGCTCTATGGGGTTTATAACACAGCTCAGTCACTCAGCACAGTCTCTTACTCCATATTGTTCACTGATTTTTCTGGTGTAGACATATCTTAATTATTACAGGTGACTATTATATCCTCTGCGGTTATATATCCTGTCTGGGTTTTTTTCATTCAGTGTATAACAGGAAAAGCCTGCTTCATCTACCTGAGAGATACAAGTTATATTCCACTATATACTATAAATCATGGGTCTTCAACCTGCGGCCCTCCAGCTGGTGTGGAACTACACATCCCAGCATGCCCTGCTTCAGTTTTCGCATACCTTAATAGCAAAACTGTGGCAGGGCATGCTGGGATGTGTAGTTTCACAGCAGCTGGAGGGCCACAGGTTGTAGACCCATGCTAGTATAAAAACAAAGATGTAGGGGGTGGTTCAAACTGGCGCTGTGCAGCTCAGATGTAACAGATTTCGAATTAAATGTCACCACATTTAAATAAACAGACAAAACACAAGAAATTTGAAATACTGTCGTACACCACAAGCGCTAAGGTAAGTAGAATATCACCATAACATCCCTTTTGAGTTGCATGGAAGGTTCTTAGGTCGAAATTGTGTCTCCAGTTCTAATCAATTGTATGTAAGGTCTCCAAACATAGTTGACATGAAAGACAGGATAACAGAAAACAACCAATGTGTGGTAAATGTTGTCAACACTTAAGCAATAGAAAAAGAAATCAGACTCCTCTATAAAACTAAGGTGGATCCAAAGCGTACCCCACTCACACTCTAAAGAGGAGGCATTAATCGCATCACGGTTTCTTTATGTGGTTAACCTTTCAATTTCTTATAACACCCAGTGTGATGACTAGGGAATTCAGCCCAACACCTCAATCGTTTGTTGTGGATTCCCAATGGAGGCAGATGATGCGTACCCCAACACTCACACTCAAACGGTTGATGTAAAACACATAAAGGTATCTTTCTCTCCTAGGGGATAATAGTAGTCTGTAATGGCGTACCACAACTCACAGTTTGGACTGCTGTACACCTCCTATCAAGGTATCTTTAGGTCCTGGACAGGGATTTCAGTTTGTGGTTTTAGCTTTGTTCATGGAAACTCCCAATGTGTGAGGGGACGGCGGGCTGGGGGAATGGGGGAGGTTGCTCACCTCCGTCTCCCCCGGACAGGCAGCGATGGGACCCAGGGAGAGGCGGCGTGGCGGCGGGGTTCCGGCACGGAGGGGCTTGCATCCGCTGGGATTCAAGCCCCTCCAATCGCGGCGCGGCGAGGCAAGTGTGGCGCCGGGCGGGAGCCAATCAGGACTCGCGCCCGGTCAGCCAATGGGAGCATGCCACGACGAGCCAATCAGGGCTCGTCGCGTCATAGCACCGCCCCCTCCCAGCGTCTTATAACAGACGCTGCGGAGCGGGAGCAGTCAGTCGGCGCCGGACCCGGAGCAGTGAAGAGCTCCCAACGAGAAGAAGAAGCGGCCGAGGAAGAGAAGAAGAAGCGGCGGCGGCGGCCGAAGAAGAGAAGAGGCGGAAGAAGAAGGAAGAGACCGCAGTGGGGAGCAAGAGGCGGCGCCCGAGGAGGAGAAGACGTCGAGGCGGCCAGAGAAGAAGAGCCCGGGAAGCCCACCAGGAGGTCCGGTGGAGAGTGCTGCAGTGTGTGGGAGGCAAAAGAGCTAACGAAGCTCCCCACTGCAGCCTCTCCCTACGGTCCGGTAAGCGGCCTTGTGCCGAGTCTCAATTCCTCCCTAGACCACCGGGTGTTCAGGCATTAGGCCCGTGGGCACATACGGGCAATAGGCCCGAGCACAGATAGGAGTTTGGGGATCATCTTCTGTCACGGTGGTTTGGGCGTTAGGCCCAAGCCATCTTCTCTGTTGCACCGGTTAGGCGGGCATTAGGCCCGAGCGGCACATCAGGCACTAGGCCTGGGGGATCAATAGAGGGCATTAGGCCCTAGGAAAACCGCTGGTGAAGGAACATAAGGTAACCCCGGGCTTTAGGCCCCGGTTATCCAACTAGCGGCAAGTAGGGCAGGCACTAGGCCTGAGGCTGCAGTCAGGCTCTAGGCCTGTGCCACAGTCAGGAAGAAGGGGACACCGTTTGTCTGCCTCGTGTTAGGCTAGGGAAGGGGGGAGAATACTGGCTGTAGGCCAGGGGGGGGGACACAGGACCCTAATCCTAACCTCTGTTGGGGGTCTTTGTCCCAAGACAGTCGCACCAGGGGAGGCGTTCCTTGTACAGGCTGAGCCCCGCCCTTTGGATACTCCGGCGAGTGGGCTGTGCGGCAGCTCGCGCGGGGCCCATTGTAGGTTGGGTACGGAGGGTCGGCTGACCCTCGCATCTTGTACGCGCCATTGGTGCTCGGAAGGGGCTGTGGAGAGACCGTCCGGTTTTGCACGGCCTATACCCGGGTGCCGGAGTGGACGGCGACCTCCGCGGGGAGTTGGGCGTATCCGAGGTTGTCCCACTGGGGCGAGGTAGCGGAACCTGCATCGGACCGGATTGGAAAGGTAACCCTCATTTGCATTGTATTCACACTGTGAACCTGTATTTGCTTGACCTGTTGATTGAAGTTAGGTGGAGTAGCCAACCAAGTTACACTGTTTGTAGTTCGTAGTAGATAGGCTCAGTTCTGTTGTTAGCCATTATTTAGTTCGTAGGGAGGCTGCTGTCATTTTCTCTCCAGGAGCAGAGGTCCGCAACGAGCAAGTTGACAAGAGTACCAGTGTGAGTATTCTCTGTGGGTGTGTGTCCTTGTCCGCGTTGAGCGCCGGTCGCGAGACCCCGCTAGGCCTAGTGGGCTCGCTCCCACCTAGGTGCGCAAGTGCCGAGTAGGTGACATTTTGGGTGGCTGAGGCCCACGGGCCGATGATGACATTCACCTAACCGGTGAACGTCGCGGCCACCCCGGTGTGCCACTTTTTCCCCGGCGTGGACGGAGTGAGCACACAGTGATAGTGTCCCTTGTCTCCTCTAGCCGTCGGTTCCCAGACTGAGCCTCGGGCGGGGGGGCCCTGAAGAGGAATTCTGCTCGGACAAGCCGAGACGGAGTGGCCAGCACGCGAGACACAATTGGAGGTAAGAAGCGGTACACTTGCACGGTCATAGGCATTACACAATACCAGTACCCTTACATTTGGCGTAGTCGGCAGGATCACTGGAGAAGATGGACCAAGCAGACAAGCCGGAGAGCGAAGGTGACGAGTCTCGCGATGAGACGGTTGCCGAGCCTAGTGATAAGCCTCGGGCCAGGTTGCCCATCGGAGCGGCCCTCAACCACCTCGACAAGTTTGACGGGCAGAATATGCCCCTGATGGAGTGGATCGAACAGTTGGAGACCACTATCGACCTCTACCAGATTCCGAAAAGGGTACAGGTGAATTTGGCGTTGAAGGTCCTGACTGGCGACGCCCGGAAGACGGTGAGGGTACGTCCTGAGTGGCTTCGTAAAAGCCTGGCCGACGTCTTCACCATTCTGAAGGGCATATATGGAGAAAAAGCTACCATGACCACGCTGAAGAAGCGTGTTTTCGCACGAATCCAAAGGGAAGACGAGACGATCTCCCAGTTCGCTAATGCGATCCAGGAATACATGAGCGAGATCCAGACGAGGGAGGATGAGGATTTGATGACGGGGGATCCGGATTCCACCTTGAGAGGTATCCTAATAGGTGGATTGAGGAGTAGGTCCCTACGAAACTACCTCCAGGATAAGGTCGATGGGGATGGCAAGCTCACCTTCTTTGAAGTGTTGGGGATGGCGCTGAAGAAAGAAGAAAATGCGGAATTTAGTTCCAGCGCCGTGTCCACATCACAAACCCAACCGGTAGATAGGGTTCGGACGCCGGAGATTAGTCCATTGGAGGGCTGCATCAAGGAATTAACCACCATGCTCCTTCTCGTCCAGGACGAAGTATCCCAGTTAAGACAGAGGGTGGAACGGGCAGAGAGCCGGGACGCCGACCCGGAAAAGAGGGGTTGGGACGACGAGGATCATTACAAAGAAAAAAAACCTCAGAAGAAAAGGGAACCGGAGACTACTGGACGTCGGGGAGGAGAGGTGCGCCCGAGGGGACCCCGTGAGTTGGTGTGCTGGGAATGTGAGGAGCCTGGACATTTCGCTCGGGACTGCCCGGCCCGCCGCCCCGGCAGAGAGGGGCGTAGGAGACCTTTAAACTAAGGTCCCTCGCGGTAGCGGGACAATCCGCGGGGGAGGACGGCGCACGAGTAGATGTCGTCAACTCATCCGACTTGTTCGGTGAGTGTCCCACTGTAGTGGCAAAGTTAGGAGGGAGGGATCAACGTTGTCTTTTGGATACCGGGTCGCAAGTGTCCACCATGTCCGAGAAAAGGTTTAGGGAAGACTATGCCCATCTCACGACAACCAGTGTCGGGAATTGGGTGACACTAGTGGCTGCAAACAATCTTCCCATTCCCGTAAAAGGGGTCGTGTGGATCAAAGTGGAGGTGTATGGGCAATCCCTTGGGAAAAAGGGGTTCGTAGTGGTGAGTGGCGAGGAGTTTCACCATGGGCCGGTGATCCTGGGGATGAACATCCTGCGGAGTCTGGATCAAGTACTCGTGCACGATAAGGGCCCCCGGTACTGGAAGTATCTGGGTGTGCAGAAGCCGGTGCAGCAAGCTTTCCAGAGGGTCGTCCGGCGGAACGAGGAGACCGCCTCCGTAGAAGCCTCGCGTCCCCTAGGCCTGATCAAGACGCGGCATAACCAAAAGGTGAGGATCCCAGCAAGACAAGAGGTGGTCCTAGAAGTACCCGTCCGTTCACAGCAGCGGCTGGAAGGGAGGGAGCTTGTGATAGAACCTTGTTGGTTCAGGCAAGTAGAGGCCGGTTTGCTGTTGGCCAGAGCTGTAGCGGTGGTACGGGATGGTGCCGTACCCCTACGGGTGTGCAACCTGGGGAACTCGCAGATTAAGATCCCGGCCAGGTCAGTGTTGGCCCATCTAGAGGCCATCCCTGAGGGTGGTATCGAACCAGGCCCTAGGGTTACCTTAAGGCCTGATGCCTGTGAGCCATGGACGTTGGCCGTCGCCCTCGAGGAGAAACAGGAGCCCACCGCGGAATGGAACGGGGAAGTGATTCTGGAACAAATGGATGTATCACTGGAGGGCCTTAGTGCAGTAGAGGTAGACCGGGTAAAACAAATGCTGTGGGCGCGACAGAAGTCATTTTCCCGTAACGAGGAAGACTTTGGCCACACGACTGAGATAGAACATGAGATAAACACAGGTGACAGTCTGCCTGCTCGTGAACGCTATCGTCAGATTCCCCCGAAGCTGTACCAGGAGGTCAAGACCATGATCCAACAAATGCTGGCCAACGGCGTCATCAAGGAAAGTAAGAGCCCATGGGCTGCCCCAATTGTGTTGGTAAAGAAGAAAGATGGGACAATTCGATTTTGCGTGGATTACTGGAGATTGAACAGCTGCACCGTCCGGGACGCCTATCCGTTGCCCCGTATCGAGGAGTCACTGGCGGCTCTGGGGAAATCGCGCTTCTTTTCCACGCTGGATCTGGCCAGTGGGTACTGGCAGGTGCCCGTGGCGGGAAAAGACCAGGCGAAGACGGCATTCATTACGCCCATGGGGCTCTTTGACTTCTGTCGAATGCCCTTCGGGCTCTCCAATGCACCGGCCATGTTCCAGCACCTTATGGAGCGCTGCCTCGGGGACTTGAACTTTGAAGCAATTCTCATCTATTTGGATGACATCATAGTGTTTGCCCCCACCCTGGAGGAACACTTGCATAGATTGGAACAAGTGCTTTAACGACTGGAACAATACGGCCTCAAGCTAAAACCCAGGAAGTGCCACCTCTTGAAGTCCAGCTTGGAATACCTGGGTCATGTGGTCTCGGAGGAAGGGGTGCGGCCCACCCCCGACAAAATTGCCGCAGTCCAAGAATGGAGGACCCCGGGCAACGTGACGGAGTTGAGGGCATTTCTTGGGTTGGTGGGCTACTACCGGCGGTTTATTCGGGACTTTGCCAAGATCGCGGGCCCCCTACATGGACTGCTACGAGGTGTTGCCACGGATGTACGGAATCGGGCAGTGGCGTGGGGCCACGCACAGGAGGTCGCTTTCACGGGTCTGAAACAAGCCCTTACCCAGGCCCCAGTACTGGCTTATGCTGACTTTGATAAGCCATTTATATTGTACACCGACGGGAGCCACCAAGGCCTGGGGGCGGTACTCTCCCAGCTACAGGAGGGACAGGAACGAGTTATCGCTTATGGGAGTCGGAGCCTCCGGGAGTCGGAGCGGAATCCCGACAACTACAGCTCGTTCAAGCTAGAATTGCTGGCGGTCGTCTGGGCGGTCACCGAGAAGTTTGCAGAGTACCTGACCGCCGCCGACTTCAAAGTGGTCACGGATAACAACCCCCTGTCACACCTGAATACAGCTAAGTTGGGCGCTCTGGAGCAGCGTTGGGTGGCTCGCTTGGCCAAATTCTCCTTTAAAATTCGATATCGCCCGGGTAAGGCGAATACGAATGCGGATGCCTTGTCCCGCTACCCGGTGGAATTACCTACTGGTCCCACGGATGAAGAGAGGGAGGGGCAGGAGATCCCGGACCTTACCAAAATGATCCCCATCTCGACAGAGCCCAAGGTGACATGCGGAATTCTGCTACGGAAGACCTTGCCGGATTGGGCCATAGAACAAGGGCAGGACAAGGAGGTGCAGTGTGTACGTGGGTGGAAGGAGCGGGATCACTGGCCGTCCTCGTCGGAGAGGCTGCAGCTTAGCCCGTGGGGTAAAAAGCTGATACATCAGTGGGATCGGTTGGCCATGCGAGGAGGGGTGTTGTGCCGGCAAGCTTACCTCGAGCACGAGCTCCGGAAGGTGTGGCAGATCGTTCTCCCTAGAGAGTTAGCCCGTGATCTGGTGACTGAAGCACACGAAGAAGGCGCCCATTTTGGGGCAGAGAAGACACTACAATGGATCCGTCGTCAATATTTCTTCCCCGGCTTGCAGGCCCTGGTGGAGGGTGTGTGTCAGACCTGTAGGAGGTGCGCGGTTACCAAAGGTGGCGAGCAACGGGCACCGGTGCAGACGATTAGGACCACCAGACCCCTTGAGCTCCTCATGGTGGACTATGTCTTGATAGGGGAGTCGGTGCGTGGGTACCAGTACGCTATCGTGATGACCGACCACTTTACCAAATTTACGGTGGTTGTCCCTACCATGGACCAGACTGCCGACACGGCGGCCAAGGCTATTATCGAGCATTTTATCCGAAGGTACGGCTGCCCAGAACGTGTCCATTCCGATCAAGGCGCGTGTTTCCAAGGTCGGGTGATGGAGCGGCTGTGCCGCACCTATGGCATGAATAAGTCAAGGACCACCCCGTACCACCCACAGGGAAATGGAGCCTGTGAGCGATTCAATCGAACATTGCTACAAATGCTGAGGGTCCTGGAGGCTGACAAGAAGCGGCGCTGGCCCGACTTTGTCCCGGAATTGGTGTGGGTGTATAACAACAGAGTGCACCGGACCACGGGGTTCTCGCCGTATTTTCTGCTGTTTGGCCGACCAGGGAAGGAACTGCAAGATCTTGATCTGTCCCTACCAGTGGAGGAGGATCAGTGGACGCACAGTGGATGGATTGAGGAGCAGAAACGCCGCCTGACATTTGCCCGGGATGTGGCGGCGGGGAACATCGGATCCAAACTACATCCCAGCCCCGGAAGGTCATTGGGAGGACCATTTGCGGAGGGGCAAAGAGTGTTGGTCCGAGAGAAGCGGCCTGGGAACAAGTTGAGCGGACGATGGGAGGTGATGCCTTACATTGTGCAGCGGCGAGTGTCTCCTGACAACCCCGTTTATGAAGTAAAGGCAGAAGACGGGAGTGGACGTGCCCGCACTTTGCATCGAAACATGCTGCGCCCCTGTCTATTCGAGGATCTGTCCCCCATTGGGACAGTCCCAGTGGCTACCCCTGAATTGGATGAAGATGATTGGTGGGTTCCACCCCCTGAAGTGGCCCCCGAGCCCCCGCCATCGGGAAGGTCAGCCGAGGGTGCTGACCCGGAGGCTTCTGTTCCGGAGGCTACTGTTCCGACCTCAGCAACCCTGCCCAGGCGTTCAACCCGAACGACGTTGGGAGTACCGGGCCCCCGTTTTGCGGATCCAAACTTCGAGTGAGCAGCGGCTCACATCTTTGTAGGGACTACAAAGGAAACAGGGGGGGGAAATGTGAGGGGACGGCGGGCTGGGGGAACGGGGGAGGTTGCTCACCTCCGTCTCCCCCGGACAGGCAGCGACGGGACCCAGGGAGAGGCGGCGTGGCGGCGGGGTTCCGGCACGGAGGGGCTTGCATACGCTGGGATTCAAGCCCCTCCAATTGCGGCGCGGCGAGGCAAGTGTGGCGCCGGGCGGGAGCCAATCAGGACTCGCGCCCGGTCAGCCAATGGGAGCATGCCGCGACGAGCCAATCAGGGCTCGTCGCGTCATAGCACCGCCCCCTCCCAGCGTCTTATAACAGACGCTGCGGAGCAGGAGCAGTCAGTCGGCGCCGGACCCGGAGCAGTGAAGAGCTCCCAACGAGAAGAAGAAGCGGCCGAGGAAGAGAAGAAGAAGCGGCGGCGGCGGCCGAAGAAGAGAAGAGGCGGAAGAAGAAGGAAGAGACCGCAGCGGGGAGCAAGAGGCGGCGCCCGAGGAGGAGAAGACGTCGAGGCGGCCAGAGAAGAAGAGCCCGGGAAGCCCACCAGGAGGTCCGGTGGAGAGTGCTGCAGCGCGTGGGAGGCAAAAGAGCTAACGAAGCTCCCCACTGCAGCCTCTCCCTACGGTCCGGTAAGCGGCCTTGTGCTGAGTCTCAATTCCTCCCTAGACCACCGGGTGTTCGGGCATTAGGCCCGTGGGCACAAACGGGCAATAGGCCCGAGCACAGATAGGAGTTTGGGGATCATCTTCTGTCACGGTGGTTTGGGCGTTAGGCCCAAGCCATCTTCTCTGTTGCACCGGTTAGGCGGGCATTAGGCCCGAGCGGCACATCAGGCACTAGGCCTGGGGGATCAATAGAGGGCATTAGGCCCTAGGAAAACCGCTGGTGAAGGAACATAAGGTAACCCCGGGCTTTAGGCCCCGGTTATCCAGCTAGCGGCAAGTAGGGCAGGCACTAGGCCTGAGGCTGCAGTCAGGCTCTAGGCCTGTGCCACAGTCAGGAAGAAGGGGACACCGTTTGTCTGCCTCGTGTTAGGCCAGGGAAGGGGGGAGAATACTGGCTGTAGGCCAGAGGGGGGGGGGGAGACACAGGACCCTAATCCTAACCTCTGTTGGGGGTCTTTGTCCCAAGACAGTCGCACCAGGGGAGGCGTTCCTAGTACAGGCTGAGCCCCGCCCTTTGGATACTCCGGCGAGTGGGCTGTGCGGCAGCTCGCGCGGGGCCCATTGTAGGTTGGGTACGGAGGGTCGGCTGACCCTCGCATCTTGTACGCGCCATTGGTGCTCGGAAGGGGCTGTGGAGAGACCGTCCGGTTTTGCACGGCCTATACCCGGGTGCCGGAGTGGACGGCGACCTCCGCGAGGAGTTGGGCGTATCCGAGGTTGTCCTACTGGGGCGAGGTAGCGGAACCTGCATCGGACCGGATTGGAAAGGTAACCCTCATTTGCATTGTATTCACACTGTGAACCTGTATTTGCTTGACCTGTTGATTGAAGTTAGGTGGAGTAGCCAACCAAGTTACACTGTTTGTAGTTCGTAGTAGCTAGGCTCAGTTCTGTTGTTAGCCATTATTAAGTTCGTAGGGAGGCTGCTGTCATTTTCTCTCCAGGAGCAGAGGTCCGCAACGAGCAAGTTGACAAGAGTACCAGTGTGAGTATTCTCTGTGGGTGGGTGTCCTTGTCCGCGTTGAGCGCCGGTCGCGAGACCCCGCTAGGCCTAGCGGGCTCGCTCCCACCTAGGTGCGCAAGTGCCGAGTAGGTGACATTTTGGGTGGCTGAGGCCCACGGGCCGATGATGACATTCACCTAACCGGTGAACGTCGCGGCCACCCCGGTGTGCCACTTTTCCCCGGCGTGGACGGAGTGAGCACACAGTGATAGTGTCCCTTGTCTCCTCTAGCCGTCGGTTCCCAGACTGAGCCTCGGGCGGGGGGGCCCTGAAGAGGAATTCTGCTCGGACAAGCCGAGATGGAGTGGCCAGCACGCGAGACGCAATTGGAGGTAAGAAGCGGTACACTTGCACGGTCGTAGGCATTACACAATACCAGTACCCTTACAAATGTACATCATATGAAAAAAGAAAACAAGCAAACCAATGTGTAGTAGGTTTTGCTAATCTTAAATGCAATGTGTAAATAAATCTCTGAGGCAGATAGGTTCAATGCGTACCCCACTCACATAAAAAATGGGGGTTCTAAATATATAGCGGTATCTTTGGGGAAGTTCTATTTGATGGTGCAGTATATACTGGACTCAATAAACCACAGATGTATTTCCACTAGAAAGTAATTGTGTGCGTACCCCAACACTCACACTCGGGGAGCAGATAAAAAGCCTATAAAGGTATCTTTAACTTCTCAAAGTGGGGTGATCAATCAATATGGCGTACCCCAACTCACAATTCGATGTGCTGTGTATCTCCCATCAAGGTATCTTTAGGTTCCAGGTGGGAAATATGGCTTGTAGTTCGGACCATGTAGTTATCCGCAAACCCCAAAATTGAAAAAAAATATTGGCACTCACAATGGAGTAAGAAGGAAGGTTTACAAATATTTATTTAACAATACATGGGGGAAAAAATTTTTGAGGAAAGTGTATGAAAAAGATCATACAGCATTACATGGACCAAACCATAAAAGTGGCAAAGAGAAATAAAATCCTCCTTTTTAAATAAAACCAAAATTAAAAAAATAGATAAAATCCAGATGGTATGCTACTCACACTCCTTTTTGACAAAAAGGAGTGTGAGTAGCATACCATCTGGATTTTATCTATTTTTTTTAATTTTGGTTTTATTTAAAAAGGAGGATTTTATTTCTCTTTGCCACTTTTATGGTTTGGTCCATGTAATGCTGTATGATCTTTTTCATACACTTTCCTCAAACATTTTTTCCCCCATGTATTGTTAAATAAATATTTGTAAACCTTCCTTCTTACTCCATTGTGAGTGCCAATATTTTTTTTCAATTTTGGGGTTTGCGGATAACTACATGGTCCGAACTACAAGCCATATTTCCCACCTGGAACCTAAAGATACCTTGATGGGAGATACACAGCACATCGAATTGTGAGTTGGGGTACGCCATATTGATTGATCACCCCCACTTTGAGAAGTTAAAGATACCTTTATGGGCTTTTTATCTGCTCCCCGAGTGTGAGTGTTGGGGTACGCACACAATTACTTTCTAGTGGAAATACATCTGTGGTTTATTGAGTCCAGTATATACTGCACCATCAAATAAAACTTCCCCAAAGATACCGCTATATATTTAGAACCCCCATTTTTTATGTGAGTGGGGTACGCATTGAACCTATCTGCCTCAGAGATTTATTTACACATTGCATTTAAGATTAGCAAAACCTACTACACATTGGTTTGCTTGTTTTCTTTTTTCATATGATGTACATTGGGAGTTTCCATGAACAAAGCTAAAACCACAAACTGAAATCCCTGTCCAGGACCTAAAGATACCTTGATAGGAGGTGTACAGCAGTCCAAACTGTGAGTTGTGGTACGCCATTACAGACTACTATTATCCCCTAGGAGAGAAAGATACCTTTATGTGTTTTACATCAACCGTTTGAGTGTGAGTGTTGGGGTACGCATCATCTGCCTCCATTGGGAATCCACAACAAACGATTGAGGTGTTGGGCTGAATTCCCTATTCATCACACTGGGTGTTATAAGAAATTGAAAGGTTAACCACATAAAGAAACCGTGATGCGATTAATGCCTCCTCTTTAGAGTGTGAGTGGGGTACGCTTTGGATCCACCTTAGTTTTATAGAGGAGTCTGATTTCTTTTTCTATTGCTTAAGTGTTGACAACATTTACCACACATTGGTTGTTTTCTGTTATCCTGTCTTTCATGTCAACTATGTTTGGAGACCTTACATACAATTGATTAGAACTGGAGACACAATTTCGACCTAAGAACCTTCCATGCAACTCAAAAGGGATGTTATGGTGATATTCTACTTACCTTAGCGCTTGTGGTGTACGACAGTATTTCAAATTTCCCATGCTAGTATAAATCATCATTTTAGAGCTTCAACTCTGTGATAAAATGATGAGCATACAGTAGCGAGGTGACCTGCATGTTATACACACACAACATATATATATATATTTATATATATATATATATACATATATATATATATATATTAGAGATGAGCGCCTGAAATTTTTCGGGTTTTGTGTTTTGGTTTTGGGTTCGGTTCCGCGGCCGTGTTTTGGGTTCGAACGCGTTTTGGCAAAACCTCACCGAATTTTTTTTGTCGGATTCGGGTGTGTTTTGGATTCAGGTGTTTTTTTCCAAAAACACTAAAAAACAGCTTAAATCATAGAATTTGGGGGTCATTTTGATCCCAAAGTATTATTAACCTCAAAAACCATAATTTACACTCATTTTCAGTCTATTCTGAATACCTCACACCTCACAAAATTATTTTTAGTCCTAAAATTTGCACCGAGGTCGCTGTGTGAGTAAGATAAGCGACCCTAGTGGCCGACACAAACACCGGGCCCATCTAGGAGTGGCACTGCAGTGTCACGCAGGATGTCCCTTCCAAAAAACCCTCCCCAAACAGCACATGACGCAAAGAAAAAAAGAGGCGCAATGAGGTAGCTGTGTGAGTAAGATTAGCGACCCTAGTGGCCGACACAAACACCGGGCCCATCTAGGAGTGGCACTGCAGTGTCACGCAGGATGTCCCTTCCAAAAAACCCTCCCCAAACAGCACATGACGCAAAGAAAAAAAGAGGCGCAATGAGGTAGCTGACTGTGTGAGTAAGATTAGCGACCCTAGTGGCCGACACAAACACCGGGCCCATCTAGGAGTGGCACTGCAGTGTCACGCAGGATGTCCCTTCCAAAAAACCCTCCCCAAACAGCACATGACGCAAAGAAAAAAAGAGGCGCAATGAGGTAGCTGACTGTGTGAGTAAGATTAGCGACCCTAGTGGCCGACACAAACACCGGGCCCATCTAGGAGTGGCACTGCAGTGTCACGCAGGATGGCCCTTCCAAAAAACCCTCCCCAAACAGCACATGACGCAAAGAAAAAAAGAGGCGCAATGAGGTAGCTGTGTGAGTAAGATTAGCGACCCTAGTGGCCGACACAAACACCGGGCACATCTAGGAGTGGCACTGCAGTGTCACGCAGGATGTCCCTTCCAAAAAACCCTCCCCAAACAGCACATGACGCAAAGAAAAAAAGAGGCGCAATGAGGTAGCTGACTGTGTGAGTAAGATTAGCGACCCTAGTGGCCGACACAAACACCGGGCCCATCTAGGAGTGGCACTGCAGTGTCACGCAGGATGTCCCTTCCAAAAAACCCTCCCCAAACAGCACATGACGCAAAGAAAAAAAGAGGCGCAATGAGGTAGCTGTGTGAGTAAGATAAGCGACCCTAGTGGCCGACACAAACACCGGGCCCATCTAGGAGTGTCACTGCAGTCGGACTCTCCTTGTGGATTTGGGATTTCGAAGAACGCACAGTTCTTTGCGGTGCTACTGCTTTTGCCAGCTTTAGTCTTTTCATTTTTCTAGCGAGAGGCTGAGTGCTTCCATCCTCATGTGAAGCTGAACCACTAGCCATGAACATAGGCCAGGGCCTCAGCCGTTCCTTGCCACTCCGTGTCGTAAATGGCATATTGGCAAGTTTACGCTTCTCCTCCGACAATTTTATTTTAGGTTTTGGAGTCCTTTTTTTTCTGATATTTGGTGTTTTGGATTTGACATGCTCTGTACTATGACATTGGGCATCGGCCTTGGCAGACGACGTTGCTGGCATTTCATCGTCTCGGCCATGACTAGTGGCAGCAGCTTCAGCACGAGGTGGAAGTGGATCTTGATCTTTCCCTAATTTTGGAACCTCAACATTTTTGTTCTCCATATTTTAATAGGCACAACTAAAAGGCACCTCAGGTAAACAATGGAGATGGATGGATTGGATACTAGTATACAATTATGGACGGGCTGCCGAGTGCCGACACAGAGGTAGCCACAGCCGTGAACTACCGCACTGTACTGTGTCTGCTGCTAATATATAGACTGGTTGATAAAGAGATAGTATACTCGTAACTAGTATGTATGTATAAAGAAAGAAAAAAAAACCACGGTTAGGTGGTATATACAATTATGGACGGGCTGCCGAGTGCCGACACAGAGGTAGCCACAGCCGTGAACTACCGCACTGTACTGTGTCTGCTGCTAATATATAGACTGGTTGATAAAGAGATAGTATACTCGTAACTAGTATGTATGTATAAAGAAAGAAAAAAAAACCACGGTTAGGTCACTGGTATATACAATTATGGACGGGCTGCCGAGTGCCGACACAGAGGTAGCCACAGCCGTGAACTACCGCACTGTACTGTGTCTGCTGCTAATATATAGACTGGTTGATAAAGAGATAGTATACTCGTAACTAGTATGTATGTATAAAGAAAGAAAAAAAAACCACGGTTAGGTCACTGGTATATACAATTATGGACGGGCTGCCGAGTGCCGACACAGAGGTAGCCACAGCCGTGAACTACCGCACTGTACTGTGTCTGCTGCTAATATATAGACTGGTTGATAAAGAGATAGTATACTCGTAACTAGTATGTATGTATAAAGAAAGAAAAAAAAACCACGGTTAGGTCACTGGTATATACAATTATGGACGGGCTGCCGAGTGCCGACACAGAGGTAGCCACAGCCGTGAACTACCGCACTGTACTGTGTCTGCTGCTAATATATAGACTGGTTGATAAAGAGATAGTATACTCGTAACTAGTATGTATGTATAAAGAAAGAAAAAAAAACCACGGTTAGGTTTCTGGTATATACAATTATGGACGGGCTGCCGAGTGCCGACACAGAGGTAGCCACAGCCGTGAACTACCGCACTGTACTGTGTCTGCTGCTAATATATAGACTGGTTGATAAAGAGATAGTATACTCGTAACTAGTATGTATGTATAAAGAAAGAAAAAAAAACCACGGTTAGGTGGTATATACAATTATGGACGGGCTGCCGAGTGCCGACACAGAGGTAGCCACAGCCGTGAACTACCGCACTGTACTGTGTCTGCTGCTAATATAGACTGGTTGATAAAGAGATAGTATACTCGTAACTAGTATGTATGTATAAAGAAAGAAAAAAAAACCACGGTTAGGTGGTATATACAATTATGGACGGGCTGCCGAGTGCCGACACAGAGGTAGCCACAGCCGTGAACTACCGCACTGTACTGTGTCTGCTGCTAATATAGACTGGTTGATAAAGAGATAGTATACTACTAATATTATATACTGGTGGTCAGGTCACTGGTCACTAGTCACACTGGCAGTGGCACTCCTGCAGCAAAAGTGTGCACTGTTTAATTTTAATATAATATTATGTACTCCTGGCTCCTGCTATAACCTATAACTGGCACTGCAGTAGTGCTCCCCAGTCTCCCCCACAATTATAAGCTGTGTGAGCTGAGCAGTCAGACAGATATATAATAAGATGATGCAGCACACTGGCCTGAGCCTGAGCAGTGCACACAGATATGGTATGTGACTGACTGAGTCACTGTGTGTATCGCTTTTTTCAGGCAGAGAACGGATATATTAAATAAACTGCACTGTGTGTCTGGTGGTCACTCACTATATAATATATTATGTACTCCTGGCTCCTGCTATAACCTATAACTGGCACTGCAGTAGTGCTCCCCAGTCTCCCCCACAATTATAAGCTGTGTGAGCTGAGCAGTCAGACAGATATATATAATATTATATATAGATAATAGATGATGCAGCACACTGGCCTGAGCCTGAGCAGTGCACACAGATATGGTATGTGACTGAGTCACTGTGTGCTGTGTATCGCTTTTTTCAGGCAGAGAACGGATTATAAATAAAAGTGGTGGTCAGTCACTGGTCACTATCAGCAAAACTCTGCACTGTACACTACTGAGTACTCCTAATGCTCCCCAAAATTAGTAAATCAAGTGTCTAAACGGAGAGGACGCCAGCCACGTCCTCTCCCTATCAATCTCAATGCACGTGTGAAAATGGCGGCGACGCGCGGCTCCTTATATAGAATCCGAGTCTCGCGATAGAATCCGAGCCTCGCGAGAATCCGACAGCGTCATGATGACGTTCGGGCGCGCTCGGGTTAACCGAGCAAGGCGGGAAGATCCGAGTCGCTCGGACCCGTGAAAAAAAACATGAAGTTCTGGCGGGTTCGGATTCAGAGAAACCGAACCCGCTCATCTCTAATATATATATATATATATATATATACACACACACACACACACACATTGCTTTTGTAACATAATTTCACATAAAAAAAAAGTGCATATAACAGCCATTTAACTAATTTAATGACCCCAACTAGTTTTTGTATGGCCACTAATAGAATTCTATAATGTTTTCCTATGTTAGTTTAGCAGATTTCCCCATTTTCTCCTGTACTTATCTCTGCTTTTGCTGGCTTGAATTATTGCGTGGATCCCGTTTTCGGTAGTGCACAGTAGGGGTAATTCAGAGTTGATTGCAGCAGCAAATTTGTTTGCAGTTGGGCAAAACCATGGCCCTCATTCCGAGTTGTTCGCTCGCTAGCCGATTTTCGCAGCAGTGCACACGCTAAGCCGCCGCCCTCTGGGAGTGAATCTTAGCTTAGCTGAATTGCGAACGAAGTATTCGCAATATTGAGAAAAGATTTTACTTTGCAGTTTCTGAGTAGCTCGAGACTTACTCTTCCAGTGCGATCAGTTCAGTGCTTGTCGTTCCTGGTTTGACGTCACAAACACACCCAGCGTTCGCCCAGACACTCCCCCGTTTCTCCAGCCACTCCCGCGTTTTTCCCAGAAACGGCAGCGTTTTTTCACACACTCCCATAAAACGGCCAGTTTCCGCCCAGAAACACCCACTTCCTGTCAATCACACTACGATCAGCCGAACGAAGAAAAAACCTCGTAATGCCGTGAGTAAAATACCAAACTTCTTAGCAAATTTACTTGGCGCAGCCGCAGTGCGAACATTGCACATGCGCAGTTAGCGGAAAATCGCACCGATGCGAAGGAAAAGAACGAGCGAACAACTCGGAATGAGGGCCCATGTGCACAGTGGCGGTTCTTGCCACGGGCAAGCGGTACTTTTGCCCGGGGCGCCGCCTTCCGGAGGGCGCCGGCGCCATCCGGAGGGCGCCGCACCAGGGCAAGATCCGCCACTGTGCCCCCCGCAGTGCCCTGCTGCGCCCCCCCCGCTTTGAAGGGAACCAGACGCGTAGCCTCTAGTTTCCCTTCATTGAGAGGACCTTAGTTGTGCGGTGCGCGATGACGTCATCGCGCACCGCACAGCATAGTGGCACAGACACTAGGGGTCATAATTGACCTCTAGTGTCTATGCTGTTCTATGGGAGAGACGTAATAACGTCTCTCCCATAGATTGAAGAGAGGAGAAGAGCGGCGCCGCCGGCGGATGGGGGTCTGCAGCGGTCTGGATCAGGAACGGGGATGGTAAGTATACTTTTTTTTATTTATTTTTTCTTTCAGCGTCGTGACCACGCCCCCATTTGAAGCCACGCCCCCATATTTTGCCCGGGGCGCCACAAGGCTAAGAACCAGCCCTGCATGTGCACTGCAGGTGTGGCAGATATAACATTTGCAGAGAGCGTTAGATTTGGGTGGGTCATATTGTTTCTGTGCAGGGTAAATACTGGTTGTTTTATTTTTACATTGCAATTTAGATTTCAGTTTGAACACACCCCACCCAAAAATAACTCTCTCTGCACATGTTATATCTGCACCCCCCCCCCCTGCAGTGCACATGGGGGGTCATTCCGAGTTGTTCGCTCGCAAGCTGCTTTTAGCAGCTTTACACACGCTAAGCCGCCGCCTACTGGGAGTGAATCTTAGCTTCTTAAAATTGCGAACGAAAGATTCGCAATATAGCGAAAAGACATCTCTGTGCAGTTTCTGAGTAGCTCGAGACTTACTCGGCATCTGCGATCAGTTCAGTGCTTGTCGTTCCTGGTTTGACGTCATAAACACACCCAGCGTTCGCCCAGACACTCCTCCGTTTCTCCAGCCACTCCCGCGTTTTTCCCAGAAACGGTAGCGCTTTTTCGCACACACCCATAAAACGGCCAGTTTCCGTCCAGAAACACCCACTTCCTGTCAATCACATTACGATCACCAGAACGAAGAAAAAACCGTGAGTAAAATTCCTAACTGCATAGCAAATTTACTTGGCGCAGTCGCAGTGCGGACATTGCGCATGCGCACTAAGCGGAAAATCGCTGCGATGCGAAAAAATTTACCGAGCGAACAACTCGGAATGACCCCCATGGTCTTCCCCTACTGCTAACAAATTTGCTGCTGCGATCAACTCTGAATTAGGCCCAGGGTGCGATAAGTGGATTTTGGGGGCGATATGTGTGATAACATTAGATGTGATGGATACCCCCCCTAAGTAGTGCTTGGTATAACTTGGCCACAGGCAGGTTCCAGGTAACAGCTGGGGGGAGGAGGCGGGGCTAGGCAGCACAACCGACCAACTGTCATTTTTGTGCCCCAGGGAAGCAGCAGGGATCATTATCTGCGTTTAATATAAAAGGCCGATCACAGGTAATCCCAGGCAGGGCCTCTAGCAGCTAAGTACCCAATAGTGTAACAGCCCCCATCACTGGTACACTGAGAAAGTACCGCAAAAGAAGTAGATTTGTTATTTTAGAGGTGATGAAATATGCTCTATATGAGAATTTGGCACTATTATGTAGCACATTTACTAGCTGACTCTAGTGGGGATCGCTCCAAGCTTCCAGGCCTCTAATGCCCATTTATCTGGCAGATTGAATCCAAACAATGTACTTCAATCTCTCATATAATTTCTGGATGCCACAATACCACACTCTGGGTCTTATGTACTAAGCCTTGGGGAGTGATAAAGTAGAGAGAGATAAAGTACCAGCCAATCAGATCCTAACTGCCATGTTACAGTCTATTTTTGAAAAATGACAATTAGTAGCTGATTGGTTGGTACTTTATCCCCCCTCAAAGCTTAGTACATCTGCCCCTCTATGTGAAAGAAACATTGAAATAAATGAACAGTCAGCTACAGTTTGATCTATAGTTAGTAGCAGTGGAGCAAGTTCTCCATATTAAGAAACAGTTTTCTGTGAAAACCATTAATACTTCCTTACCTGGTCTGTCCAATGGAGGAGTGAAATCACTGCCCTTGACCTTCTCTTGGACCACGGCCACATCCAGATGTCTCCTTTTCTGCTTTCTATGCTCATCATCTTGGTGTTTCACCCTTTTCTGCTGTCCTGTCCCTTCTTTTATCTGACGTTTCCTCTTTTTCTTGCCAGTTACAGCCTCAGGGAACGATGGTTTCTCCCTTTTGTACAGATGACCCTCTGCAGTGAGACTCGGCCTGTTCCCTGCTCCAGTCGGGGGGTTCTCATATTCACCAAGCTCGTTGATTATAATGAGCTGGAACTCGATGACATCTTCCCCATTGGGATTTTGAGGACTGCTGGATGGTACAGCATCTCTGTTATTTGCTCCTCCAATCTTTCTGTCTCTGCTCTTCTCTCCACTTCTCTTCTGTCTGCAGCTCTCCTGTGCGCTCCTCTTCACTCCACGCCTCTTCTTTATGCTTTTCTTCTCTTCTCGCATTGCTTTTTGGGGTTGGGGTCGCCACTTTCCTTCACTGTGCTCCATCGCTGGCTGCTCAGCTCGGTCAGTTCACACCAACTGTCATTCTGGCTCACGGAATGCTGGGATGGCAGTGGCCGGGAGACCAGCTGCATGCCCCTGTACTGGCTGTCATGTATTGCTGAGGCCCCCATATCATTTAATAGGCAGTTATCAGTAATGCTAATTATTAAACTTTTTTTTCACACTTTTCATCAAAAGATAACACCATTTATATACACGCACCATAGCCTTAGCTATGGGACTTAAGAGGACTAAGGACTGAGGGTGGAGTGAATAGCTGACTTGACCCGGGTCCATTATTTTCTTTACTATATATATATATATATATATATTAAGCAGGGATGGTGTGGCGCTTACGGCTGTATAGGAAAAAGTCAACTCACAGAACCACCATGGTTATCAATGTTTTCATCTTCATGTAGATTTTCTTCAGGATACCATACAAACTATATGGTAAGACTGAAATGTTGATAACCATGGTGGATATATGAGTTTATTTTTTCCTACACAGCCGCACCATCCCTGCTTAATATGTGACTATTTGCGTGAGTACTGCACCATCCCTGCTTAATATGTGCCTATTTATGTATGCCTCCCAACTTGACTGCTTGATAAATAGGGGCGTGGCCTCAGGGAAGAGGGCGCAGCTTCACGGGAGTGCAGCGATCATGAGCCACGCCCCCATTTTCTTCACTGAGGGGGCATGTCCAGTGCTCTATCAGCTGCTGGCATGACCCTTCTCCCTTTGTCTCCCAGTGAATAGACTCCTGTGCACAGCGTCTATTCACCGCTGCTCTGCTAAGCAGAGCAGCAATGACAGGAGCCTCCCAACTCCCCCCCCCCCCCCCCCTCGCGGGACACTGCGGCCCGAAGGTGGGACAGTCCCAAAAAATTGGGACTGTCCCAAGAAAATCGGGACAGTTGGGAGGTATGATTTATGTGAGGGCACCAGGTTCAGCTGCTTTTCTATATATATATATTTTTTGTTCTTTATGTCAGTTTGCCAGCCTTGAAAACAGTGCATTGCAGGACCGAAACATTGGCTTTTAGGCAATGTGACTGACACATGTAATTCGCTAAACTTCAAGTTTGTATCTATCATTGGAGTGCCTCAGTTTTTCTTCTGATGAGTATCCACATACACTCTAAAATGGGACCAACCTTTATTGCACTTATATTTTATATATATATATATATATATATATATATAAAACTGGTATGGTCGGCACTCCCTTCACATTAAACAACTGCCCCGGTGCCTTCCTTGCAAAGCATGTACAAACTGGTGGTCTTCTAGAGAGGGGTATGCATCCTTCCACTCTCAATCCATAAAGAACCAGGCGGCACTCCAGAGGACTTGTGAATAACAAAGTGTAATTAGCAAATTAGTCAAAGAGGTGGCATAACTTTATGGATTGAGAGTGGAAGGATGCATACCCCTCTCCAGAAGACCACCAGTTTGTATATATATATATATATATATATATATATATATATACCGACCAATGGCGGCACTCACTGGGGTACTTGAAATAGCAATGAAGAAGGGCGACAGACTCCTGCAGCTGATTAATGTTTCAGTTGTATTTCACAACTTTTCGGCATTGTGAAATAAAACTGAAATGTTAATCGGCTGCAGGAGTCTGTCTCCCTTCTTCATTGCTATTTCAAGTACCCCAGCGAGTGCCGCCATTGGTCGGTATATACATCACTATTAGTGCTGGAAGGCACCGGGGCATTGTGAAAGGGGGTATCGAGTGCCGGGCATAAAAGCTCTATATATATATATATATATATATATATATATATATAGCAATAAACAGGAAGCGGCACTCAGAGACGTGGTGAATTGTGCAAAATAAAGCGACCAAGCTTTAATGTATCATTACATCATCAACGTTTCGGGGTTATCCCCCTTCATCAGGATCCTGATGAAGGGGGATAACCCCGAAACGTTGATGATGTGATGATACATTAAAGCTTGGTCGCTTTATTTTGCACAATTCACCACGTCTCTGAGTGCCGCTTCCTGTTTATTGCTGCATGTGCAGGGGTGCTGACCCCTTAAAGAAGGCACCGGAGCATATATGACCATCGATGATTGGAGTGCCGGATCCTTTGCATGGATATATATATATATATATATATATATAAAATTGGACCCTCATCATGTCATCATGCGTGCGTACCTGTACCCTGTCTATCAATATGCACACCATGCACATAAAGATGACCAGAAATGGAGGAGGGTAAGTGTTAGACATGGTACAGTAGAGGGACAGAGAGCAGGAGGGAGATGAGTTTTATATATATATATATATATATATATATATATTAGTAATAAAGCTAAATGTTACTATACATCTACATATATATTCCTAAGAAATGGACTGGCAGGGTTTGTACCTTTGGCCTTTTACATATTCTTCTACACTAAAGATGCATACACACAGCGATTTGCCCCCCCTGCGCAGAGATGTCAGCGGGGGTGAACGGCTTTCCATAGCAGGACGCTATGGAAAGCCGTTTACCCCACCGTTCATCTGCTGGTAACACCAGCAGATGAATGGCGGCCGCCGGCGATGAAGTGGGAGCACGCATCAGCGATCATCGCCGGGGCATACACACTGGGCGGTTTTGAGCTGAAAGCAGCTCAAAACACCAAAAGTGACCTGCTCTCAGCTCAAAATCGCCCAGTGTGTATGGGCCTTTACTCACATTTTCTATATTATCCACTAGGACTTGAGGGGAGAGATGCAGCAGCAGGACCCATTAATTGTCCCTTACACATATGCCACACATTATTAATGTCTTTATAAACATAATGCAGCTTACACATTATGCCAACCTTTATTAATGCCCTTATACACATAATGACACACATAATGCCCATTACACATTTGTCGCACATTATTAATGCATTTATGCACACGACACACATAATGCCCCTTACACATATGCCGAACACTATTGCTCAACAAACCTACCCACACACAGCACTCACACGGCTGCTAACATTGTGACCTCTGCTTGGATAGAGATGTGTCTTCATACATCTTGCCTCAATATACCATGCAGCTCCTGTCCAGCTCTGCTAACGGTGGGTGCCTTTTTTTTTTGCAGAAAATGCATCTTAGTTTCATTGCTATGCACAAGCAGTTACTGCTGATTAAAATGATAATTAGCATGCCTATATTCTGTGTGCAACTGTGGCTGTATCTGCATGCGGAATGCTACATTACAGTGACTTCCAGGAAAACACTATATATATATATATATATATATATATATATATATACTGTATAGTCCATAATTCAAACCAGGATCGACATATATGTGTATATGGGAAAAGTATGCATATACTGGGGGTATGTCAATGTGCAGGATTGGTGTATATCCATGGTATATTGGCGTAGCGGTGGTGGTGGGGGGGGGGGGTATGTGTGTGTTTATATTTTTATACAGTATATTGTTGGTGCAGGGTATCTGCACTGACCCTCGAGCCCATGTGACTTGGGGAGGTGGCAAGCAGGCTCTGGCCCGCTGAGTGGTGGGAGAAGCTGAGCAGGGACTCGGGAGCCAGGGCTCTGGTACACAAGCTGAGAGCTGGAAACACCAATCCATCCTATTAGTCAAAATACGCATGCGTCTACAGCAGACTTACCTACCCTCCCGCATTCAGCGGAAGGCTCACGTTTTTTACATGAGCCTCCTGCTGCCCCGCAAATCTTCAGGGTTCTCCCGAATTTTCAGCATTGCCCTGTGAAAGTGTGGACTGTGCATGCACCAGTCAGGGAGTTCCAGGGGCGAGGCCTACATGGGTGACGTCACGACGTATGACGTTGTTTCACTTAAATGCCAGCCACCGCAGGATTATGTGTGGCTGTGGCCACATAGCAGTGAGCAGAGCCAGGAGAGGCTGCCTGTGTGCACGTCAGAAGCAGCAATGGCAGTTTCAGCGTCGGCAGCTGGTTCGTCCACATCAGCAGCTGCACAGCAATGGCGGCCTGTTTAAAATGTTAGGTAAGCCTGCTGTGTAATGAATGGGATGCATGGTGGCTGGGCTAAGGAGGGCAAGGCTTGGCTTGGGAAAAAAACAACAAAGTGGGTGCTGAGTGACAAATGCCTTTCTGTAATGCACAATCACCTGCAAGCCCAAGCTGTCAAACAGTCATCCTAAGGGGAGCACTGGCAGTATTATAGTATAGGGTCAGTGTTATAGGGATAGGGTCAGCGTTTTAGGGATAGGGTCAGCGTTTTAGGGATAGGGTCAGCGTTATAGGGATAAGGTCAATGTTATAGGGATAGGGTCAATGTTGTAGGGATAGGGTCAGTGTTGTAGGGATAGGGCTGTAGTGTAGTGGAAGAAGTTGTGAGCAAGTGTGTCCTGTCCGGGCAATGGAACATGGCAGCCGCCACATGGAATCGCATGTATATCCTGCGTCCCGGTATCCTGTGCCAGGTGTCCGTGCCACTGGGAGATAACAGACTGTACATGTATGGGGTGGGAACTGCTTTACCAAGTGTTGGTGGTTATATACACACTCACACCTGCCACTGTTACACTGAGCGCAGGAGAGCACGTGTCTCATACAGCACTATAGTTATTATTTCTACTTCCATTCCATGTGCTCCCCACCCCCTGCCCTAATCCTATCCCTGCTAGCACTGGTAGCTGCTTGTTTTCAGACCACCTATGCGATTTTGATAGGTAACACAAGAGACTGACGTTTAAACATATGAAGTTTAAAAAATATAATGTGAATTGGTACTGTTATGAGACCACGCCCCTTCCTAGTGCAGCTACACCTCTATATATTGCACTAAGGGGTGCCGGAATATATATATTTGCTTACCCAAAAAAATTAGGCTCGGGACGGTCCTGCTGTCTGACCTGGGCCCAAGCCAGCTTTATATTAGTTCCCCACTGCGGGCTTCTGCAGCAAACTGGGGGACCTATGTCACCTGCTTTGGGCCTCTTACGCTGCCCCCACCAGCTCCTCAAGTTTGGCGGCTATATGGTGGTGTGATAAAGAGCATTGCAGTAACCACAATACAATTCATGACTGCGCCGGCAGGAGGCATCCCTAATTCCTGCATTGAAGCAGAAATTGCGATGCGATCGCAATTTCTGCTTCATTATGGGGGGGAGGCGGCGGTCAGCATCCTGGGTGACCTTGCCTGCAATGGCGGCCCCCAGTATGCTAGCAAAAGGATTGCAACTTCTGCTAATTAGCAGAATTTGCAATCTTTACTTAATTAGGCCCTAAGTCTACTATACATTATTATAGAAGTAATGATGTGCTGCTCTGTGACATGCTGATAAATACATCCAGTATACCGTATCACAGAAGTGGTGCAGCGCAGCTCTCAGTGACATTTACTGAGAATTTTTTATCTCTCTTCTTTTTATCTCTCAGTGACATTTACTGAGAATTTCATCCAGAATACAGGAATACAGAAGAGATGGTGTGTTGAGTAATTACTAAAGTGCAGCTGGTCTGTGGCTTACAGCTCCCTGTTCAGTTTCTGCAAAAAAGAGCAACAATGTAACTCTGAGCAACAAGCTGCAGAGATTAACCCTTCTGTGACTGCAGCTCAGGGATCACACAATCTTTATTTATAGGGCTCAATTCAATTAAGGGAGATGTTCTCACCCCGCAGTTAAGTGCATGCATACAACGCACCTACAGTACCGCTGGATTTGCAGGTTTTCCCCTGCAATACACCATGTAATAAAATGAGTCAGGGGGTAACTAGACCTTTATGGGCCCCCACCACAAAACTTTGATGGGCCCCCAATGCTTTTGGAGAGACACCTCCATCCGAAATGCTCCACCAGAGCTTTTTGTGACGTTGCATACTGAATGAAAATGTTTTGTTTTTTTTTTACATTAATATATATTCTATATTAGCCAACCCAGGGCTGCAGCGCATTACAAAACTAGCAGAGGGGAGTAATATAAAATATAGCCACTAACTGTGTGTGTGGTGGGGAAGGAAAAGGAAGCAGTTTGGGAATGGGGAAGTATAGCAGTATGGGGGCTGTGTATGGCAGTATGGTGGAGTGTCTGACAATATGGGGGAATTATGTAAGTCTGGGGGGAACCTATCAGTATGGGGGAGAAGTAAGAGGCACTGGACGGGATGTACTATGTGACATCGCTGCCCATCGTCACGATGTTAAGGACATATGTACTTCTAGGCTTCTATGGGGTATCACCAGCAAAAGTTGGCGAACCTTTCCACGGCACTGACCTGGCGGCCGGGGGATAGTACAATAGGAAAATGCGGTAAACGGGTTTACCGCATTTTCCGCTTAGTATATCCTGCCCCCTATGCGGGTTGGAGGAGGATTACAACATGGAGGGTGGTATCTGCATTCGAATGCAGCAGCCGCATCCATCGGGTCTGCACATGGCTATAGTGTGCGTGTGTGTGACCCTTTAACATGCGGCCACATCCCAGAAAGATGTGGTCACAAGGTGACTGACAGCGGCGGCCATCGGGGGACATCGATGCTACGTTTTGTGGCCATGGTCTGGACAAAACAGGCATGTCTGGATAGTTTTCAGGGGCGGCTGCCTGACTATAGGAAACATAGCAAAGGTGCGCCCTTCATACGCAGCCTGTCTGTTCATGCAGGTGTCTATCTCTAGTTTGAGGTTTCGGCATTGCCATCGCAATTGCAATCGCTGGGTGGTGCTACACAAGCTGGGCTGCTTTGCCCTGTGCTGGGCAGCACCCAGCGTGCGATTTTATCGGTAGCAGTTTTTGCTATTTTAGTATTATGTATTATGTATTATGTAATTATGTAGTATTATATATTATGTAGTATTATGTATTAGTATTAGAGTATTATGTACTCTGAAATCCCCCATAATGTAATATATATTATGTAATATATATATTATATAATATATATATTATAATATATATATATTATTACATAATATATATTATGTAGTATTATATGTAATTATGTAGTATTATGTATTATGTAGTATTATGTATTAGTATTAGAGTATTATGTACTCTGAAATCCCCCATAATGTATCTGGAGTATGAATGTAAGACAAGTCCACTCATTCACTCCCGTCAGTAATTTCACTTAATGCTAAACATCAAAAACATGATTATTGAGTTGCATGTTCTAAAGAATTAAGCTGTCACCAGTCCTCTGGCCCTCCTTCAAGAAAACACTGTATTGTAGCAAGCACCAGACTGGGCAGTTGGTATAAATGTTCTACCATGGGACCTTACCTGGAAACTTGCAATAAAGGCTCCTTCTGGCACAAAATATTAGCGCCATATTGGGTCACTGAAGTAATAAGTGTCTATAAAATAGTAACAGTATGTAAAATGGCCCCGTTCTGTTGGGATGGCTGACACTGTGCAGCCTATATTTCTGTGGGTATTGACGAAAGGTCCCGTCCTTACCTGAACCACGTGGCAACAAACAATGGTAAGCATATTTTCAACTGGTAAGAGTTGCATTAAGATTCAATACTATTGTGCCCTTTCCAAAAGGGAGTATATCCTTGGCACCTTGGCATACAGCTATATTACTCTATTATGCTATATCAGTGGGAACTTCTCATCTGGATTTACCTTTATCTGCTAGTAAAGTCACCTGAGTATTTGGATGGTTTGGATACTTGATCTTAAGGCTTCTTATACACCATTAGACTATATAATTTGTTTAGCGCTTACAAAGCACACTGTGGTATTGCAGATACAAATTAGATACTTTTTTAACTTTATAACAGATGACAATATGTATCAGTTTTAATATAGTACATGTTGTTTTTTGACATCTTTAATGTTATATTCCCTATTTTCTGTTACCAACATTTTATATTTGAGTTATTTTAATATATTTAAGTGTTAATCTTATTGTTATGTGAATACATTTTTATTTTTGTATATTATATACCAAGAGGTTGGGTATGAAATTCCGGATATCGGGATGTCGGCGGTTACATGACTGACCGTGGCATCCTGACAGTGAGTATCTCGAAACCGGACTGGGGTAAGAATTTTAGCCCTCTACTGCCCCTAGCCCTAACCCTTGGGGGTGGCGGCTAGGGCTAATCCATGAGGGTGGACTAACACTCAGGGTTTGGTGACTATGGCTAACCACCTCTCTAGTGCCTAACCCTTCCCAGTGCCTAACCCCCACCACCAAAGCCCTAATGCTAACCCAGAAACTCACCTTCAGCATTTTTACGATCGATGTTCTGGCGCCAGTGTCCCGAGTGGTATCGGGATTCCAGCGCCGGTCACGTGACCGCCGGGATGCCAAACACATCCCCAAAAAAGAAACTCCTATTTCCTCCACCTGTGTACTCTTTAGAAGGCCAGCCCATTATGTAAATTGCAGGAACATTTGGCACATTTCATGATGACGATCTGCCAGTGTGTACAGAGGACAGGTTAACTGGCCGACGTCCTCAACAACAGATATGCCCCTTTTTAAAAAAAGTCAAAATTTGTCCGGCATCCCGCATGGGTTGTCCAACTTGGACTTCATTACATTCCGCCCAATAAATCAGACGATTTGTCATTTTGAGCCAAATCAGAACGACAAATCATCCATTGTTTACACTCCCGTGTGTTGTTCATCGCGTCTTCAGATTTATCTGCAATGCAGGCTGATCAGAAGATATTATGAATGGTAGTATGCTTCTGGATGGGGCCACTGAACGATATACTGTATCTTGCGGTCGTGCGCTATATGGTTCAGTGTGTACGGGATGGCCGATGTATTAGCCATGTGTAATCCTAGAACAATTGAATACATTGGAAATAAATTGCTTACAGCTACAACATTTGGGACAGTCACTACCCATTTGAAAATAGGGACTAAAATCAAAGTCACGCAAATCAAAGACGTGCTTTATAATATGTACCAGATATGGGAACAAATCTCATAGCCATCAGTGTCTAAGAGCAAAGAGGTCACAGAGTCCCATTCACAAGAGGAAAGTGTGTTGTATGGAACAAAAGAATGCAATAACAATCGGTACCCCATGCCGTCAATTGTATTTGCTTAACATACAACAGTGATGATAATGATGTCTGACGTACAGTCCATTGAGCTCTGGCACAGAAGATTAGGTCACCTTGGATATGGCAGTGTCCAGAAACTAATGATTGGGATGGGTACCAAGAATATCCGTGACTGATACAGAAAGGCCCATGTGAGAAAGCTGTATAAAAGGGAAGCAGAGCCATCGTTTATTTCCAAAATCAGCACGCAGAGCTGAGGCACCCCTGCAATTGGTGTATACAGACATGTGCTCCATTGAAAGCTAAATCGATAAGTGGATACAGATACTTCATAACATTCATTAATGATTTCATGGGAATTACACTCATTTAAAACAGTTAAGTGGTGAAGAAAATTGCAGACAAGAGGCTGGTGCGAAATTAAACCGGTTATAGGAGTAGATTTGCTAAAGCTTTTAAAAATTAAAAGAGCTCATGTTTCCCATAGGAACCAATCAGATTCTATCAATTTCTAGAATGCAACAGAGAAACGATCCTCCTGGGCACAGTGGACTGCTAAAGTCAGGTGCTGAAGATCTATTAGTAGGCTTAACATCAGGAAACTCATGAATTGCACAGGTTCTATGGGGGTAATTCAGAGTTGATCGCAGCAGCAAATTTGTTAGCAGTTGGTCAAAACCATGGGGGTCATTCCGAGTTGTTCGCTCGCAAGCTGCTTTTAGCAGCTTTGCACACGCTAACCCGCCGCCTACTGGGAGTGAATCTTAGCTTATCAAAATTGCGAACGAAAGATTAGCAGAATTGCGAATAGACACTTCTTAACAGTTTCTGAGTAGCTCCAGACTTACTCGGCATCTGCGAACAGTTCAGTGCTTGTCGTTCCTGGTTTGACGTCACAAACACACCCAGCGTTCGCCCAGACACTCCTCCGTTTCTCCAGCCACTCCCGCGTTTTTCCCAGAAACGGTAGCGTTTTTTCGCACACACCCATAAAACGGCCAGTTTCCGCCCAGAAACACCCACTTCCTGTCAATCACATTACGATCACCAGAACGAAGAAAAAACCTCGTAATGCCGTGAGTAAAATTCCTAACTGCATAGCAAATTTACTTGGCGCAGTCGCACTGCGGACATTGCGCATGCGCATTAGCGACTATTCGCTCCGTTGCGACAAAAAAATTACGAGCGAACAACTCGGAATGACCCCCCATGTGCACTGCAGGTGGGGCAGATATAACTTTTGCACAGAGAGTTAGATTTGGGTGGGTTATTTTGTTTCTGTGCAGGGTAAATACTGGCTGCTTGATTTTTACAATGCAATTTTGATTCCAGTTTCAACACGACACACCCAAATCTAACTCTCTCTGTACATGTTATATCTGCCCCCCTCCCCCCCTGCAGTGCACATGGGCCCTCATTCCGAGTTGATCGCTCGCTGCCGTTTTTCGCAGCGTAGCGATCAGGCTAAAAACCGGCTGTTCTGCGCATGCGTATGGGCCGCAGGGCGCACGCGCCAAGTACTTTCACACAAAACTAAGCAATTTTACACAGGGGTGAGCGACGCTTTTCAGTCGCTCTGCTGATCGGTGTGTGATTGACAGAAAGTGGGTGTTTCTGGGCGGAAACAGACCGTTTTCTGGGAGTGTACTAAAAAACGCAGGCGTGTCAGGCTAAAACGCAGGAGTGGCTGGGGAAACGGGGGAGTGGCTGGCCGAACGCAGGGCGTGTTTGTGACGTCAAATCAGGAACCAAACAGTCTGCAGTGATCGCAATCTAGGAATAGGTCTGGAGCTACTCAGAAACTGCAGGAAAAGATTTTCAAGCAATTCTGCTAATCTTTCGTTCACACCTGCTAAGCTAAGATACACTCCCAGAGGGTGGTGGCTTAGCGTTTGCACTGCTGCTAAAAGCAGCTTGCGAGCGATCAACTCGGAATGAGGGCCAAGGCTTTGCCCAACTGCTAACAAATTTGCTGCTGTGATCAACTCTGAATTAGGCCCCATGACTGATTAAAAAAAAACCTGTTGAAATTCAGGCATGAATTAAGCCAGCCACAGAACCTGTGTAATTCATGAGTGTCCCCGTTTAAAGGGATAGTATGGTAAGGCTATCTATTAGCTACACTCCCATTGCATGCCCACACTGTCTATGAGAGGTAAAAGCGGTAGTGGCTCATAAAATACTGAGCAGTACTTGGTGGGTAAAGCAGCTTACAGTAGTTGTGAGAAGCTCTGGAGATCTGCGGCTAATAGATCTTCAGCACTTGATTTTAGCAGTCTACTGTCCTCAGGAGGATAATCAGATTTGCCTGCTGTGCTTCACACTATACCGCTTTGTCAAAGTCGAAAAATATTCCAGAACACACAGCACGTATAAAATACACACACATGCCCGCTACGTGTGCACTTGTTCCGCCGTGCGTGCACATATCCGCAATTTGCGTATGGTCGCTCCCGCGGTCCTGCGCGTGATGTGGGTATTTACGGCGGAGTTTGTGAGCGCATGGAGGGCTATCAAAACATTACATATTTAATCCAAATAGTGCACATTGTACACATAGTCCCCCTGCACCACATCAGAAAGTAACAACAGTTTAAATGATTCCAGGACAAAGGGATTCACCTTTACAGGATAAGAGGGGACAGACTAAGGTTATAAGGTGGTGTTTGGTATCCAGCTGTAGGGTATTTTAAGGGTAACATTCCGGTGTTGGTTTGCGGAAGATCGCATGTTCCTGAGGATAGTTATGTGCAGAAGCAGAATATAGGTTTAAACTGTATTTACTGTATATTATGTATGCAGCGGGAATCCAGAGAAGACCACCCACAAGAGCAGTTGAGAAAGACATCGCCCACCTTTTCAAATCAACCTATGACCTCTCCTGTACTGTGAAGATGCATCCCTGTGTCCAATGGACAAAGGGATTACAGTATCCATTGTATTGCTTTTGGAAGACTTGTATAAATAAAGCCTGCTGCAGGCCGGCCAGTCAGAAGACTCTTAACGCTATCTACCTGATTAGCGGAGGACTGGACCAGGAAGCGCATGCGAATATTCTCACGTATGTACATTGACTGTAGCCATTTACTCTGTTGTATTGTAGTGTATAAATTGTATTGTTAACCCCCTTTCAGATATATTACTCTGTGGTGTCAGAACCCAGTGTTTAACTACAAATCGGTGCTGTGTCCTCTTTTCCCTGCTAGGGTTTAAAGCGTATTACATTACCTAACTGTATAAGGTTCAAAAGTGTATTAATAAGGTGTGTACGCGCTGCGGGTACTTTGTACCGTCAGCGCTGCATAAGGTGTAAAGTATAATATCATTGCACTGCATTACTACGAAGGTTTAAGGTGTATCAATTGAGTGTGTACGCGCTGCGTGTACTTTGTACCCTCAGCGCGGCGCTTGTACGCAGAGTCCGATCGCGGTACGGGACTCATTATGCAAATAGCGTAAAATGTATATAGAGTGAATATTAAGTTTAGCGGCCGTAGCGGCTCCATGGTAAAAGTGTTTTTAAAGGTATAGCTTTATGGTTTAAGATAATATCGACATTATCAGCTTTCACATCGCAATCACGGGTAGCACCCGGGAATTGTACACAGGTCCTTTCTGGGTGCAACCCGCCATGAGACCCCTTTCAGACTGGCAACGCGACTGCCGTGTCAGGTTGCCATCGGGGGCGGGGACAGGAGCGGGGGCTGCGACGGTGTCATCAAGGGCGGAGGCGGTACTTGGAGATGAGATCATATCCACGCAGCCTCCTCCATACTGTGAACGAGTCCCTGATTGCATCAACCCGAGTTACGCATTAAAACCGCACCTGTCCTGGGAATAACCCTGCTTTATTCTCGGGTTGAAATACTGGGTCAGGTGACCCAGGAATTCAGGACTTTCACACCTTAAACCAATTTACCGGGTTATTTGTGCGGTGTGAAAGGGGTATGAGAGTACTACTCCTCTCCTACCAAAAGGGGTTGACGGCGTTCCTGTATTGGAGACTTGGGAATTTATCATCCAAACCATTTTGGATGTGCACAGCATTGTATAGTAGCAATTTGAATTTAAAATGCTGGTATATCAAGCACTTAGGATTTCCTTTTAATACAAGGAGAAAAGTGCACATGGAGTGCTACCTCGGGAACACTTTCCCCAACTCCTAAGGAAATCCACTTCTGCACGCTGACTATGGACGGTAATGTGTTTGTATTTTAACATTGGACTGAGGGCCTAATTCAGACCTGATCGCAACATCAAATTTTTTCTCTAATGGGCAAAAACCATGCTGCACTGCAGCGGGGGCAGATATAACATGTGCAGACAGAGTTAGATTTGGATGGGGTGTTCAAACTGCAGTGTAAAAATAAAGCAGCCAGTAGTTACCCTGCACAGAAACAAAATAACCCACCCAAATCTAAATCATGGTTGTCTATTCTCCAGCATCTTGTAGGAGACTCCCTGTCCGGTGCGGAGTCTCACGGTGCCCTGGAAACTAAACAGATCTCCCAGATTATCCACTACCCTGTCAGGAATAAGGATTGGGCATGTGCAAATCCGGATATAATGGGGGGCGGGGCAGTAAGCGACACTTGAACTCATAGGGGGTAATTCCAAGTTGATCGCAGCAGGAATTTTTTTAGCAGTTGGGCAAAACCATGTGCACTGCAGGGGAGGCAGATGTAACATGTGCAGAAAGAGTTAGATTTAGGTGTGGTGTGTTCAATCTGCAATCTAATTTGCAGTGTAAAAATAAAGCAGCCAGTATTTACCCTGCACAGAAATAAAATATAACCCACCCAAATCTAACTCTTTCTGCACATGTTATATCTGCCTCCCCTGCAGTGCACATGGATTTGCCCAACTGCTAAAAACTTTCCTGCTGCGATCAACTTGGAATTACCCCCATAAACAATTACTAAGAGTCCGATGGGCTTCTGTGCAGTGCAGCACTCAGATAGAGTCCGTAGCTTGATGCAGCTGGAAAAAAAACAGCAGGGGAAGTCCCTGCGCTCTGAACGACTATATCCTGGATTTAGTTCAAGTGAGGAAGAGCCGGAGGTGCACTGATTGCTCCTCTATAGGTAAATGTATGAAGCAGTGAAAAGAGTGGAGAAGTGAGCCAGTGGAGAAGTTGCCCATGCGTTATAAAAAAGTCGCTCGAGCTTGTGTAAATCTCCAAAGTTTTGTGCAAAATTACTTAACGCATGCGCGCTGCATACCATGCGCATGCGCATTTTCAACCTAATCTCTGCGTTGCGAAAAACGGTAACGAGCGAACAACTCGGAATGACCACCATTGGCCGTGGAGCACACCACTGTTTGCTGGACTATTTAAACACATATAATTGTTTATTGTCAGTTGGCAGCTTTAGTTGGCTTTTATTTTGTGTATCAATTATACTTCTACATACATATAGGGGGATATCCAATTAGTCTCTGTAATTTACCGGGGCTAATTGTCCCGCCAGGGGCTATCTAATTATCCCTGATAAGCCGGCGCGTGCCGCGGCTTATCAGGGATTTTGTTTCACCTGCCTCCGGCAGGCGAAGCAGAATCCCTGGGCACAGCCCCGTTTTCGGGTCAATTTTTTGGAACCGATGTTTTACCGGGGATAATTGGAAATCCCCCTCAGTCTGATACACACACACACACACACACACACACACACACACACACACACACACACACACACACACACACACACACACATATATTTAGAGAGAGAGAGAGAGTTATGGTAGACCTACCATTGTTAACTCTCTTACTGCGAAATACATTGGGTTCCACAGGGAAACATTGGGGTGTAGAGTGGATCTTGATCCAGAGGCACCAACAGGCTAGCTTTAGGCTGTCCCAGGATGCATTGAGGCTTCCTCTATAACCCCGCCACCAGGCACTGTGAGCTCACTTTCGTTAAATGCAGGAGCAGGTAAGAGAGAAGGTAGATGTTAGTCACACAGAACAACATTCTCACAACAGGAGAAGGGACCAGTGGCTAATGCCATACAAACCCATAACAGCTAGCTGCGTCAGGGTGGGCACCTTGTGGAACCCAATGTACCTCGCAGAAAGAGAGTTAACAATGGTAAGTCTACCATAACTGTCCTTTTCTTCAGCAGGTTACATTGGTTTCCACAGGGAATACATCGGGGATGTCCTAAAGCATTTCCTCAAGGGAGGGGATGTGCCTTAGCGGATATGAGAACCCGGCGTCCAAAGGAAGCATCCTGGGAGGTGGTAGTATCAAAGACATAGAGCCTAATAAATGTTTTCTCTTACGTCCTAGAGGATGCTGGGGTCCACATTAGTACCATGGGGTATAGACGGGTCCACTAGGAGCCACTGGCACTTTAAGAGTTTAATAGTGTGGGCTGGCTCCTCCCTCTATGCCCCTCCTACCAGACTCAGTTTAGAAAATGTGCACGGAGGAGCCGGTCACAGCTAGGGGAGCGCCATAGAAGTTTTTCTAGTTTTATTTTTGTCATTAGAGTTTAGGCACAGGGAGGCTGCTGCAACAGCCTCCCTGCTTCGTGAGACTTAGGGGGGGAGTGGTGTCCAACCCTGAGAGGTTAATGGCCACTATCTCCGCTGACAGGACACTGAGCTCCTGAGGGTGATGCTCGTTAGCCGCCTGAGGCTCACTCCCGCAGCATGCCGCCACCCCCTAACAGAGCCAGAAGATTCCGGTGGAGAGTGAGTCACCGGTGACCCGACAAGCGGGGAGCCGGTGTAAATGGCAGCAACAGGGTAGGAGCGCAGTACTAACTGTGCTCCGGAGAGATCAGCGGTACACAGTGCGGCACTATGAGGGGCGCCCTGGGCCAGCGCAGATACCCTACACTGGTCACTCAAGGCTATCAGGGACCTCGGTAACGCTGCTAGCAAAATCCTCAGGCCAGTATAATCTTTTAAAAATGCGGGAAGAGGCGGCATTTACAGGCGGCGGAGATTCTCAGTGCGGACCCAGAAGCGTTCAGCACCACTTTTTCCCTGCAGATACAGCATCAGAGACGCTGACAAGGAGTGCTGTCCCTCCACACTACTCCAGCTATCCTGTGCGGTACCAGGGGGTTGTAGAAGGGGGGGAGGGGAGGATGTGTATTATTTGTGTAGTCTATTAAGGTACACAGTCAGCGCCAGGTTAGTTAAACTACCTAATTGAGCGCTGTGTGTGTGCTGGCTCCAAGCTCTGTGTTTCTCTGAAGGTACTTGGGGGGGAAACTGTGTCTGACATTTTCCTGTGTGAGTGTGGTGTATGTTTTCACACATAGCCTTGTCCAGGGACTCTGTGTCTTATGCTGCAGAGGACGTTTCATCCCCAGCGGAATCTATTCCATGTACCCAGGAATGTAATGTATTGTCTCAGATTCCTGTTACTGAGCCAGAATGGCTGACTTTTATTAAGGTAATGATCTCTCAGATCTCTACTAGTGTAGCTCATACTGAGACTGAAACTCAGGTTTGGTCAGGTTGGTCAGGTTCTGTTCCTATTCCTTTGAAACCACCTAGCATATACCCAAAGAAAGGTGCACTTGCCCAGATTATGCAAGACGACACGGATACCGACTCTGACACGGCAGACGGTGTCGAGGATGTGCTGAGGGGGGTGGCATCCCTGGCTAAGGGGGTGCAGCTCATGATTGAGGCCATTAGAGATGTGTTAAACATTACTGACACACCACCTGAGCAGGTTGGAGGCTTACTTCACAGACAATAAGAAAGCCTTGCTAACCTTCCCTGCGTCTAAAGAATGAAATGCTTTATTTGAAAAATCCTGGGAAACCCCGGAGAAAAAATTCCAGATCCCCAAGAAGGCTCTGGTTGCTTTTGCCTTCCCTGAGGAGGATAGAAAAAGATGGGAAAACCCACCCATAGCTGACGCATCTGTCTCCAGACTGTCAAAAAAGGTGGTTTTACCTGTTCCTGGATCTACCACGTTAAAAGAACCGGCTGATTGTAAGATTGACACTACGCTCAAATCCATATACACTGCTTCAGGGGTGGCGTTAAGGCCTACTATTGCCTGTGCATGGATGTCAAAAGCTATAGTAAAGTGGTCAGACACGTTACTAGAGGACTTAGATACAATGGATAGAAGTGACATTGAACTGTGTTTACGTAACATACAGGATTCTGCGGGATTCATGGTGGAATCCATGAAGGACCTGGGTACGCTGAATGCAAGGATATCTTCCATGTCTGTATCAGTTCGCAGGGGACTCTGGTTACGCCAATGGTCGGCAGGCGCGGAATCCAGGAGAAGTGTGGAGAACCTACCCTACACAGGTCAGGCTCTATTTGGGGAAGCGTTGGATGCGTGGATTTCCACGGCAACCGCGGGTAAGTCACCTTTTCTTCCCTCAGCTATGCCTTCTATGAAGAAACCCTTTTCTTCATCTGCATCACAGTCCTTTCGGACCGCTAAGACAAAAACGTCCAAGCCTCCTACCACCTTGTTTAGAGGTGGGCGTTTAAAATCCAAAAAGTCTGCACCTGCAGGCTCCCAGGACCAGAAGCCTGCTTCTGGTTCCTCAAAATCTTCAGCATGATGGTGGACCGCACAGCCTGGGGGAAGGACTGGTGGTTGCGAAGCTCAGACGTTTCAGCCACGTCTGGGTGTCGTCTGGCCTGGATCCCTGGATACAGGATATTGTGTCCCAGGGGTACAGACTGGAGTTTCCAGAACTCCCACCTCACCGGTTCTTCAAATCAGGCTTGCCAGCTCTACTGACAGACAGGGTTAGCCTACAGGAAGCCATCCAAAAATTGGAAAAGTCAGAGGTCATTGTTCCAGTTCCACCTCATATGCAACACATGGGTTACTATTCAAACCTTTTCGCGGTACCGAAACCGGATGGTTCGGTCAGACTGATTTTGAACTTTAAATCGTTAAACCCTTATCTTAGGGAGTTCAATTTCAAAATGGAGTCACTGAGAGCGGTGATCTCAGGTCTGGAGGAGGGAAAGTTTCTGGTATCCCTGGGTATCAAGGATGCGTATCTCCACATTCCGATTTGGCTGCCGCACCAGGCTTATCTCAGATCTGCACTGTTAGACAGTCAATATCAGTTTCAGGCACTACCATTCGGTTTCCACGGCACCGAGGGTATTCACTAAGGTGATGGCAGAGATGATGGTTCTCCTCCGCAGACAGGGAGTGAACATAATTCCATATCTGGACGATCTGCTGATAAAGGCATTGACAAGGGAGACGTTGTTGCAGTCCATTGCTCTCACGACTCGTCTACTCAGGGAACTTGGTTGGATCCTGAACTTTCCAAAGTCACATTTGGAGCCTACAAGGAGATTGTCTTTACTGGGTATGATCCTCGACACAGAAGTGTAGAGGGTGTTTCTACCGGAGGAGAAAGTGTTGGTGATACAAACAATGGTCTGGGATGTCCGGAAGCCAGCCCGGGTTTCGGTTCATCAGTGCATTCACCTTCTGGGGAAGATGGTTGCCTCCTACGAGGCTCTACAATACGGAAGATTTCATGCTCGATCCTTCCAACTGGATCTCCTAGGCAAGTGGTCGGGTTCTCATCTACATATGCATTTGAGGATACGTCTGTCGCCGAAAGAAAGGTTTTTACTTCTCTGGTGGCTGCAAATACCTCACCTTCTGGAGGGCCGCAGGGTCGAGATCCAGGACTGGATCCTTCTACCCATGAATGCACGTCTCCGGGGATGGGGAGCAGTCACTCAAGGGGAAACCTTCCAAGGAAGGTGGTCAAGTCTGGAATCCAGTCTTCCAATAAACATACTGGAATGAAGAGCCATGGACAACGGTTTTCTCCAAGTGGCACATCTTTTGCGAGATCGAGCCATTCAAGTACAGTCGGACAATGTAACAACGGTGGCCTACATAAACCGACATGGAGGAACGAAGAGCAGAGCTGCAATGTCAGAGGTAACAAGAATCATCCTCTGGGCATAAAACACGCGCTGGTGCTGTCAGCAATTTTCATTCCGGGAGTGGACAACTGGGAAGTGGACTTCCTCAGCAGACACGATCTCCATCCAGGAGAGTGGGGACTCCATCCAGAGGTGTTCATGGAGGTGACAAATTTTTGGGGGTTCCTCAAATAGACATGATGGCCTCCCGCCTCAACAAGAAGCTTTGGAGGTATTGTTCCAGGTCAAGAGACCCACAAGCAATGGCGGTGGACGCCCTGGTGACCCCGTGGGTGTTCCAGTTAGTGTACGTGTTTCCTCCACTTCCACTCATTCCAAGGTTTCTAAAGCTCATAAGGAGAACAAAAGTTCAGGCAATCCTCATTGCTCCGGACTGGCCAAGAAGGGCTTGGTACGCGAATCTTCTGGGTCTACTGCTGGAAGATCCGAGGCCTCTTCCTCTTCGGGAAGACTTGCTACAACAGCGGCCTTTCGCTTATCAAGACTTACTGCAGCTATGTTTGACGGCATGGAGGTTGAACGCCAGATATTAGCTCGGAGGGGCATTCCGAACAAGGTTATTCCTACCCTGATACAGGCTAGGAAAGGAGTAACGTCTAAACATTATCATCGCATTTGGGAGAAATATATATCTTGGTGTGAATCCAAGAGGTTTCCTACAGTGGAGTTTCAACTGGGACGGTTTCTACTCTTCCTGCAAGCAGGTGTGGATATGGACCTGAGGTTGGGATCCGTAAAGGTCCAGATTTCGGCTTTATCCATTTTCTTCCAGAAACAGCTGGCTTCCCTCCCTGAGGTTCAGACTTTTTTGAAAGGGGTTCTGCACATCCAGCCTCCCTTTGTGATGCCTACGGCACCCTGGGATCTTAACGTGGTGTTGCAGTTCCTCCAATCGGATTGGTTCGAACCTCTACAGGAGGTTGAGGTCAAGTTTCTCACGTGGAAGGCTGTCACTCTGTTGGCCTTAGCTTCTGCTAGACATGTGTCGGAGCTGGGGGCTTTGTCTTGTAAAAGCCCCTACTGGATCTTCCATGAAGATAGAGCTGAGCTCTGGACACGTCAGCAGTTCCTTCCAAAGGTTGTGTCGGCTTTTCATATCAACCAACCTATTGTGGTGCGAGTTGCTACTGACCCCTCGCATCCATCAAAGTCCTTGGATGTTGTAAGGGCGCTTAAAATATATGTGAAAAGGACTGCTCGTCACAGAAAATCGGACTCTCTGTTTGTCCTGTATGATCCCAAGAAACTTGGGTATCCTGCTTCTAAGCAGACGATCTCTTGCTGGTTTAGGTTTACTATCCAGCATACGTATTCTACGGCAGGATTGCCATGTCCAAAATCTGTTAAGGCCCACTCTACTCGTAAGGTGGGTTCTTCCTGGGTGGCTGCCCAGGGTGTCTCGGCTTTACAGTTTTGCCGAGCGGCTACTTGGTCTGGGTCGAACATGTTTGCAAAATTCTACAGGTTCGATACTTTGGCCTCTGAGTACCTTAAGTTTGGTCAATCAGTTCTGCAGGAGCCTCCGTGCTCTCCCTCCCATTCTGGGAGCTTTAGTACATCCCCATGGTACTAATGTGGACCCCAGTGTGATAGCCGGGCAGCGCCAGGTCCATCAGTCATTTTAAAAGCATTGCACGCCATGCCGTGTCATCACATAAGCAAGCAGTTTATTCACAGTTCAGGCAGGGTTATCACGACAATAACATTTGATTTCTTGTTCTCCTCTCTTCAGCGTAATATTCATATGGGTTACATCAGGTTACATCTCCTTTCATTTGCTTCACTGGCAATAACAGCATTAACAATGATGTGACAGCATTACAGTACAGTACATACCAGCGCAGTGTCTGGGAATCAGTAGTGCGGCTTCCGCAAACTGAGATTAATTTCAGTGTGCTCTCCCCCATTCGCTAGGGGCTCTAGCTAAACGGGATCTCTCATGGACACGTTACTGGGGGCCTTCCACCAAACGTGGTTTCCTACCACTCACCCAGATAGTCCTCTTCCGAAGAATCACACCTCCCGTCCTGCTTCTTGGGTATCCCTGAAGGTGGGTATCCCCTTTGTTCCTGGTTCCTTCCACTGTACTCTGCATACTGTGGCTCTCACACTGCACTCTCCATCTCTCACTGAAGCTGCTGGCTTTCCTGTTACACTGCAAATATGGGATCTCCCTCTCTTCATAGCAACACCCACACGCTGCTCTTATCTCCATAATGCCAGGGACTGTGGAGTACCATGCTTGTTCCACAGTCCCCAGACTGCATTTCTCCTTTTCACTAGCCTGTGCCCTCCATCTCTGTCCTCAGCTCACACTGAATTCAAGCCTGTGTTTTTCCCTTGTCCTGTAAAACCCCCCTACACTTCCTGTCCTAACCCCTTACATGTCGCAGGGTATGTGAGAACTGGTTTAACTGGTTTTGGGGCCATAAACTCCCCCACTCACTGATAAGAATGAAATGGCTTTTGAAACTTTCCAATATCTGTTCACATTCCAGTATGCCACGTTCACTCCTGCTAATATCTTGCGTGTCCCCACGCAATATACCTATGAGCTTGCAAAAACTCTAGCAAGGAACAGTCTCTTATACTCTACAGCAAGGTCAAAACATAACACACAATAAACAAGCATATAACAGTATAACAATAACATGAGCAGAAAAACATGGCATGCAAAACATCACATGAAATACAAATCACATATACTGCTGCCTTTTTCCTGTGAATTACAGTCCTGAGTCGCAGATGATCATGAATGTTCCAACATCTTCTGGCAATTGTGCCAAACATTTAGAACCTGCCCGTGCCGGCCCTTGTCTCCCCAGTTCGCTGGGTCAGAAGAGGTAGGTGGCTTTCATGGGCCCCTCCCAATAAAGTTTTCCCCAAATTGTCAAATAAATCTTCGGTACCGATCCTGTTTGCGGACGCCAAGTTGTGATAGCCGGGCAGCGCCGAGTCCATCAGTCATTTTAAAAGCATTGCACGCCAGGCCGTGTCATCACATAAGCAAGCAGTTTATTCACAGTTCAGGCAGGGTTATCACGACAATAACATTTGATTTCTTGTTCTCCTCTCTTCAGCATAATATTCATATGGGTTACATGTCGCTGGGTATGTGAGAACTGGTTTAACTGGTTTTGGGGCCATAAACTCCCCCACTTACTGATAAGAATTAAATGGCTTTTGAAACTTTCCAATATCTGTTAACATTCCAGTATGCCACACCAACATCCTCTAGGATAGGGGTGGGCAAAATACGGCCCGCGGGCCGGATGCGGCACGCAAACCAATCCTGCCCGGCCCACTGCCTCCCACCAGCGAGCAATGACAAGCGGCCCGACCAGCTGAGCTGCTTGTCATTGCTCTGCAGTACCTCCAAGCTGCCGGTGCCTGTCTCCCCTGCTGCTGCTGCTGCTGCTGCATGGCGCCTGCGTTGTAGTCTCCTCCTCCCGCCTCCAGAGTTCCCAGTGACAACGGCTGTGTTCAGCCGAAAAGGGGGCGGAGCTACGTGCCGACGAGGGGGCGGGGCTACACGGACCTCAAGGGGCGGAGCTACACAGGTGACGGGACAAGAGCCAGGCTGCTGCAGATCAATCCTTCCTGCACTGCCAGCCAGATCAGTGGAAAAAGTGAGTGAAAGAAAGAAAAGTGTGTGTGTTAGTGTGTGTATATTTGTGTGTGCGGGCAGTGGCGGCAGACTGTTTTTAGGTTGGGGGGGTAGAGATCTTTAGCTCTCGCTGTATCAACCCCTCCTGTGTTCTGTCACTGTGTCACCCCCACCGTGTTCTGTCACCGTGTCACCCCCCCATGTTCTGTCACCGTGTCACCCCCCCCCGTGTTCTGTCACCGTTTCACACCCCCGTATTCTGTCACCGTGTCACCCCCCATGTTCTGTCACCGTGTCACCCCCCATGTTCTGTCACCATGTCACCCCCCATGTTCTGTCACCGTGTCACACCCCAGTGTTCTGTCACTGTGTCACCCCATGTTTTGTCACCGTGTCACCCCCCCGTGTTCTGTCACCGTGTCACACCCCAGTGTTCTGTCACTGTGTCACCCCATGTTTTGTCACCGTGTCACCCCCACCGTGTTCTGTCACCATGTCACCCCCCCATGTTCTGTCACCATGTCACCCCCCATGTTCTGTCACCGTGTCACACCCCAGTGTTCTGTCACTGTCACCCCATGTTTTGTCACCGTGTCACCCCCCCTTGTTCTGTCACCGTGTCACACCCCAGTGTTCTGTCACTGTGTCACCCCATGTTTTGTCACCGTGTCAAACCCACCGTGTTCTGTCACCATGTCACCCCCCCATGTTCTGTCACCGTGTCACCCCCCGTGTTCTGTCACCGTTTCACCCCCCCGTATTCTGTCACCGTGTCACCCCCTCATGTTCTGTCACCATGTCACCCCCTCTTGTTCTGTCACCGTGTCACACCCCAGTGTTCTGTCACTGTGTCACCCCATGTTTTGTCACCGTGTCACCCCCCCATGTTCTGTCACCATGTCACCCCCACCGTGTTCTGTCACTGTCACCCTAGTGTTCTGTCACCGTGTCACTCCCCCGTGTTCTGTCACTGTGTCACATCCCCGTGTTCTATTACTGTGTCACACCTTTCCCCAGGGGCCATAATACACTGGATAATTTGCTTGCTGTGCAATGATTATCCCAAATAAAATGTTAATGTGTAAAAGGGGGCTCTACCTGCTGTAATGTGTAAAAGGGGGCTCTACCTTCCGTACTGTGTAAAAAGGGGGCTCTACCGTCCATACTGTGTATAAGGGAGCTCTAACTGCCATAATGTGTGTAAAAGGGGCTCTACCTGGTGTAATGTGTTTAAGTGGCGCTACTGTGTGGCGCAATTTGAGTAATGGAGAATTTTGAGCAGCCCAATATGAATCTGTATTATTTTTTGGCCATGCCCCTTCCACATGAAGCCACGTCCCTATATTTTTGGCACGTGGGGGGGGGGGGGGAGCTGCTATTTTATGTGTGGCCCTCGGATACTGACAAGAAAGTGTCAAGTGGCCCCTCAGCTGAAATAATTGCCCACCCCTGCTCTAGGACGTAAGAGAAAATAGGATTTTAACTACCTACCGGTAAATCCTTTTCTCGTAGTCCGTAGAGGATGCTGGGCGCCCGCCCAGTGCTTCGTGATCCTGCAGTGGTTACTTGATTCAGCTCTGCTTTGTTCTTAGTTAAGTACTGCGTTATTACTTGATTCAGTAATGGTATTCAGCTGTTGCTCTGAGTTTCAAGCTAGTTAGCTTGGTTTGCCTTGTTTGTGTGAGCTGGTGTGAATCTCGCCACTATCTGTGTAAAATCCTTCTCTCAAAGTTGTCCGTCTCCTCGGGCACAGTTTCTATACTGAGTCTGGTAGGAGGGGCATAGAGGGAGGAGCCAGCCTACACTATTAAACTCTTAAAGTGCCATTGGCTCCTAGTGGACCCGTCTATACCCCATGGTACTAATGTGGACCCCAGCATCCTCTACAGACTACGAGAAAAGGATTTACCGGTAGGTAATTAAAATCCTATTTTCACAGAGAACCACATAGCCGCCTTGCACAATTGTTCTGCGGACGCGCCACGGCGGGCCGCCCAAGAAGGTCCAACAGACTGAGTAGAATGGGCATTAATAGCAGCAGGAGCTGGGAGACCAGTCTGCACATAAGCTTGTGCAATCACCATTCTAATCCATCTGGCCATGGTCTGCTTATTCGCAGGCCAGCCACGTTTGTGAAAACAAAACACAATAAAAAGAGAATCTGATAGAGGCAGTCCTCTCCACATATATACGGAGAGCCCGTACCACATCCAAAGACCGCTCTTTGAAGAACAAATAAAAAGAGATAAAGGCCGGAACCACAATCTCTTGGTTAAGGTGAAAAGATGACACCACCTTAGGTAAATAACCTGGGCGAGTTCTAAGAACTGCCCAATCACAATGAAATATTAGAAAGGGTGGACGACAGGACAATGCTCCTAAGTGCGACACCCTTCTTCCAGAGGCAATAGCCAGTAAAAACAAGAACATAAAAGTAGTTTTTAGAGCGCTTGATTAAGTAATAAAATGTGTATGCGCCAGTGGCGGAACTAGCGAGCGGTGGGCCCATGTGCGACAAAATGGCTTGGGCCTTCCCCTCCCCCCCCATCCCATCCAAGTCCACCCCCTCACCCCTGGAGAGGATCTGGTGAGGGGGACCTGCTCAGGGCCAGAGAAATGGATACCAGTGCTGTAACTAGACATTTTAGCACTGTGTGCAAGAAACGGCATCGGAGCCCCACCCCTGCATGCAAAACAGGGGCAGTGCGCGCCGTAGGCGCGCGCAAAAATACATAGTGGCGTGGCTTCGTGGGGAAGGGGTGTGGCCACAAAATAATACCAATTCATAAAACGGTGCACAGTTGTCTCCATTATTCAAATTACGCTGCACAGTAGCACCACTATACCAGGTAGAGACCCTTTTACACAGGACAGATTCCTCTTTTTACACATTACAGCAGACAGTGTCCCCTTTTTATACATTACGGCAGACAGCGTCCCCCTTTTTTACACATAACGGCAGACAGCGTGCCCTTTTTACACATAGCAGCAGACAGCGTGCCCTTTTTACACATAACGGCAGACAGCGTGCACTTTTTACACATAACGGCAGACAGCGTGCCCTTGTTACACATAGCGGCAGACAGCGTACACTTTTTACACATAACGGCAGACAGCGTGCCCTTGTTACACATAACGGCAGACAGCGTGCCCTTGTTACACATAGCGGCAGACAGCGTACACTTTTACAAATAACGTCAGACAGCGTGCCCTTGTTAAATATAGCGGCAGACAGCGTACCCTTTTTACACATAACGGCAGACAGCGTGCCCTTGTTACACATAGCGGCAGACAGCGTACACTTTTTTCACATAACGGCAGACAGCGTGCCCTTGTTAAACATAGCGGCAGACAGCGTACACTTTTTACACATAACGGCAGACAGCGTGCCCTTTTTACACATAATGACAGACAGCGTGCCCTTTTTACACATAATGGCAGACAGCGTCCCCTTGTTACACATTACGGCAGACAGCGTGCCCTTGTTACACATTACGGCAGACAGCGTGCCCTTGTTACACATTACGGCAGACAGCGTGCCCTTGTTACACATTACGGCAGACAGCGTGCCCTTGTTACACATAATGGCAGACAGCGTCCCCTTTTCGCTAACGTCCTAGTGGATGCTGGGGACTCCGTAAGGACCATGGGAATAGACGGGCTCCGCAGGAGACATGGGCACTTTAAGAAAGAATTTATATTCTGGTGTGCTCTGGCTCCTCCCTCTATGTCCCTCCTCCAGACCTCAGTTTGAATCTGTGCCCGGACGAGCTGGGTGCTGTTCAGTGAGCTCTCCTGAGCTTGCTGTAAGAAAGTATTTTGTTAGGTATTTTATTTTCAGGGAGCTCTGCTGGCAACAGACTCCCTGCATCGTGGGACTGAGGGGAGAGAAGCAGCCCTACTCTCTGAAGATAGGTCCTGCTTCTTAGGCTACTGGACACCACTAGCTCCAGAGGGATCGTACACAGGATCTCACCCTCGTCGTCTGATCCCAGAGCCGCGCCGCCGTCCCCCTCGCAGAGCCGGAAGACAGAAGCCGGGTGAGCATAAGAAGCAAGAAGACTTCGAAAACGGCGGCAGAAGACTCCAGTCTTCACTGAGGTAGCGCACAGCACTGCAGCTGTGCGCCATTGCTCCCACACATTGCTCCGAGGTGCGTCCTTTCTTGCCAGGGGCAGGGGCAGAGGAAAGAAGCTGCACAACACAGCTAGTTCCCAGGAACAGAAGTCCTCCCCGGCTTCCGCAAAATCCACCGCATGACCCTGGGGCTCCACAGGCGGAGCTAGGCCCGGTGGGGGCGCGTCTCCAAAATTTCAACCACAAGTGGGTTCACTCCCAGTTGGATCCCTGGGCAATAGATATTGTGTCTCAGGGATACAAGCTGGAATTCGAAGAGATGCCCCCTCACCGATACCTCAAATCGGCCCTGCCAGCTTCCCCCCTCGAGAGGGAAATAGTGTTAACTGCAATTCACAAATTGTATCTTCAACAGGTGGTGGTCAAGGTTACCCTCCTTCAACAAGGAAGGGGTTATTATTCGACCATGTTTGTAGTACCGAAACTGGACGGTTCGGTCAGACCCATATTGAATTTAAAATCCCTGAACATATACCTGAAGAGGTACAAGTTCAAGATGGAATCGCTCAGAGCGGTCATCGCAAGCCTGGAAGGGGGGGATTTTATGGTGTCTCTGGACATAAAGGATGCATACCTTCATGTCCCCATTTATCCACCTCATCAGGCGTACCTCAGATTTGTGGTACAGGATTGTCATTACCAATTTCAGACGTTGCCGTTTGGTCTCTCCACGGCACCGGGAATATTTACCAAGGTAATGGAGGAAATGATGGTACTCCTGCGGAAGCAAGGGGTCACAATTATCCCATACTTGGACGATCTCCTCATAAAAGCGAGGTCAAGAGAGCAGTTGCTGATCAGCGTAGCACGCTCTCTGGAAGTGTTACGACAACACGGCTGGATCCTAAATATTCCAAAGTCGCAGTTGATTCCTACGACTCGTCTGCCTTTCCTGGGCATGATTCTGGACACAGACCAGAAAAGGGTTTATCTCCCGATGGAGAAAGCTCAGGAACTCATGACACTGGTCAGAAACCTATTAAAACCAAAACAGGTGTCGGTGCATCACTGCACGCGAGTCCTGGGAAAGATGGTGGCATCATACAAGGCCATTCCCTTCGGCAGGTTCCATGCGAGGACCTTTCAATGGGATTTGCTGGACAAATGGTCCGGATCACATCTTCAGATGCATCGGTTAATCACCCTATCCCCCAGGGCCAGGGTGTCTCTGCTGTGGTGGCTGCAGAGTGCTCACCTTCTAGAGGGCCGCAGATTCGGCATTTAGGACTGGGTCCTGGTGACCACGGATGCAAGCCTCCGAGGGTGGGGGGCAGTCACACAGGGAAGAAATTTCCAAGGTCTGTGGTCAAGTCAGGAGACTTGCCTTCACATCAACATCCTGGAACTAAGGGCCATATACAACGCCCTACGTCAAGCGGAGACCCTGCTTCGCGACCAACCGGTTCTGATTCAGTCAGACAACATCACCGCAGTGGCTCATGTAAACCGCCAAGGCGGCACAAGGAGCAGGGTGGCGATGGTGGAAGCCACCAGAATTCTTCGCTGGGCGGAGAATCACGTAAGCGCACTGTCAGCAGTGTTTATCCGGGAGTGGACAACTGAGAAGCAGACTTCCACAGCAGGCACGACCTCCACCCGGGAGAGTGGGGACTTCATCAAGAAGTCTTCACGCAGATTGCAAGTCGGTGGGAACTGCCACAGGTGGACATGATGGCATCCCGCCTCAACAAAAAGCTACAGAGGTATTGCGCCAGGTCAAGAGACCCTCAGGCGATAGCTGTGGACGCGCTGGTGACACCGTGGGTGTTCCAGTCGGTCTATGTATTTCCTCCTCTTCCTCTCATACCCAAGGTGCTGAGAATCATAAGAAAAAGAGGAGTGAGAACAATACTAATTGTTCCGGATTGGCCAAGAAGGACTTGGTATCCAGATCTGCAAGAAATGCTCACAGAGGACCCGTGGCCTCTGCCTCTAAGACAGGACTTGTTGCAACAGGGGCTCTGTCTATTCCAAGACTTACCGCGGCTGCGTTTGACGGCATGGCGGTTGAACGCCGGATCCTAGCAGAAAAAGGCATTCCGGATGAGGTTATTCCTACGCTGATAAAGGCTAGGAAGGACGTGACGGCTCAACACTATCACCGTATATGGCGAAAATATGTTGCTTGGTGTGAGGCCAGGAATGCCCCTACGGAGGAATTCCAGCTGGGCCGTTTCCTTCACTTCCTACAGTCGGGAGTGACTTTGGGCCTAAAATTGGGTTCCATTAAGGTCCAGATTTCGGCCCTGTCCATTTTCTTTCAAAAAGAACTGGCTTCTCTACCTGAGGTTCAGACGTTTGTAAAGGGAGTGCTGCATATTCAGCCCCCTTTTGTGCCTCCAGTGGCACCTTGGGATCTTAACGTGGTGTTGAGTTTCCTGAAATCACACTGGTTTGAACCACTTAAAACCGTGGAGTTAAAATATCTCACGTGGAAGGTGGTCATGCTATTAGCCTTGGCTTCGGCTAGGCGTGTGTCAGAATTAGCGGCTTTGTCACATAAAAGCCCTTATCTGGTTTTCCATATGGATAGAGCAGAATTGCGGACCCGTCCACAATTTCTGCCAAAAGTGGTGTCATCTTTTCATATGAACCAACCTATTGTGGTGCCTGTGGCTACTCGTGACTTGGAGGATTCCGAGTTACTGGATGTGGTCAGGGCTTTGAAAGTTTATGTAGCCAGAACGGCTAGAGTCAGGAAAACTGAGTCGCTGTTTATCCTGTATGCATCCAACAAGCTGGGTGCTCCTGCTTCAAAGCAAACTATTGCTCGCTGGATCTGTAACACGATTCAGCAGGCTCATTCTGCGGGTGGATTGCCGCTGCCAAAATCAGTAAAAGCCCATTCCACAAGGAAGGTGGGCTCTTCTTGGGCGGCTGCCCGAGGGGTCTCGGCATTACAGCTTTGCCGAGCGGCTACTTGGTCAGGTTCAAACACTTTTGCAAAGTTCTACAAGTTTGATACCCTGGCTGAGGAGGACCTTGTGTTTGCTCAATCGGTGCTGCAGAGTTGTCCGCACTCTCCCGCCCGTTTGGGAGCTTTGGTATAATCCCCATGGTCCTTACGGAGTCCCCAGCATCCACTAGGACGTTAGAGAAAATAAGATTTTACTTACCAGTAAATCTATTTCTCGTAGTCCGTAGTGGATGCTGGGCGCCCGTCCCAAGTGCGGACTTCTTCTGCAATGCTTGTATATAGTTATTGCTTAAATAAGGGTTATGTTATAGTTGCATCAGGGTTGAACTGATGCTCTGTTGTTGTTCATACTGTTAACTGGGTATGGTTATCACAAGTTATACGGTGTGATTGGTGTGGCTGGTATGTATCTTGCCCTGGATTATCAAAATCCTTTCCTTGTACTGTCAGCTCTTCCGGGCACAGTTTCTCTAACTGAGGTCTGGAGGAGGAACATAGAGGGAGGAGCCAGAGCACACCAGAATATAAATTCTTTCTTAAAGTGCCCATGTCTCCTGCGGAGCCCGTCTATTCCCATGGTCCTTACGGAGTCCCCAGCATCCACTACGGACTACGAGAAATAGATTTACCGGTAAGTAAAATCTTATTTTTACACATTACGGCAGACAGCGTGCCCTTGTTACACATTACGGCAGACAGCGTGCCCTTGTTACACATTACGGCAGACAGCGTGCCCTTGTTACACATTACGGCAGACAGCGTGCCCTTGTTACACATTACGGCAGACAGCGTGCCCTTGTTACACATTACGGCAGACAGCGTGCCCTTGTTACACATTACGGCAGACAGCATCCCCCTTTTTACACATTACGGCAGGCATATTCCCCCTTTTTACACATTGCAGCAGGCAGATTCCCCCTTTTTACACATTGCGGCAAGCAGATTCCCCGTTTTTACACATTGCGGCAGGCAGATTCCCCGTTTTTACACATTGCGGCAGGCAGATTCCCCCTTTTTACACATTGCGGCAGGCAGATTCCCCCTTTTTACACATTGCGGCAGACAGTCCCCCTTTTTTGTAGAAAGAAATGAAAGAAAGAAAGAAAGAAAGAAAGAAAGAAAGAAAGAAAGAAAGAAAGAAAGAAAGAAAGAATTATACTTACCCTCAGGCTCCTCGGTGCAGCGTCAGACGATTTCCGGGCAGGAGAGAAGGAGGAGGAGGGAGGTGGAGGAGGGAGCCGCAGCAGCGCTGTGTTATTGGTGGAGGCGCTGCTGCTGCTGCCCCTCTGCTTCACTATAGGCTGTTCTCGGAAGACAGCCTATAGTGAAGCAGAGGGCCAGCAGCACAGCGCCTCAACCAGTAACAAAGCGCTGCTGCGGCTCCCTCCTCCACCTCCCTCCTCCTCCTTCCCCCGTACCGCTGCTCCTCTCCTCTCTCCGGGCGGCTGTGCGCTGCGGGCAGCGGTTGCCCGCAGCGCACAGCGGCATGTAATGAGTCAGTTTGACTCATTACATGCTTTGGGCCCCTGGACAGAGGCGGGCCCCAGTGCAACGCACTGGTTGCACTGGCGGTAGTTCCGCCTCTGGTATGCGCAAAACCTGTAAATCAAAGCATGATTAGTTGAATGTAAACAGCTCTTTTGTGGATTGATTAATGTTCATATGAGGAGGGGGTTCCCACAATGCTGTTCTCAAGTGGGGTCACATGTACTTAACTGATCCCTACCTGTCCCTGTGTAGAGGTACCTGTAACGCTGACCATTTATGTCTCCTTGTCAGCGGTTTTCCTCAGAGCGGCAGTGTGTTGTAGCGCTGGCGGCTGGTTCCCTCTGTGTGTGTTCCTCCGTTCACCCGTCGGTGGCTGGCGGCTAGCGTCTCTCCTCTGATGTTTCTTTCGTCCAACGCGTTATAGACACAAAGTCCTTTGTCTAGGATGAATTGCTGGACATTGTAGTCCCCTTTTTTATTAAAAAAGGAGATTTATGGTAAGACTTACCATTGTTAAATCTCTTTCTGCGAGGTACACTGGATTCCACAGGGAATAACATCGGGGTGTAGAGTTGGATCTTGATCCGAGGCACCAACAGGCCAAAGCTTTGACTGTTCCCAGGATGCACTGCACCGCCTCCTCTATATCCCCGCCTCCAGGCACTGGAGCTCAGTTTTGTTAGCCAGTCCAATACAGTAGCAGGTAAATGAGACAACAGTAGTTAATAGCCACAGACAACCACATTCTCACGACAGGAGAAGGTACCAGCGGCTAATGCCATACATACCGAAAGAACCTAAGTTCGTCAGGGTGGGCGCCCTGTGAAATCCAGTGTACCTCGCAGAAAGAGACTTAGCAATGATAAGTCTTACCATAAATCTCCTTTTCTGTAGCGGGGTACACTGGTATTCCACAGGGAATACCATTGGGGATGTCCTAAAGCAGTTCCTCATGGGAGGGGACGTACTGTAGCGGGCACAAGAACCCGGCGTCCAAAGGAAACATCCTGGGAGGCGGAAGTATCAGAGGTATAGAACATGATGAACGTGTTCACTGAGGATCACGTACCTGCCTTGCACAATTGTTCTAGGGATACGCCAAGGCGGACCGCCCATGAAGGTCCAACAGACTGAGTAGAATGGGCCTTGATAGTAGCAGGAGCTGGAAGTCCAGCCTGTACATAAGATTGTGCAATCACCATTCTAATCCATCTGGCCAAGGTCTGCTTAGTTGCAGGCCAGTCATGTTTGTGAAAACCAAAAAGGACAAAGAGAGAATCAGATCTCCTAAGAGAGGCGGTTCTCTTCACATATATACGGAGAGCCTGTACCACATCCAAAGACCGTTCTTTAGAGGACAAACCAGGAGAGATAAAGGCTGGGGACCACAATCTCTTGGGTAAGGTGGAAAGACGACACCACCTTAGGCAGATAACCAGGGCGAGTTCTAAGACCCGCACGCTCACGGTGAAAAATCAGAAAGGGTGACCGACAGGATAAGGCACCCAAGTCTGAAAACCTTCTAGCAAAGGCAATAGCCAGCAAAAATAATACCTTAAGTGTAAGCCATTTAAGGTCCACAGACTCAAGAGGTTCAAACGGAGACTCTTGTAAGGCATTCAGAACAACAGACAAATCCCAGGGAGCCACAGGAGGGACATAGGGAGGATGAATCCGTAAAACGCCCTGAGTGAAAGTATGAACGTCAGGCAGAGTCGCAATTTTTCTCTGAAACCATACCGACAAGGCTGAAATATGAACCTTGAGGGAGGCCAGACGAAGGCCTAAGTCCAGGCCCTGTTGCAGAAAAGTCAAAAGTTTGTCAGTACTGAACTTGTACGCATCATAATTCTTAGCCGCACACCAGGTGAAGTAATAATTCCAGACCCTATAATAAATCCCAGCCGAAGCCGGTTTACGGGCTTTCAACATAGTTTGAATGACCGCCTCAGAATATCCCTTGGCCCTCACAACTGAAGCTTCAAGAGCCACTCCATCAAAGCCAGTCGGGCCAGATCCTGGTAGACACAAGGGCCCTGAACGAGGAGGTCTGGGCGTTGCGGAAGTAGAAGAGGACGCTCTATTGAGAGATCCTGCAGGTCTTAGAACCAATGCCGTCTGGGCCACGCTGGAGCAATTAGAAGTAATCTTCCTTCTTGCTTGAACGTCCTTATTACTCTGGACAGGAGTGACATCGGAGGGTACACGTATGGCAGCCAAAAGTTCTATTAAAATAGCCAGGGCATCCACGAACGCTGCTTGAGGATCCCCTGTCCTTGCTCTGAAGACTGGAACCTTGTGATAGTGTCGAGACGCCATCAGGTAGACCCCACTTGTCCACTAGGAGTTGAAAGACTTACGGATGAAGGCTCCACTCTCCGGCGTTTACGTCCTGATGACTGAGGAAGTCCGCTTCCGAGTTGAGGACCCCTGGAATGAACACTGCTGATATCGCTGGCAGATGGCGTTTCGCCCATAGAAGAATCTTTGACACTTCCATCATTGCCATGCGGCTTCGAGTGCCGCCTTGAAAAGGCCTGTTCTGTACCAGAGGCAGGGCCAATTCAGAGCATTTAACACTGCCCACAACTCCAGAATGTTTATCGGAAGGAGAGATTCCTCCCTTATCCACCGACCCTGCAGAGAGTGTTGCTCCAAAAGCGCGCCCCAACCCCACAGACTGGAATCCAACGTTAGGAGGACCAAGTTGGAGATCCAAAAGGGACGACCCCTGCTCAATTGTTGGCCCTGGAGCCACCAGCTCAGAGACAGATGAACTTCCAGAGTCAAGGAAATCATGTGAGACCTGATCCGGTAAGGCAGGCCGTCCCACTTGGAAAGGATTAACCGCTACAGAGGGAAAGAATGAAATTGAGCGTACTCTATCATATCGAATGCCGACACCATGAGGCCTAGTACTTGCATCGCCGAGTGTATTGACACACGAGGGCGAGAGAGGAAGCATCGTATCCTGTCCTGAGGTTTCAGGACCTTCTCCGGAGACAAGAACAACCGTTGGTTGTGTGTGTCCAGTAACGCCCCCTGGTGTACCATGCTCTGAGCAGGAACCAGCGAGGATTTCTTCTAGTTGATGAGCCACCCGTGGGCTTGCAGGAATTGGATTGTCAGTAACAGATGACGGAGGAGAACCTCTGGTGAGTTTGCCAGGATCAACAAGTCATCCAGATACGGCAGGATCCTGATGCCCTGACGGTGGAGAAGGGCCGTCATGACCGACATGACCTTGGTGAAGATTCGCGGAGCCGTGGTCAGTTCAAAAGGCAAAGCCTGGAATTGATGATGTAGGTTGCCAACAGCAAACTGCAGATATTGCTGATGTAACACGACAATGGGTATATGTAGGTAAGCATCCTGTGTGTCCAGGGATACCATATAGTCCTTGGGTTCCAAGGCCAGAAGAATAGAGCGAAGATTTTCCATATGGAATTTGGATACCTTCACAAATTTGTTCAAAAACTTGAGGTTGAGAATGGGCCTTGAGGATCCATTCAGTTTTGGAACTAGGAACAGCGTTGAATAGTACCCCCTGCCTTTTTGAGCCAGAGGCACTGGCACTATCACTCCTGAGTCCAGGAGGGATTGTACCACCAATTGTAGAGTTTTTGCTTTCAACGGATCCGAAGGGATATTTGTTGAGCAAAACTGGTGAGGGTGACGTTTCTTGAAAGAGATGGCGTATCTGTGAGTGACGACTTCCCTCACCCAGGCATCTGAAGTGGTTTGTAACCATACCTGGGCGAACCACAGAAGTCAGCCTCCCACCCTGGGGTACCCCAGAGGGAGGCCTGCCCTGTCATGCAGCAGTCTTGTCTGGTTTGGAAGCAGGCTGACGGGCAGCCCAGGAACGTTTAGGTTTGGGCTTAGAGGTTTTGGAAGTGTGAGCCTGTTTCGGGTACACCTGACCCTTTGCTTTACTTGGAGGTTGAAAGGAACGAAAGGTGGTACTTTTAGCCTTCAGAGCCGAAGGATTAGTACTCGGCAGACATGCAGTTTTAGCAGATGCTAAGTCAGCAACAATCTTGTTCAGATCTTCCCCAAAAAGGATGTTTCCCTTAAAAGGAATCACCTCCAAGGTCTTTTTAGAGTCCAGATCCACAGACCAGGACTGCAACCACAGAATCCGGCGAGCCAGAATGAACGTAGCAGACGCTTTGGCTGCCAGCACACCGGCATCAGAGGTCACCTTCTGAATGTAATGAGAGGCTGTGGTAATATATGAAAGACACTGTCTAGCATTATCAGAAAAATTAGGAGGTAGCTTCGCTTCAACTTCTTGAACACAGGCTTCAATAGCTTATACAGCCCAAGTAGCAGCTATAGTAGGTCTATGCACAGCACCCGCAAGAGTGTAAATAGACTTCAAGCAACCCTCCACACGCTAATCCGTTGGTTCCTTCAGAGAGTTGACGGTAGTGACAGGCAGAGTAGAACACACCACCAAAAGTGCCACATGTGAGTCCACCGGCGGCAGTGTTTCCCAATTTTTACTTAACTCTGCAGTGAGGGGATAACGACCTAGCATCTTTTTAGAGAGAGAGAATTTCTTTCCTGGAGACTCCTAGGATACCTGACATATGTCAACTAAATGGTCAGAATGTGGCAAAACTAATTTAGTAACCTTCTGACGCTTGAACTTATCAGGTTTGTAGACGTATCTGGAGGTTCAGTTTCATCAGCGATCTGATGAATCAGTTTGATAGCCTCCAAGAGGTGAGGCACATCCACCTGTTTAGTAGATTCCCCATCAGAAGCATCTGCATCAGTGTCTGATGGGTCAGTATATACGCCATCTTCATCGGATGAAGTATCCGAAACATGCGTGGATTGAGAGGAAGAAATGTCCCGCTTAGATGACCCTTTGGTCCTAGGGGGGCGAGGGTCAGGCTTTTGTTTAACCAAGGACTGATTTAACTGCTGTAACTGAGTTGACAGAGAATCCACCGATGGTGGATTTACAACAGGGACAACATGTGATTGTACAGGCACAGGTGGCACAAGTCTCGTTACTAGCGTAGTCAGTAAATTAGAAAAAGCAGCCCAAGGTGGGTCTTGGTGTGCCACCGGTGCTGCAGGCTGACCGACGGGTACAGAACCCCCAATACCTGGACTCTCAGCTGGAATACTTTCCTCAGATAAATCTGTGGCGTCAGCACTGCATGACGCAGGATCAGCCACGGATCTCCCGCCCTGTGGCGCAGAAATTATTGGAGAATGTAGCTCTAGGGCGTAACAGTACAATATAGCCAGACACAGTACCTGACAAAAAACCCCTGTGGAGTGTGAGTGTGACTGCAATGCAGATCACAAACAGAGGATTTAAGTGGTATAAGTTGACTGAAATACACAAAAATACCAAACAGTATATCTTGTGAAACACTATACATATAGGACCCTGATGCACTTAGCCCCCGTCAGGGTACAGAATATAGGGATAGCAATATGTGTGAGATACACGGAATAGGAACCACACAGCAGCTATTGGCACACACAGTTACATGTACAATGCAGAAATTATTACAAACAACAACAAAACTGCACTGGACTAGCAATACTAAGTAAAGCTATATATGTATACAGATATAACAATGCACAGTAAATACTGGATGTATATTACAGGATACTTGTACTAAATATCCCTATAGTTATGCACTTGTTCTTAACTATCCATGTCTAAATGACATATAGAATACTTAAGTGTCCTGTAAATGCACAGCGCTGATGAGGCAGGTGGCTTTACAGAGGAGACAGTGCCCAGCAGTCCCAGAATCAGCGCAGCTCTGTGTAATGGTGCCCAAACGCTGACAGGGAGTGAGGGAGAGAGAGATGCAGCTCCAGGGCAGGAACACCTGCTGTAGATGGCGCCTGGGGCTGGGGGAGGGGCTACAGGTCAGAGACTTATCCCCTCTGCTGGACTTCACCACCGGGTACTATGGAGCCCGTACTAAACGGATTTTAGTGAATCCGACCTGTGCTCCTTGCCCTGGTGGATATAGTGGGGTCCCTGCATGGCCACAGTGTCAACTCCAGAGACAGCGACCGGATCGTGATTTCGGAGGGTCCTGCCTGGGGGACCCTCTTACCTCCTCCCTATCGTGCGGCCATGCGATCCAGGAGAGCAGCAGCGGTATGTGTGCCTGATGAGACCGGAGCGCCTCCGCTGTAAGTACCCGGCAACTAGGGCACGGGAGTATACAGCGCCGCTGGGGAGGTGATGGAGCCGCAGCATGATAAGTCAGCATGACATATAGCACCAGGTGCCTATGCTGCAGCCTTTGAAGTCTTCTTTCTTGTCAGAAAAGCTCTTTTCAGGGCTGCCTAGCGCAGCCCTACATGTTAGCTGCCTGCACTGCAGGCACCAATTTACAAACTGATTTCCAGTGCCTGGAGGTGGGGATATAGAGGAGGCGGTACAGTGCATCCTGGGAACAGTCAAAGCTTTGGCCTGTTGGTGACTCGGATCAAGATCCAACTCTACACCCCGATGCTATTTCCTGTGGAATACCAGTGTACCCTGCTGCAGAAACTTTATTTAAAAAAAAAAAGGAATGAACCCTGCTGCAGAAACTTTATTTAAAAAAAAAAAGGAATGAATGTTAAAAACGGCGGCTGCCTTATGTTCCTGTTTTAGGAGAGTTCCTCCATCTTTCTTTTCCTATTATATATAGGAGATATTTTTTGGTAATGCGCATTCTAATGTTAAGAGAAATTAATTAAATTATCAGTAAGCACAAGAATTAATAAGAAATTATAAGAAAGCATTTAGTTCTATATCAATATTAAGACCATTAGGATATAATGTAATCATTAAATAAATCCATCTGGTCTCATTTCTTTATAAATCCTGGAAAATATCACCTCCTCTCCAATCAACTTTCACTTTTTGTATGCCCATAAATTTAAGGTATAATGGGTTTTTATTGTGGTGATCCAGATAATGTTTTGATACGCTGTGCATCTCCAAACCCTTTTTTATGTTGAGTATGTGCTCCGAGATTCTTGTTTTTAATTTTCTTTTGGTTTGGCCAATATATTGGTAACCACACGGGCATTCCAACATATAAATTACCCCCTCAGTATCACACGTGATTTCATTGTGATTTTATCTTTTATCTGAAATTTCTTTTTTGTTGTATTTGATTCAAATTCTCTCACCGGCTGAGTTGATGTTTGATTAGTTGTTTTACATTAAATACATTTTAAACAGTAGTAACTTTCTTCTGAAAGGTCTGGAAGTTACTACTGTTTAAAATGTATATCATGTAAAACAACTAATCAAACATCAACTCAGCCGGTGAGAGAATTTGAATCAAATACAACAAAAAATAAATTTCAGATAAAAGATAAAATCACGTGTGATACTGAAGGTGTAATTTATATGTTGGAATGCCCGTGTGGTTACCAATATATTGGCCAAACCAAAAGAAAATTAAACACAAGAATCTCGGGGGCGTGGCCTGGCAATGGAGGAGAGCAGTTGCAGCTTCTCAGGGCTCCTGCTTCTACACCATCATTCCTACCCTCCTTGCTGCCCAGACCCGCTCCTTTCCACTGTCCTGCTCCCTCCAGCCCCCTCATAACCCCCCTGCCCATTGCTGACTGGTGCCGCGGAATCGGGGAGCGACGTGGATGCTCCCGCGGATTGCGGCCTGGTCCCCGCGCTGAAGCCGGGATCTCGATTTCGGCTCTGACCCGCCGGCCTCCGGACACACTGCATCCGCAACACTCCACCTACCTGCACCCTTCCCGGCGCCTCTAGACGTCCCTACAGTGACGGACAAGTGGCGCAGTTCATCGCCCCGTACAGCAGTCTAACTCCGGGTCCGGAATCGCTAGCTGCATCGCGGGACGGACTGACGCGGCCAGCAAACACCTGATGCCTCCCCAGCATGGGGAAAAACCACACGGCCGCCGGCTATACAGTGATCGCCTTACTCCGGCTGCCGGAGGAGGCTCTCCCGCCCGCGGCCCTCAGACTGCTGTGCTCCCGTGATCAGACTGGCCATCCAGTCAAACGGCAGCCTTTCCTCTCCACCGTCTAGCTCTACACTCCTCACGGCTCTCCCGAGTGATCTCTTATAGCCCCCTGTGGTTAACTCTCCCCCATTTGCAATCTAGCAGCAGTGTCCCAGGTGACCGCCGCAAGGGGGGCCTGGGGCGTCCCCACAGCCGAATCACCTTTTCTCTCTGCTTCTACTCCGCTGAGCCACAGGACAGACCTTAGTGGTGGGGTCTGTGTTCACCCCGATATCCGGCCTCACTGTGTTGCCACTATCAGCACAAAGCTCGGCTGCTTCCCCAACTGTCCTGACCTACCTACATAACCCGGGGATACTACTGGCGCCACCCGGCTGACTCTCTAGATACATCTGCTCTTAGTAGCCAGCCAATTAATCTGTCTATCATCTTCACTTACTCAATATCTGCGGGGCCTGGAGGAGATCCTTGGTCCCTCCCCCCCCCCTGCACACCTGCACACGTCAACAGCTCGGACGAGGACAAGTTACATCTAACATCTCTCATACCCCCGGCTGGGGATATGACCAAAATGTTACTTTAAATACATATGCCTAGTAAGTGAGACCCGTTATATACTTTACTACTCGAGCTCTCTGTGCCTCAAGACTGCTCTTCTAGACTATCCCTGCATGGAAATGTTAATGATACCTATGCCCGTAATGTCCACAGGCACTACTCAGCATTCCCGAGAGGACACTCCCTGTGGTGACTCCTCTGACTCCGACCACTCGACCACACGCTCCCTATCTCAGCGCTCTCGCAAATCACGACCGCCTGTGAAACAACCTAAGATGAAACATATGGACCTGCTAGCGGTCTTAGGTACACTTCTCGATGAAAAGTTGGCGGGCATCAAGGAAGCCATAGAGTCCTCCTCGACCCTGCTCAGTCAACACTCCACTCAGCTCTACGAAGCAGAGCAGAGGATATCAACCCTAGAAGACAACTTGGAGGAGGCGCAACGCTCTCTACGGGCCAGACAATCAGAGGTCTCTGACCTCTCAGAGAAGTTAGATGACCTCGAAAATTGTAGCATACGTAACAATCTAAGGGTCATAGGCATCCCAGAGTCGATAAAAGGTCATGAGCTCCTGGACCTCCTTTCCTCAGGCATTCCAGAGCAACTTTCCCTGGATCCTACAGGGGTCCCCCTCAACAATCGAAAGAGCCCACAGGTTGGGGCCTGAATGCAGGAACTATCTGGGCGCCCTCGCCTGGTCATAATGAGGATTCTGAACTATGCAGACAAATCGAGACTTCTCGACCACTACCGCTAGGCTGGTGGTCTCACAATTAATGGTGATTGTCTCCTCATCTTTCAAGACTTTTCTGCGCGGGTGTCTACGAGACGCAGAGAGTTCGCCCCTATCTGTAAGCACCTATTTGAAGTAAAGATCAGATTCTCCCTACTCTACCCGGCTCGCCTCAGGGTCTTCGAGGATAGAAACATAGAAACATAGAATTTGACGGCAGATAAGAACCACTTGGCCCATCTAGTCTGCCCCTTTTTTATTTTATCCTTTAGGCAATCTCAACCCTTTTGTAACCTTAATTCTTTGTAAGGATATTCATATGCCTGTCCCAAGCATGTTTAAATTGCCCTACAGTCTTAGCCTCTACCACCTCTGATGGGAGGCTATTCCACTTATCCACTACCCTTTCTGTGAAGTAATTTTTCCTTAAATTTCCCCTGAACCTCCCCCCCTCCAGTCTCAATGTATGCCCTCGAGTTCTAATACTTATTTTCCTTTGAAGAATGTTTCCCTCCTGAACTTTGTTAAGACCCTTGATATATTTGAAAGTTTCTTTCATGTCCCCCCTTTCCCTTCTCTCCTCCAAACTATACATGTTAAGATCTTTTAGCCTTTCCGGGTAAGTTTTGTGATGTAGGACATGCACCATTTTAGTTTCCCTTCTTTGTACACTCTCTAATGTATTTATATCCTTCTGGAGATAGGGTCTCCAGAACTGGACACAGTATTCCAGATGGGGTCGTACCAATGACCTATACAGTGGCATTATCACTTCTTTTTTCCTGCTACTGATTCCTCTCCCTATGCAACCAAGCATCTGACTTGCCTTTCTCATTGCTTTGTTGCATTGCTTTCCTGCCTTCAAGTCACTTGAAATAGTGACTCCTAAATCTCTTTCCTCCTCAGTAGTTTCCATTACAGTACCCTTGATACTATATTTAGCCTTTGGGTTTTTGAGACCCAAGTGCATGATTTTGCATTTTTTAGCATTAAACTGTAGTTGCCACGTTCTTGACCATTTCTCAAGCCTACCTAGGTCATTTATCATTTGTTTTACCCCTCCCGGTGAGTCTACCATGTTGCATATCTTTGTATCATCTGCAAAAAGGCATATCTTCCCTTCAATATCATTTGCAATGTCACCAACAAAGATATTAAAGAGAACTGGACCAAGTACAGATCCCTGGGTTACTTCACTGGTAACATTTCCCTCCATAGATTGCACTCCATTAACTACGACTGTCTGTTTCCTATCCTTTAACCAGGTTCTTATCCATTTAACTGATTTATAATCCACCCCCAGGCTTTCAAGTTTATTTAGCAGTCTGCGATGTGGGACAGTGTCAAATGCCTTACAAAAGTCTAGATATGCTACATCTACAGCTCCACCTTGATCTATTATTTTCATCACAGAGTCAAAAAAGTCAATAAGATTTGTTTGGCATGATCTCCCACCAGTAAATCCATGCTGTTTTGGATCCTGTAAGTTGTTTGATTTAAGATATTCCACTACTCTTTCTTTTAATAGTTTTTCCATTACTTTGCCTACTACTGATGTAAGGCTTACTGGTCTGTAGTTACTTGCTTCTTCCTTGCTTCCACTTTTGTGCAGTGGAACTACATTTGCTCTTTTCCAGTCCTTTGGAATAGCACCTGTATTTAGTGACTGGTTAAATAATTCTGTTAAAGGTGTAACCAGCACATCTTTTAGCTCTTTGAGTATCCTTGGGTGTATCCCATCTGGTCCCATTGATTTATCCACTTTTAGTTTTGAAAGTTCTGTTAGGACCTTCTCCTCTGTAAATGTATTTTCATCTACCTTATTTTTATGAATGTCCTTGCAACTTAACTGTGGCCCCATCCCTTCTTCTGTAGTAAATACTGAGCAAAAATAATTATTTAGGTGATCTGCTATTGCTTTGTCTCCCTCCACCAAATGCTCACTCTGTCTTAAGTCTTATTATTCCTCCATTTGATTTTCTCCTTTCACTTATATACTTTAAAAAAGTTTTGCCCCCTTTATCTACTGACTGGGCCATTTTCTCCTCAGCTTCTGCCTTTGCACGTCTGATCACTTTCTTAGCATCCTTCCATCTGTCCAGATACACCTCTGTCAAGCCACGGTTCTTTGACGATCCTGGGGAGGCCGGGCGGCGTTTCTCTCTTGCTAATACATGAATGATGCCTGATCCTGCCTATCGATGACTCTCTACCACCCGAGCCTGCCCTCGGGTCTCACTTACAAACTGCCTCGAGTGTAACTATTGTACACTCAAGATTTGTTTTTTTATTTTTTTTCTTGTTATTCTTTGTTGTTTATGTTTATTAGTTTTGTTAGATTTATTTGCCTAGGCCGGGACCCCTATCCTCCATTGGGGAAACCCTTCCTGGGACGGGGTGGGACCCTACTTTATCTTTCACATGTTTTTGCTAATGTTTTACCCGGTAGGGGTGGGTTGATATGTCCTCTGACGACCACCCCCTATCTCATGTAGACGGAGCCTCAGATGCCACGTCACTTTGAATAGTTTCTTGTAACGTAGAGGGTTTAAATCATCCGGTCAAAAGAAAGAAGGTGGTATCACACCTGAAACGCATGTCCCCCCATGTTGTCTTCCTTCAGGAGACACACTGGCTGGATGACCCTAGGCATACCCTACGTGCTCCATGGATCGGAGGATGTATATCGTCTCTGTATCATTACAAATCTAGTGGGGTAGCGATATTACTACATACCAATCTGCAATGTTCTATACTGCGAAAACTCTGTGATCCTGGAGGTAGATTCTTACTGTTGGACATCACGGTCAATAACACTGTTTATACCCTCCTTAATCTCTATGCACCCAATGTCTCACCTGACTCTTTTTTGCAGACCTCCTAACTACCCTCCTTAATTGGGGTAGTACAAACCTGATTGTCGGTGGGGACTTTAACTTGGTAGCTGACCCATCCATGGACAGATCCGGGGTAAGTACCTCCTCTAATACACCCCATGCTTTACTACTTTCCTCCTTCTGCACACAATTGGACTTATTAGACCCCTGGCGCATTCTCCATCCCACTCTAAAGGACTTCACTTTCTATTCCCATCCTCATTCTTCTCACTCTAGAATTGATTACATTTTCACCACCACTAGCCTTCTCCCCAAGGTTACCCATACATCCATTGAAAATATCATTATTTCTGGCCATGCCCCGATCTCTCTCCACATCCAACTGACTCTGCCTTCACGCAGCGCTCCCAGGTGGCACTTTCCTTCTTATCTATGCCGCTCCACTGATTTCCTCCTACATTTAAAGCAATCCTGGCTTAACTACAACTTAGATAATAGCGATCAGTCCTCGGACTCGTCAATATTCTGGGGCGCAGCCAAGGCCGTCCTTCGAGGATACATAATGTCCTATACTCATTCCAAACGGAGGAAGTTTACTTCCCAACTGCAGTCCTTAAGTGCCACCCTCACCTCAGCATATCGGAGGTATGCTCAACACGATACCCCCGCACACAAGGAGGCCTATCTCTCTGCCAAAATCATCTATGATACGTTCCTCACGGAGCGAGCCCAACTATCCTATGATTATCAATGGAACATATTTCATAGATGGGGCAATAAATCAGGCAAATTGCTGGCAAATTTAATTAAGGGCCCCAAATCTCGCACATGGGTGAACGCAGTCAATAGCTCTGGCACGTTGACTACTGATCCCGAAACTATATGCACTGAATTTAGAAGTTTCTATCAATCTCTATATACCGGGGGCCCTGATGACTCAGAAGCGAGCCACTCCTTTCTGGAGAAAGCTTCCCTCCCGGTATTGACCAAGGAGGAGAGAGACTCCCTAGCATCCCCGATCACGGCTGAGGAGGTGATTGATGTTATTAAAACCTTACCAAACAACAAAAGCCCTGGCCCGCATGGTTTTGGTGCAGAGTTTTATAAAATGCTCCGTGACGAGTTAGCTCCCACCCTAACGTCCCTTTACAACCACATTCTTACCTCTAAGCTTACTCCAATTAGATTCAATGAGGCCACTATTATAGTCTTAGCAAAACCTGGCAAAGATCCTTCCTTACCCAGCTCCTATAGACCGATCTCCTTGCTCAACCAGGATTTCAAAATTCTCACGAAACTCATGGCTAATAGATTGCAGCCTTGCCTCTCTCGTATTGTGTCACCTGCGCAAATGGGCTTCATCAAGAATAGACAATCCGTCCAGGGTATCAGAATTGCCCTGGCAGCTATCACCCACTCGTGCACTCACAATCTTACAGATAACATTCTGATAAACCTTGACGCGGAAAAGGCTTTTGACAAGATTGCCTGGCCCCATTTGGCTAGGGTCCTGACCTATCAACGGTTTGGTGAGAACTTCCGTGGCCTTGTCGATTCTCTCTATAATCGCCCTACTGAGCAGGTGGTAGTCAATAATATCCCCTCGCCTCCCTTCGTCCACGAAAGGGGAACTAGGCAGGGATGCCCTCTCTCCCCTCTTCTCTTCAACCTAGCTTTAGAACCCTTTTTACGATACATCCTGAATTTATCTACCTTCAGGGGTATTAAGATAGGCAATAGAGAGGTCAAACTGATGGCGTTTGCAGATGACATCCTCCTCCTCACCTCTAACCCGAGACACTCTATTCCGGCTTTACAAGATGCTATTGAACGCTTTTCCTCCTTTGCTGGCTTCTCCATCAACTATGATAAATCAGAGGCCTCAAATCACCATGGGGTGGGACACTCCTTTCCCTTTTCGCTGGTCTCCCACACATATCACATATCTTGGGATTATTCTTTCCTCTGACTCTACCCATCTCTACTCTGACAATATATGCCCTGTTCTCGTCAAAATTCAGACTGAATTAGCGCTCTGGCATACACTACCCCTCAACCTAATGGGACGCTGCAACCTGGTTAAGATGGCTAGCTTTCCCAAACTGCTCTATGTCCTCCAGATGGTTCAAGTTCTGCTCTCAAAAACTGACCTATCCTCCCTTAACTCCTCTATCTCCATATTTATTTGGGCCAATAAACGTCCCAGAATTCGTTTTTTCAAATTGTCCCAGACGGTACAGAAGGGGGGTATGAATCTGCCGGACATAGAGCAATACAATAGAGCATGCCTTTTACGTTTCGCCATGGACTGGCTTAGAGGTACTTCAGTCTTTACTGACTTGATGATTGACTCCCAACTCTGTACCCCTCTATCCCTAAACTTTCTTCTCCACGCGACTAGGTCCGAAATATTATCCCTACACATTGACAACCCACTTTTGACTTCCACCATTATGGCATGGCGACTGTCCAGAAAATCTCTGAAGCTGCAATACACCTACTCATTATTTCTACCTTTGGTCGGTAATCTGCAGTTTCAGAAGGGTAAGGCCTCCCTTCCCTTCACCGCCTGGCACGCTGCTGAAATTGTACAAACGGTGCTGAAATTGTACAGATCGCCGACCTTCTTGACTCAGGGAAAAAGATACTCTCCTTCGCTGATGTGCTGTCTAAATTCATCATCAACCCTCACCACATATTCTTCTTCTTTCAGTCCTCACATTACATACAATCGGTCCTCTCACACCTACACCCGTCAGACTTTACTAATTCCCTAGACACGCTCCTTCACTCTGGGACATATTCCGTCTCAACCATCTATGCCCGCATACGTACAGAACATGTACCTACCTCTGATTTAACTCAGATTCAGAAATGGTCTTCCCATATTCCTGCAATGTCTCCTGAAGATGTCATGGACAGTTTCATAGCTTCCCTAAAAATCCTCCTGGCCAGCTTATACCAAGAAATGTCCTATAAGATCTTACACAGAGCCTATATCGCTCCAAAGAGGAGTCATTTGATGGGTTTATCCGACTCGGCGAAATGTATAAAATGCTCTGCACCAATAGATGATTTAATGCATTGCTTTTGGCACTGCCCTTACATTCAGGCTTTCTGGGCTGAGCTGAGGGCCTATGGTACCTCCGAGTTGGGCTTACGTTTTCAATGTACTGCCTCTTGGGCTCTCTTTGGACATATTCATGACCAACCTGATCTCCCTTCCCAGGATGCGAAGTTGGTAGTGATTCTCTCAGCGGCAGGTAGAAAAGCTATACTTCAACAGTGGATACATGACACCCCTCCCACATTACCTCTGGTGACCTCTAGGCTCCTCTTCCTGTTCACAATGGACTGGTTAGAAACAACTCTCAATAAAGAAATACTGACTCCCGCGTTATTTCAATGCTGGGGTCGATTCATACATAAGCTACCCACTTTAACAAAAATGGCCATTCAACAGAGTTTCTGCTGCACTACATGGTATGGCCTTCAACTCCTGACTGATAACCCTCCGGTCTCTCTCCCATAGCCGCCTAACTCCTTTTGCTTTCCCCTTCTCTCCCCTTTCCTCCTTTCTTATCTCCTCCATACACTAATCTTTGTTACCTTTTGTAGCCTCCTCCACTCTCCCTCTCCTCTTCTGTTCTTTGGCTCTCCATCAACCTCATATCTCTTCTAGCTCTGATGATGTCTCCATGGATGGGTCGGCGGTTCCCTAGCCTGGGCGGGTATTATCGTTTTATCTTATTCTCTTTGTTTGTTTATAGTTTTTTTTGTTTTCTGCATTCCCCGACGGGGAGGACGCATTTAAATGTTATACTGTTTATATTTTTGTTTTGTTTTTACACCAGATCTACGACTGTTTGTATTGCATAACAGCTTATACATACTTTGGTAATTCTATTATCTTTAACTTTAGTATGTTATATTAGAAAATGGAAATTGTGAGTTTTTTTCGCCTCGTCTTTGCGTTTGGTTAATTTGTGACTCAACTGAGATTGGTGTATCGTTTGGACCCTATACTACTTCCTGCTACTCTTTGTTGTACTGTGCAAACCTCAATAAAATATATATTGAAAAAAAAAAAAGAATCTCGGAGCACATACATAATACATAAAAAAGGGTTTGGAGATGCACAGCGTATCAAAACATTATCTGGATCACCACAATAAAAACCCATTATACCTTAAATTTATGGGCATACAAAAAGTGAAAATTAATTGGAGAGGAGGTGATATTTCCCAGGATTTAAAAAGAAATGAGACCAGATGGATTTATTTAATGAATACATTAAATTCTAATGGTCTTAATATTGATATAGAACTAAATGCTTTCTTATAATTTCTTATTCTTATGCTTACTAATAATTTAATACATTTATCTTAACATTAGAACGTGCATTACCAAAAATATCTCCTATATAATAGGAAAAGAAAGATGGAGGAACTCTCCTAAAACAGGATCATAAGGCAGCCGCCGTTTTTAACATTCATTTCCGTTTTTTAATAACGTTTTTTAAAAAGCGGACTACAATGTCCAGCAATTCATCCTAGACAAAGGGCTTTGTGCCTGAAATGCGTTGGACGAAAGAAACAGCAGAGGAGAAACTGTGAATACGCTAGCCGCCAGCCTCCGACGGGCGAACAGAGGACCACACACAGAGGGAACCAGCCGCCAACGCTACAACACACTGCCACGCTGAGGAAAACCGCTGACAGGGAGACATAATTGGTCAGGATTACAGGTACCTCTAGGCAGGTACAGGTAGGGTCCAGTTAAGTACCTGCGACCCCACTTGAGAACGGCAATATGGGAACCCCCTCCTCATATGAACATTATACAACTAATCATGCTTTGATTTACAGGTTTTGCGCTTACACATATTTTATTACATAATCAAGCGCTCTAAAAACTACTTTTATGTTCTGCCTTATCTCTTTTTAAGAGCTGCTATTTTATATAAACACCTTAAGTGCAGGTGATATCTTTTATTACAGTAAAAACAAGACCTTGGCCGTGAGCCACTTAAGGGCCACCATCTCAAGAGGTTCAAATGGAAACTCTTGCAGGGCATTCTGGACAACAGACAGATCCCATGGAGCCACAGGAGGGACATAGAGAGGCTGAATCCGTAAGACACCCTGAGTGAATGTATGAACGTCAGGTATAGATGCAATTTTTCTCTGAAACCACAAGTAAGAATTCCAATCCCTGTAATGAATCCAAGCAGATGACGGTTTGCAGGCTTTTAACATAGTTTAGATGACCTCCTCAGAGAATCCTTTAGCTCTCAAGAGTGATACCTCAAGAGCCACGCCGTCAAAGCCAGCCTGGCCAGGCCGGAAAAAGACAAGGGCCCTGTACGAGGAGGTCTGGGCGCTGAGGAAGTAAAAAAGGTCGCTCTGTCGATAGACCCTACAGGTCTGAAAACCAATGCCGTCTGGCCAATGCAGGAGCAACTAGAAGTAGAAATCTTCCTTCTTGTTTGACCCTGGACAGGAGTGACACTGGAGGAAACATGTAGGGCAGCCGAAAGTTCCATGGAATTGCCAGTGCGTCCACGAATGCTGTTTGAGGATCCCTGCTCCTTGACCCGAAGACCGGGACCTTGTGATTGTGTTGAGATGCAATCAGATATGCAATCAGGTCTATGTCTGGTAGGCCTCACTTATCCACTAGGAGTTGAAAGACTTCTGGGTGAAGACTCCACTCTCCGGCGTGCACGTCCTGGCGACTGCGGAAGTCCGCTTTCCACTTTAGGACGCCCGGAATGAACACTGACGATATTGCTGGCAGATGGCGTTCCGCCCAACGAAGGATTTTTGACATTTCGATCATAGCCATGCGGCTTTGAGTGTCGCCTTGATGGTTTATGTATGCCACCATAGTGGCATTGTCTGACCGTACTTGAACCGGTCTGTTCTGTTCCAGAGGCAGGGCGAGAGTCAATGCATTGAACACCGCTCGGAACTCCAGAATGTTTATTGGGAGGAGTGACTCCTCCTTGGTCCAGCGACCCCGATAAGAGTGTTTTTCCAACACCGCACCCCATCCCCTCAGACTGGTGTCCGTTGTCAGCAGGACCCAGTCGGGAATCCAGAAGGAACAGCCCCTGCTCAATTGCTGGTCCTGGAGCCACTAGGTCAGTGACAGACGTACCTCCGGAGTCAAAGTGATCACGGGAGATCTAATCCGATGAGGTAGGCGGGACGTGGACGCGCATTCAATACGGAGGTACGGGAATCACCCGACCCGGCGCCCATCTCCCGCAGCGGCTCTAGGACACAGAGACTCTACCCGCAGCGGCACTAGGATACCTAGAGTTTACCCTGCAGCGTGCGTGATGCGGGTGCGCATCAAACATCGAGCACGGGAAGCACTCGACCCAGCGTCTGGCTCCCGCAGCAGCTCATGGACATGGAGACTTTGTCCACAGCGGCACTGGAACACTGACAACTTATCCCGCATTGAACAAGGGCAGAGTTAGCACACGGAGGTGAGGGAATCCCACCCGACCCTCCTTTCTGCCTAATCTACTGGAAGATCTCATGCCTTTCAACAGGCACACCACGTGGCATTGATCAGGTACTCAGGGCTGCCCTCTCATCCACTGCTTTGTATCTGCGGACCCCCCTGCAATGCTCCTAGGTAACAGGGGAGGGGGATACTAGGCGTGGACAGTAGAAGCAGCCCGCACTGCTCTTTCCTTTCAGCCCCAGGTGGACGGCTCTTCCCTGCTCTCATTGTTCCCATTCACTGCCCAAAAGGGCATATGGGACAAAAGCAGAAAGGGAATCTGTTTCCACACACCTGGAACTCTTTTTTCATCTTTAGTGTCTGTATCTTGGTAACAAAATGTTATAGATGCATTATCTTAACAAGCGTATATAGATCTGCTTGGGAATATCAATCGAATGAAACCAATTTACATTTACCTTGCAAACAATTCACCTTTATAGAGCATAATTATCATAAGCCTATTTCTTCCAAATGATAGTGCCTGCACAAAATGGGTTATGTCAACACTCAGAAAAGAAATTTATCAATTTAATGTGCCGACAATTAGCCTTAATTACGAACCAGATAGTGATTTCAACTTTATAATACTTGTTACAATCTCTCATACCAGGGAGATATTTCTCTACAGAAGGACTGTCACGATATCACTAGAGCAAACTGGAAGGTTATATTTACTATGTTAACCTTTCCTTTGCCAGGATTCAATATGAATATCTACATTTTACCCATGCTCTGAAATCACTGGCATCTGAACGGCAGAAAGAGGAGCCTTTTGGCTGTTCACTTTATATCAGTCAACAATAGGCTTTTTTCCTGACACAAATACTCGAGACAGTGTATTCATTACCTGGTCTCCAGTACAGGCTGTCTTGTTAGCCATACATTGTTGCGGAATGGTGGATGCAAATCTGTATCAAATTACATTAACACTGTTACTGCAGTCTTGAACAGTAGACTGGTGTAAAGGGTGCATATATGTTACAAAGCCTTATAATATTTTCAGTGCTCTCTCCTTCTCTTTTCTTTTTTTCTTTAATACTCCCTGGTGTGAATGCAAGTAGTATTATCCCTGGGAATTAATTACGGGTTATCTGTGTGGGGATATTTTTCCCTCTATTGGAGGACGCTTAAGGTAGTGATATTACAGGGATCACTTTTACAGCACAGTCTCTCATGAGAGCTTAACAGTAGCTAATAAAGCACTGATTAATTCTAATAATATTTCATATAGCTTGCTAAATTGCACAAACCCCCCCCCCTTTTTTTTTGCCTAGGCAATTAATTTATTGAGAATTGGCATCACTTTGATGGCCTAACTCCATAGGCAAAATATATTCAGCAACAGTTTTACACTTATATTTTACAAATTCTTCTCTGCACTTTCAGGCTATCAGTTTAGATACCTTGCCTGTTCATGGTGCCTATTTTTAAATATGGAAATAAAAGTTTAAAATAGTTTTAATATAGAACAATTATCTCAAAAAGAGTGCGCCACACACTAAGCCTCCTTTAGTGGTAGGCCCACTAGTGGCCTACACTAATAATCTCTAAAAAAAAGCCACTAGGTCAGTGACAGACGCACCTCCGGAGTCAAAGTGATCACGGGAGATCTGATCCGATGAGGTAGGCTGTCCCACTGCAGAGGGTGAGAATGAAATTGGTACTTGCATCGCTGAGTGTATTGACACTCTGGGGCAACAAAGGAAGCATCTTATCCTGTCTTGAAGCTTCAGGACTTTTCTTGGAGACAGAAACAGTCGTTGACTGTGTGTGTCCAGGAGTGCCCCCAGGTGTGCCATGCTCTGAGCTGGGACCAGCGGGGATTTTTTCCAATTGATGAGCCACCCGTGGGCTTGTAGGAAGCTTATCGTCAGTTGTAGATGACTGAGGAGGACATCGTGGAAGTTTGCCAGAATCAGCAAGTCATCCGGATACGGCAGGATCCTGACTCCCTGGCGATGGAGATGGGCCTTCATTACGGCCATGACCTTGGTGAAGATCCGAGGAGCCATAGCCAGTCCAAATGGCACAGCCTGGAACTGATAGTGGATGTTGCCAATAGCAAACTGCAGATACTGTTGATGCGACATGGCAATAGGTATATGCAGGTACGCATCCTGTAGATCCAAGGATACCATATAGTCCCCGGGTTCCATAGCCAGTATAATTGAGCGCAGTGTTTACATACGGAACTTGGACACTCTCACAAACTTGTTCAGTGATTTGAGGTTGAGTATAGGCCGGAAAGACCCATTGGGTTTCGGAACTAGAAACAGGGACGAGTAGTAACCTCTGACTCTCTGGGCCAGAGGAACCGGCACTACCACTCCTGTATTCAGGAGAGAACTCACAACCTTTTGCAAAGCTTGCGCCTTTAACGTATCCGAATGGATAACCGTGGTGCAAAACTGGTGATGGGGACGTCTCTTGAAGGAGATTGCGTACCCGTGAGAGACAACTTCTTGCTCCCATGTGTCTGAAGTGGTCATTAACCAGACCTGGGTGAACTGCAGAAGTCGGCCTCCCACCCTGGGGTCTCCCAGGGGGAAGCCCGCCCCATCATGCAGCAGGCTTATCTTGTTTAGAAGCAGGCTGATGAGCTGCCCAGGACTGCTTTGGATTGGGTTCAGTGGTTTTGGGAGCACAAGCTTGTCTCGGGTATGCTTGACCTTTTGCTTTTCCTTGAGGCCGAAAGGAACGTAAAGTGGTACCTTTAGCCTTCTGTGCAGAAGGATTAGTATTTGGGAGAAAGTCAGTCTTAGCAGCCGCCAATTCAGACACAATTTTATTTAGGTGTTCCCCAAACAAAATGTCCCCCTTAAAGGGGAGTACCTCCAAGGTCTTTTTGGTGTCTAGGTCCACCTTCCATGACCTCAACCACAGAATACGGTGAGCCAGGACAGACGTAGTTGACGCCTTGACCGCCAACACACCCGTCTCAGAGGACGCCTCCTGAATGTAATAGGCAGTGTTGGTAATGTGAGACAGGTATTGTCTGACATTGTCAGATATATCCTTGGGCAGCCCTTCCTCTAATGCCAGAACCCATACTTCAATTCCTTTTGCAGCCCAAGAGGCCGCAATAGTGGGTCTATGTAGAGCACCTGTAAGGGAGTAAATAGATTTCAGGCATCCCTCCACACGCTTTTCTGTCGGTTCCTTCAGTGAAGTGACAGTGGTGACAGGCAGAGTGGACGACACCACTAGGCGGGTGACATGAGAATCCACCGGCGGTGAATTTTCCCACTTGTTACATAACTCTGCAGGGAGAGGATAGCGAGCTGAGGCCCGTTTAGACAGAGGGAATTTCTTCCCTGGATTAGACCAGGGCTCCTGCCTGATGTCCACCAAATGGTCAGAATGGGGTAATAGATTTTTAACCACCTGCTGCCATTTAAACATATCATTTTTTTTAACCACAGTAGTGGAATCCTCATCATCAGTGACTTGCAGGATTTGCTTAAAAGCAACCACAAGGGCAGGGACATCAATTTGCAATGGGGAATCCTTGTCAGAAACAGCTGATCAGTGTCAGACAGGACAGTATGCTCCCCCTCCTCTTCAGATGAAAAATCTGAGAGATTTGTGGATTGTGATGTGGAAGCAGCCCGCTTATGGTGCCCATACACTTGTGCGATTGCATTCAACGTAATATCGGCCCAATTTCCCTTGAAGCTCACCTTGAGATAATGCATTTTTTGTGCATTCGATGCGCATACAATCCTGCGATTTATCGCATGCCCATACGACCATAAATCTGGTGCCCTCGGGCGATCGAATGCGAGCGCATCGCATGCTGACCAAAGCACACCAGATTTATCTGCAAGATCTTTAAAAATTTAAATAGAGGGCTGGGCTGTCTGGGGGATATATAAACAGGCAGCCATTTTAACTCTGTGCACTTCTGTTTGCTTTGTGACTAGAGAAGTTTGGTTTATACCTGCTGCTCGTTCCACATTGCTATCTACCATGCACTGCTTTGTTCTGCGTGCATTACAAAGTGTTTCTATACTGCTGTGTGTGTGTGTAGAGATGGATTCTACTCACTATCAGACTCTCATGTGCTACTCTGTGCTGAAGATGAGGGGAGACAGGGAAAGGGCCCAGCAAAGGTGGAGGGAGAGATCTTACTGGACCAAGGAGTGGCTGCTTAAGCGGACCACTCATTCCTACATGCCCCTCCTGGATGAGATCAGGGACAACAACCCGGATGACTACCACAACTTCCTGCGCATGGATGATGACACATTCCAGGAGTTGCTGCGTCTGGTGACGCCCCTCATACAGAAGCGGGATACCAAATGGCGGGTTCCTATCCCTGCTGAGGAGAGGCTCGTGGCTACCCTGCTGTTCCTTGCTACTGGACAGTCGTTTGAGGACCTGAAGTTTGGGACCCGTATCTCTGCACAGGCTTTGGGACACATTATACCTGAAACCTGCAAGGCTATTATCAAAGTGCTTCAGTACAAGTACTGTAAGGTAAGAAAATGACACCACACATTGCTTGTTGTGTAACAAAATGTTTTATTAAGCAAACTGAATTTGGTAGAAAAAATAGGATTTTATATACCTACCTGTAAATCCTTTTCTCGTAGTCCGTAGAGGATGCTGGGGTCCAATTTAGTACCATGGGGTCCACTAGGAGCCACTGGCACTTTAAGAGTTTAATAGTGTGGGCTGGCCCCTCCCTCTATGCGCCTCCTACCAGACTCAGTCTAGAAACTGTGCCCAAGGAGACGGACATAGGCCCTCATTCCGAGTTGTTCGCTCGCAAGCTGCTTTTAGCAGCATTGCACACGCTAAACCGCTGCCTACTGGGAGTGAATCTTAGCTTATCAAAATTGCGAACCAAAGATTCGCAATATTGCGAAAAGACTTCTCTGTGCAGTTTCTGAGTAGCTCGAGACTTACTCTGCCACTGCGATCAGTTCAGTCAGTTTCGTTCCTGGTTTGACGTCACAAACACACCCAGCGTTCGCCCAGGCACTCCCCCGTTTCTCCAGCCTCTCCCGCGTTTTTCACAGAAACGGCAGCGTTTTTTCACACACTCCCATAAAACGGCCAGTTTCCGCCCAGAAACACCCACTTCCTGTCAATCACATTACGATCACTAAAACGAAGAAAAAACCTCGTAATGCCGTGAGTAAAATACCAAACTTCTTAGAAAATCTACTTGGCGCAGTCGCAGTGCGAACATTGCGCATGCGCAATTAGCGGAAAATCGCTGCGATGCGAAGAAAATTACCGAGCGAACAACTCGGAATGACCACCTATATTCACTCCCTGCTTGCGGAGTATAAACATCATCTCTACCATCACTTTGGTAAACACCCTCGGTGCCGTGGAGAGACCAAATGACAGGGCCTGGAACTGGTAGTGACAGTCCTGAAGTGCAAACCGTAGATAAGCCTGATAAGGCGGCCAGATCGGAATGTGAAGGTACGCATCCTTGATATCCAGAGACACTATGGATTCCCCTTCCTCCAGATCTGAGATCACCGCTCTCAGAGACTCCATCTTGAACTTGAACACTCTTAAGTACGGGTTCGAGGACTTGAGGTTCAAAATTGGTCGTACCGAACCGTTCGGTTTCGGTACTACCAACAAGTTGGAATAGTACCCCTTGTTGTGCAGATGAGGTCGAACTGGAACAATGACTTGAGTCTGCCAGTTTTTGAATGGCCTGCTGTAAAGTTATACTTGCCTCTTGTGAAGCTGGGAAGCTTGATTTGTAGAATCTGTGAGGTGGGAGCTCTTTGAACTCCAGTCTGTAGCCCTGGGATATAAGATCTATGACCCAGGGATCTCGTCTCGAACTTGACCAGATCTGACTGAAGAATTTTAGTCGGGCTCCCACCTGACAGTCCTCCAGTCCACCGTCATGCTGAAGGCTTTGAGTAAGCAGAGCCTGAGTTCTATTCCTGAGCACCTGCAGTTGCTAGTTTGCGTTGTTTACCTCTTGCACCTCTGGAGGCCGTAGAAGCACCTCTAGATTTTCCCTTAAACTTGGCTGTCCGAAAGGACTGTAAATTTGAAGCTGAATAAGCTTTCCTGGCTGGGGGAGCTGCAGAAGGAAGATATGTAGACTTACCTGCAGTAGTTTTGGAGATCCATTTGTCTAGTTCGTCTCTAAACAAGGCCTCTCCTGTGAATGGTAGGCCTTCCACGCCTTTCCTGGAGACCGCATCAGCAGTACACTGGTGTAGCCACAAGCCCCTGCGTGCTGACACTGCCATAGTGGTGGTGCATGCATAAAGCAAACCAATATCTTTTATGGCTTCCACCATAAAGTTTGCAGAGTCACGTATATGCTGCAGGAGTAAAACAACATACCCCCTAGACAAGGAATCTAACCCCTCAATTAGGTTACCTGACCATTTAGCAATGGCTTTTGTGATCCACGCACATGTAATAGTGGGTCTCTGGGCCACCCCAGCAGCTGTGTACAATGATTTGAGTGTAGTCTCAATTTTACGATCAGCCATATCTTTTAGGGATGCTGCACCAGGGACAGGCAATACAATTTTTCGTGACAGCCTAGAGACTGATGCGTCCACTATCAGTGGATTTTCCCATTTTTTCCTATCCTCCCCGAGGAAAAGGAAAAGATGAGAGCAACCTTTTATGGATTTGAAATTTCTTATCAGGATTAACCCACGGTTCTTCGAACAGGGTATTCAATTCCTTTGATGCAGAAAAAGTGACTGAGGACTTCTTTTTTACATTAAAAAAAGATTCCTCACACCTTATCAGGAAATTGCAAAACATCTCTGATAGCCTCTATAAGAGCCTCTATTCTCTGTGACAGAGTAGCATCCCCCCCCCCTCCAAATCCAAATCACCCTCCTCCATGTCTGACCTGTCAGCGTCAAGACTGCAGGATATGGGCCAGAGATCGTTTTTGCGGACAAATGGGATGGGATTGAGATGCTGGTTTGGGGACTGAGTGTTAGGGTCTCCTGCCCTGTGCTGCCACGTCGTCATGGCAACCGGGAGACAAGTGCTAGTGGAGTAACCTGAGCGCAGCTGATACTCCGGTTCGGGTCTTTTGCTGTGCAGTGGTTATAGGCTCTGTGCACGGCAGGGGATCCGGTGCTGGTTTTTGTGCTCACAGTCTGTGAGGTCTGAGTGGGGCGTGGACAGCACCTGCTTTATAAGGCCTCTTTTCAGGGTAAGCAGATGCTGCTGAATCTCTGTTGGTTAGTCAGTTCATGAAAGTTAGCCAGTACTGTGTAGCTTTGTATTTGTTTGTTGCTTACTGCAAATAGGCCTGGGGATTTGGTATTACACTCTGCCAATCCAGACCTAGCAGTAAGACTGGAGTCAGTCGTTTAGCTTGCTGGGGTTCTGTTATTACTCTGTGAACTTAGCAAGTTTGCGGCTGTATTCTAACACTTGCCTGTCTAATCCTGTCTCACTGTGCTAGGTGTCAGGGGTCAGTTTAGTGGCAGTAAGCTTAAACCTGTGCACTGCAAGTGAGAATCAGGATTGTGGAGGCTCTCCTTGTGTCTATCATTCCATCTCTGACCAAGGAGTTTACTGCCACACCCGTTGGTAACCCTTTAGGGTTTTGCTGTTGCCCTTAGCAACAGCATTTCGGGTTCTCTACGTATTAAAACACAACATCTTGCTTTTTACATCTGAGCAGTTCTAATACAAGGGAGATACCCAGTTCCTTAGCCTCTGGGCTTCTCTGTTCACTGTGTGTGTATTTTGTTACCCTATCACCTTCTGTGTACGTTATGTCATATTCCCCAGTTTGTCTGTGAGTCCATTTGTTTTGCATAACAGTTCAAACACCAGTACATTCCTGCAGACACTGGAGTGCATAACAGTTCTGACACTAGTACTTTCCTGCAGGCACTGGTGTGCATAACATATTCAGCAGCCTAATACTCCTGTTGAAATTTTGTGGGAATATGGAGCATACCCCTCAAAATACGTTGCAACAGGTGGTCGATCAGGTGCAGGTCCTGACTCGGCAATTTAATGATTTGTCCATTAAAATGCACACCTCCCAGGCTGCTGGCGGAGCTCCCGCAGCAGCAGCACCTGCAGGGGTTAAGGAGCCGAAAGTAAATCTCCCGGATCGTTTTTCTGGAGATCGCTCGCAGTTCTTTTGTTTCAAGGAGAGCTGCAAGCTATACTTCCGGCTTAGGCCTCAGTCTTCTGGGTCGGAGATTCAGCGGGTGGGCATAGTGATTTCCTTGCTACAAGGAGACCCACAGGTCTGGGCATATGGGTTGCAGCCTGACTGTCCGTCGCTTAAAAGTGTTGATGCTTTTTTTACGGCACTGGGCATGTTGTATGATGACCCTGACAAGACGGCCTCAGCCGAGGCTCAGATTTCGATCCTTAAGCAAGGGCAAAGGCCAGTTGAGGTTTACTGTACGGAGTTTCGGAGGTTGGCCCATGATACCCAGTGGAATGACCCAGCCCTGAGACACCAGTACCGAAGAGGTCTTTCTAACCAGATAAAGGACCAACTGGTACAATATCCCTTGCCTGATAGCTTGGATCAGCTCATGCAGTTATCCATCCGGGTGGATAGACGGCTGAGAGAGCGTAGGCTTGAAAGGGAGACTGAGATTTCCTTCCTTCCCAAGGGAACCTCAGACTCTGAGGAATTTTCTGAGGAGCCTATGCAGATTGGGGCTACCCACCTCTCCTCGCGTGAGAAGACGCGGAGGAGACAGCAGGGGTTGTGTTTGTACTGTGGGAATAAAGGTCATGTGGTAGTATCATGCCCAGAAAAGCCGGAAAACTTCAGGGCCTGAGGGTGATGGGAAATATCCTGTCAGGCCAGAAGTCAGAATTTCCCAAGAAGACTTTTATCATTCCGGTGACCTTGAAGATCCTCAGTCAAACTGTCAAGACTGAGGCCTTTGTGGACAGTGGGGCCGACGGGGTTTTTATGGACCGCCAATTCGCCCTAAAACACTCTGTTCCCTTAGTACCCTTGGCATCGGAAATTGAGATTTGTGGGTTAAACGGGGAACCATTATCCCAAGGTAAAATTACCTCTTGCACTAGCCAGATTTCTTTGTTTATTGGAGCCACACACTCTGAAAAATTGTCCTTTTATGTGACTGTCTGTACTTTTGCCCCATTGGTGTTGGGGTTACCCTGGTTAAGGGCCCACAATCCTCAATTTGACTGGGTCTCTGGGGAGATTCTTAGTTGGGGTACTGATTGTTTCAGGAGTTGCTTGAGCCTTCCAGTCAGGCTCTCGCAGCTAAGTTTGCCAGGATTGCCAGGGTGTTATGCAGATTTTGCGGACGTGTTCTCCAAAAAAGTTGCAGAGGTACTACCTCCCCATCGCCCCTATGACTGTGCCATTGATTTGTTGCCAAATGCTAAGCTTCCCAAGAGCAGGTTGTACTCCCTGTCACGTCCTGAGACTCAGGCTATGGCAGAGTACATTCAGGAGAACTTGGCTAAGGGATTTATCAGACCTTCACAGTCTCCAGTTGGGTCGGGGTTCTTCTTCGTGGGTAAAAAGGACGGTTCGTTGCGACCCTGCATCGACTTCAGGGAATTGAACCGTATCACGATTAAAAACTCATACCCACTGCCTCTCATTTCGGTCTTGTTTGACCAGCTTCGTACTGCCACCATTTTTTCTAAGATTGACCTACAATCTAATCCGAATAAGAGAGGGGGATGAATGGAAGACTGCCTTTAATACCCACTCAGGGCATTATGAATATTTGGTGATGCCTTTTGGGCTCTGTAATGCCCCGGCAGTCTTCCAGGATTTCATGAATGATGTACTCAGGGAATATTTGGATAGATTCTTAGTTGTATACTTAGATGACATCCTAATCTTCTCCCATTCCCTGGAGGAACATCGGAAGCATGTACGCTTAGTCCTCCAGAAACTCAGAGACCACCGGCTTGGGGCGAAGCTGGAGAAGTGCGAATTTGAAGTTCAGCAAATCGCATTTCTAGGATATATTATCTCCCCAGAAGGTTTCCAAATGGAGGGTTCCAAGGTACAGGCAGTCCTGGATTGGGTGCAGCCCACTAGTTTGAAGGCGCTTCAGCGTTTCCTGGGCTTTGCGAATTTTTATAGACGATTTATCGCTGGATTTTCGTCTATAGTGGCGCCCTTGGTGGCACTCACTAAGAAAGGGGCGGATGTTGCTCACTGGTCTTGTGAGGCTAAAGCGGCTTTTGCCCGTCTCAAAAGGGCATTTGTTTCGGCCAAGGTGCTGCGACACCCAGATCCAGAGCGTCCTTTTGTGGTGGAGGTGGATGCCTCTGAGATGGGTATTGGGGCAGTGCTTTCTCAGATGGGAGTGTCTGATAATCGCCTTCATCCCTGTGCTTACTTTTCCCGTAAATTTTCGCCTGCCGAGATGAATTATGACGTGGGTAACCGGGAATTGTTGGCTATTAAGGATGCACTCGAGGAGTGGAGACACTGGCTTGAGGGGGCTAAGTTTGTGGTCTCAATTCTCACTGACCATAAGAATCTGGCATATTTAGAGTCAGCGAAGCGTCTCAATGCCAGGCAGGCACGATGGGCTTTGTTTTTTGCTCGCTTTAATTTTTTGATAACATATCGCCCTGGGTCAAAAAACATCAAGGCTGATGCGCTCTCGCTGAGTTTTGCTCCAATCCAGGAGACCACCGAGGAGCCGTTGCCCATTGTTTCCCCATCATGTATTAAAGTGGGCATTACCCAGGACCTCTTATCATTAGTCCTTAGAGCACAGGAGCAGGCTCCTCCAGACCTTCCGGTAGGTCTTTTGTTTGTGCCTCCTAGGTTAAGACAGCGAGTGTTCCTGGAATTCCATGCCAAGAAGTCGGCAGGTCACCCGGGTATTGCCAGAACTCGGGAGTTGCTATCTAGGGCGGTGTGGTGGCCCTCGGTGGCTAAGGATGTGGATCAGTGGGTTCGGGCATGTGACATCTGTGCCCGAAATAAGACTCCTAGAGGGGTTCCTGTTGGCCCATTACATCCACTCTCTATCCCATCTAAGCCATGGACCCACATTTCAATGGATTTTGTGGTGGACTTGCCCAAATCCTCGGGGATGACAGCCATCTGGGTTGTCGTTGACAGGTTTTCGAAGATGGCGCACTTCGTTCCACTGGTTGGGCTGCCATCAGCCAGACGCCTGTCTGAATTATTTATGCTGCATGTTGTGCGTCTCCACGGGTTGCCACTTGATGTGGTCTCTGACCGCGGATCCCAGTTTGTGGCCAAATTCTGGAGGGCATTTTGTTCCGATCTCCAGATTTCTGTCAGCTTGTCGTCAGGCTACCATCCGCAGTCTAATGGGCAGACTGAAAGGGTGAACCAGTCCTTGGAGCAGTTCCTCAGGTGTTATGTCTCCAAGTGTCAGACTGACTGGGTTGCTCATCTGTCCATGGCGGAGTTTGCCTATAACAACGCGGCTCACTCTGCTACAGGGATCTCTCCCTTCCTTTGTGTGTATGGGCATCATCCTAAGGCCAATTCTTTTGACCCCCTGGACTCCACGCCTGGTGGTTCCTCTGTGGTTTCGGTCCTTAGAGGTATTTGGCGGAAAGTGAAGAAAGCCCTTGTGTCTGTGTCATTAGTGACCAAAAGGGTTTTTGATAAGCGGAAAAGACCCTGCAGCTTCAAATTAGGAGACTTCGTCTGGTTGTCTACCAAGAATTTGAAGTTGAGACAGCCATCTCATAAGTTAGGGCCCCGGTTCATCGGCCCTTATAAGATCACCAGGGTTATCAATCCGGTGGCATTTCAGTTAGATCTGCCCCGTTCTTTGGGTATCAATAAAACATTTCATTGTTCCCTTTTAAAACGGGCGATTAGTAATCCTTCTTCCAGTGGAAGACCTTCCCCTCTTCTGATACGTGGCCAGAGGGAGTTTGTTGTTGAAAGGATTCTTGACTCCAAGGTGGTTCGGGGTCGGCTGTCATTTTTGGTGCACTGGAAGGGGTATGGCCCGGAGGAGCGGTCGTGGGTGCGCAGTTGTGATCTTCATGCCCCCAGACTGATACGCTCTTTCTTCTCGCAGTTCCCCGATAAACCCGGTGGTAGGGGTTCTTTGACCCCTCGTCAGAGGGGGGGTACTGTTAGGGTCTCCTGCCCTGTGCTGCCACGTCGTCATGGCAACCGGGAGACAAGTGCTAGTGGAGTAACCTGAGCACAGCTGATACTCCGGTTCGGGTCTTTTGCTGTGCAGTGGTTATAGGCTCTGTGCACGGCAGGGGATCCGGTGCTGGTTTTTGTGCTCACAGTCTGTGAGGTCTGAGTGGGGCGTGGACAGCACCTGCTTTATAAGGCCTCTTTTCAGGGTAAGCAGATGCTGCTGAATCTCTGTTGGTTAGTCAGTTCATGAAAGTTAGCCAGTACTGTGTAGCTTTGTATTTGTTTGTTGCTTACTGCAAATAGGCCTGGGGATTTGGTATTACACTCTGCCAATCCAGACCTAGCAGTAAGACTGGAGTCAGTCGTTTAGGTTGCTGGGGTTCTGTTATTACTCTGTGAACTTAGCAAGTTTGCGGCTGTATTCTAACACTTGCCTGTCTAATCCTGTCTCACTGTGCTAGGTGTCAGGGGTCAGTTTAGTGGCAGTAAGCTTAAACCTGTGCACTGCAAGTGAGAATCAGGATTGTGGAGGCTCTCCTTGTGTCTATCATTCCATCTCTGACCAAGGAGTTTACTGCCACACCCGTTGGTAACCCTTTAGGGTTTTGCTGTTGCCCTTAGCAACAGCATTTCGGGTTCTCTACGTATTAAAACACAACATCTTGCTTTTTACATCTGAGCAGTTCTAATACAAGGGAGATACCCAGTTCCTTAGCCTCTGGGCTTCTCTGTTCACTGTGTGTGTATTTTGTTACCCTATCACCTTCTGTGTACGTTATGTCATATTCCCCAGTTTGTCTGTGAGTCCATTTGTTTTGCATAACAGTTCAAACACCAGTACATTCCTGCAGACACTGGAGTGCATAACAGTTCTGACACTAGTACTTTCCTGCAGGCACTGGTGTGCATAACACTGAGTCTCTATTCATAAACTCATCCACAGTTTGTCTTAAGTATTGCGTCTCTTTCTCATTGCGGGATAGCTTTGTAGAAATATTTGAGATCATTCCCTTAATGGAATTAACCCATTCCGGTTCAGCCCCGCTATTCTGGGAAGGTGCACTGCCCTGAGTACCCAGTAGTGAGCCTCCTGGTGAAGAGGAACACTCTCTTATTGTAAACATCAGACTAAAAAAATTACATGTCTTTTTTTCATAAATTAGACCTTGGGGGTAATTCCAAGTTGATCGCAGCAGGAAATTTTTTAGCAGTTGGGCAAAACCATGTGCACTGCAGGGGGGGCAGATATAACATTTGCAGAGAGAGTTAGATTTGGGTGGGTTATTTTGTTTCTGTGCAGGGTAAATACTGGCTGCTTTATTTTTACAGTGCATTTTAGATTGCAGATTGAACTCACCACACCCAAATCTATCTCTCTCTGCACATGTTATATCTGCCCCCCCTGCAGTGCACATGGTTTTGCCCAACTGCTAAAAAATTTCGGGCTGCGATCAACTTGGAATTACCCCCCTTGTCTATATACATTTGGATTGCAACTTCCTTTAGGAAAATAGCTCTCACTATAGATACCGAACCGTTTTATGCATTTATTGACTCTTGACACTGGTGTTAGTTTCTATTGGTATCCTAATAGTTTGCGGCAAAATTTCCCTCAAAGTGCGCACCATTCCACCAAAATAATTTTTACACACACACACACACACACACACACACACACACACACACACACACACACACACACGTTAAGCGCAATTAACCCACAAAGAGCCCTTCAGGGAGACAGAGTGTAATTTGGAGCCAGCCCCCACCGTGCCCTTATCGCTAATGCCAAGCTTAGCCAGGTCACAGACTAAGTACCCTGATAGGGGACTTAGTACACTAGTAATCGCTCCCCCCCCTGCTATGACCCCCTGGTACCGCTGAGGTAATATGGAGTCACACTGGTGGAGATGCGCGTCCATGTCCTGTCAGCGTATGTGTCCACTGCAGAGGGAAAATGGCGCCGGTGAGCTGCTAGATCCTCTCAGTGAAGCCCTGCCCCTTCAATGGATTGCGATCTTCCCACTTTTTTTATACTTGCTGAGGTAATCTGGTGCTTAAAATGGAGAGAAAACCGTTTTAAGGCTGTTTTTGCCAGTGTGGGTACTGTGTACTGAGACGCAGCTGTGTACTGTGTCTGGAGACGCAATCTGCCCCGATTAGAAGCCGTGCATCTCCGTACCCTCATGCTGCCATACTGGCGGGCGACCTGCTAGTCGGGATGCCGGCTTAGTACTTACCACTCTTTTTTTCTTCTGGCTCTGTTAGGAGTGGAGGCGTGCTGCGGGAATGTACTGTACGCTCGCTGTGGTGGGGCTTGCGAATAGTTCACTCAGGAGCTCGGTCTCCTGTCAGCGGAGAACGGGACCATTAACCCTTCAAGAGGTTGGGCCTTTCCCCCCCCCCTAAGTCCCACGAAGCAGGCAGGCTGGTGCCAACCAGCCCTGCCTGAAAATAACAAACATATAAAATAAATGCAGAAAACTCTTCAGGAGCTTCCATAAGCGTGACCGGCTCCTCCGGACACATTTTCTAAACTGAGTCTGGTAGGAGGGGCATAGAGAGAGGAGCCAGCCCACACTATCAAATTCTTAAAGTGCACATGGCTCCTAGTGGACCCGTCTATACTCCATGGTACTAAATGGAACCCCAGTATCCTCTAGCACAAGCATTCCCAACCACGGTCCTCAAGGCACACTAACAGTGCAGGTTTTAGTTATATCCAGGCTGCAGCACAGATGGTTAAATCAAAATAACTGAGGTGCTAATTAAATCACCTGTGCTGCAGCCTGGATATCACTAAAACCTGCACTGTTGGTGTGCCTTGAGGACCGTGGTTGGGAATGCCTGCTCTAGCACGTAAGAGAAATATATATATACACACCAGACTCTGGAAATAAACTATTTTCAGATAAAGAAGCAAAGAACAAAAGAGTTGTGATGAACTGTAGTTGTTTTCAGGCACACATGCAAATGCAGAATGCTGATTTCCGGCCTATGGTCCTTATTCATAGGTGGATGCTGCTGCATCTGCTCTAGTGTCCATTGCCGGAGTGGTTGGTGCAATAATATGTGAATGATAGTTTCAGCCTTCCCCTTGTGCACTAGCATGCATCTGGAATGTGCAGGCCCTGAGACAGCCATTTTCTGTGCCTCTGCACTCAATAGCACCGCCTGTGATTCTAGACATTCCACGTTGTGTCCAGCCTTAACACTTGCACCTGCCTATGGCAGGTACAGTGTCTCTGTCTGAATATGGACTCTCTGGAAGTGGCTATGTGTGTGAAAACGCAGATAGCAGTAATATACCAGCGACACTCCCATTCCATTCCCACATGGCAGATTTTTTTTTTTGCACTCCGTACGGGCTACCTCCCAGAATGCCCACTGCTTTGCTTCGCAAGTTTTATTACCAGCCTGTGAGCAATAGTACGTTTCTGCATGCACTCAGAGTAATGTATGGATCATAGGCCCTCATTCCGAGTTGATCGGTCGCAAGGCGAATTTAGCAGAGTTACACACGCTAAGCCGCCGCCTACTGGGAGTGTATCTTAGCATCTTAAAATTGCGACCGATGTATTCGCAATATTGCGATCACAAACTACTTAGCAGTTTTAGAGTAGCTTCAGACTTACTCTGCCTGTGCGATCAGTTCAGTGCTTTTCGTTCCTGGTTTGACGTCACAAACACACCCAGCGTTCGCCCAACCACTCCCCCGTTTCTCCGGCCACTCCTGCGTTTTTTCCGGAAACGGTAGCGTTTTCAGCCACACGCCCATAAAACGCTGTGTTTCCGCCCAGTAACACCCATTTCCTGTCAATCACATTACGATCGCCGGAGCGAAGAAAAAGCCGTGAGTAAAAATACTTTCTTCATAGCAAAGATACTTGGCGCAGTCGCAGTGCGAATATTGCGCATGCGCACTAAGCGGAATTTCACTGCGATGCGATGAAAAATACCGAGCGAACGACTCGGAATGAGGGCCATAGGACAGTCCATATTATTTTGCACAGTAATCAATCATCGCTCAACTGTGCAAACATTGGCATTGCGTGTGGTTTGGGTCTACCTCGGAATCAGGCCCTGGCCGGGACGTAATGAAGTCCGAGTTCTGTGATTGTGTGGGATGCCTGCTGAAATTGGACTTAAAAAAGAGTCAGAGTTCGACGCTGAACTCAGACTTCATTACATCCCGCCCGTGTCTTTTTGCGTCATCGTCTGCTGGCTATGTACTTGTGCAGCCAGGAGCACAACATGGGACAACATGCATGGTATGCCAGGATTCCTCTGCCCCTGTAAGACACGGCAGCTACTAGATCCTCTGCAGTAAACTGTGGGGAACCATGGAAACACCATCTCTTGTAGACACAAATGCAGTAGGATTTTCCACAAGTGTCAGCGAACTTTGGAAGAACAGACATGGGGGTAAATTTACTAAGATGGGAGTTCTATTTAAGATGGGATGTTGCCCCTAGCAACCAGATTCTACTTGTCATTTTTCAAGCACCTTTTAGAAGATAATACCTGGAATCTGATTAGTTGCTATGGGCAACATCCCATCTTAAATAGAACTCCCATCTTAGTAAATTTACCCCCTGGTGATTTTGATCCAAAATGAGTCAACAAAATCGTCATACAGGTGGAGACTGACTACTAAATAAGTACTAAGCAGTGGATCACTGGTGCAGCATGCACTGATTGCATAATGAATAAAAATGAGCCTGGGGGGACAGATAGAGAGAGCTCCATCCGGACGTCCGGTCACATGACAGGAAATGAGAGCGACAACCCGGAAGACGCCGCTGACAGGCCGGTTCCTAAGCAATGGATGAGCGCTATTACACCATCACGGAGGAGCAGGCTGCCGTGAAAGCCAAGTATCCGGCTGTAATAAAAAAGTATGAGTGTACGTATCTGCTGCCAGGGCTCCGAGCTTGCGTCTCGTATGCGGGCTTTGGCAGTGCAGCTGTGCGGTAGCATGTGGGCAGCTGAGAGGGAGCGTCCTGTGGTAATGCAACGTGTTTTTCTTTCAGATCTGGATCACACTGCGGATGTTCAGTATGTACTATTCAATGTTATTTTGCTATGTCTGCGTTAGAAAAGTTAATTTGTCTTCTGATGAAGGTCTCCCCTATACTAGCCTCTCTCTGTAACATGGGGAATTAACACAATAGTTGTGTTGGAGTTATGAAGTGTTATCTGTTCTATTCCCATTCATAATAAGCTACACCAGTCATGTGTTTACATATGTACAGAAGCCCCTTATACATGAAAGTGATGTGTAAACTCGCTGCCATCTCCACTTGATTTAGGTATTGGGGCTATTTAGCTATCGTCTGACACAAGGGATATCGGGGAGATCTCCTGTATTAGGGGTAGCGTCTAGTTTCTCTTCGTGCAGAGGACCTTTCCCATAACCCCATAACCCCCTGGGTCCATGTCACAATCTACTTGGAATAGAAATTGTGGCGAGCAAAGTGGAGCGTAGCGAGACACCGAGCCCGATGCGTGGCGAGCCTGCGAGGGTCCAATGCTGCATTGAAAAAAATAAATAGCCCAAACGATCGGAGAACGAAGAAAACATTTAGGAGCTGTAAGGGCGGAAGCTCTCTCCTGCCCACTCGTTTTGTCACGTCCAGGTCCTTTGCACGAAGGCAATATAGACACAACCCTGTATTAGGCTTAAGTTTACTGGGCAGATAAGTCCACATTATTCGTAATGGGGATGCAGTACAGCTCCGTTTACCATATTTGGCTCAGTGCCATTGTTCAACGAGTCTCATTCATGTTTGTACGCAATGGAGTGATTATCAGCAGACTGCGCATGTGCCGCAATTGCAGTGTACATGTGCCACAGTGACTTTGTGATCAGGCTCATAGAGAGTATTTAATTTCAGAGTGACAGGAAGGGACCGTTTGGGGAGTGGTGGCAAAAATGCAGACGTCATTCCCTGTCTTTGGGGTGTGTATCTGCCTTCAGCTGCTGTCATGTACACAGAGAAACCTGGCACCAGTGAGTTTGCGATAGCTCCAATGGGTGTCTCTCTTCTAATTTCTGCATTTGCTAACCGCAGTTCTGTAGCCTAGAAAATTGCATATTGTGTACAAACATGAATTAGGCCCAGCACCAGAAGATGGCGTCAGCCATTTTGTCCCTATGCTGACATTAAAGGCAGGTAAGGAATCTTGCAATCCCTCTCTGGCAGTCACAATACACTGATGTAACTATTTTTAGAAAGTAGCTATGGACATGCTTAATCTTATGACCACACATATGTAGTATTAGAAATTGGGTGTAGTGATATCACTCACTGTTAACTCTTCATCTGGATGGCCTCATATCGGAGCTGCTGTCCTAGAATGAACTGTTTTATATATTTCTTCCTCTAGCAATTAACTTAATGCAGCTATATTTGTAAAAGACCAACTGACGTGAATAAATGTACCTCTTTACACATGGGACAATATAAACCTCGCAGAGAGAGTACCACTATCGTACTGAATTCCACCCACCTTTGTATAACCATCATCCCTTTGAAGGACCACAAATTTGAACTGTCCCACAAAATTAGACTGATGGGGGAGGTATGCTATACAAGTGAAACTCAGAAAATTAGAATATCGTGCACATTTTCATTTATTTCAGTAATTCAACTTAAAAGGTGAAACTAATATATAGACTCATTACATGCAAAGTGAGATATTTCAAGCCTTTGTTATAATTTTGATGATTGTGGATTACTGTTTAAGAAAATCCAAAATCTCAGAAAATTATAATATTACATAAAATCAATAAAAAAAGGATCTTAAATACAGAAATGTCGGCCCCCTGAAAAGTATAATCCTGCATATGCACTCAGTACTTGGTTTGGGCCCCTTCTGCATGAATTGCTGCCTCAATGCGGCGTGACATGGATTTTGTCAGCCTGTGGCTCTGCTGAGGTGTTATGGAAGACCAGGATGCTGCAATAGCGGCCTTCAGCTCTTCTGCATTGTTCGGTCTCATGTCTCTCGTCTTTCTCTTGGCAATACCCCATAGATTCTTTTTTTTTTTTTTTTTTTTCTTTAGCCCAGGTAAGACACTTCTGACGTTTTTTGTTCAGGAGTACTTTGACAAGAGGAATACGACATTTGAAGGCCATGTCCAGGATCCGTCTGTGTGTGGTGGCTCTTCATGCACTAACTCCAGCCTCAGTCCACTCCACACTTTTGAATGGCCTTTTCCTGACAAGAAAAAAAACTGGTCTGTTGCTCAGTGGTCCAATGTCCTCTTTTCTGATGAGAGCAAATTTTGCATCACATTTGGAAACCAAGGTCCCAGAGTATGGAGGAAGAATGGAGAGACACAATCCAAGATGCTTGAAGTCCAGTGTGAAGTTTCCACAGTCTGTGTTGATTTGGGGAGCCATGTCATCTGCTGGTGTTGGTCCACTGTGCTTTATTAAGTCCAGAGTCAATGCAGCCATCTACCAGGGCATTTTGGAGCACTTCATGCTTCCTTCAGCAGACAATCTTTATGGAGATGCTGACTTCATTTTCCAGCAGGACTTGGCACCTGCCCACACTACCAAAACCTGGTTCAATGACACTGGGATTACTGTGCTGGATTGGCCAGCAAACTCGCTTGACCTGAACCCCATAGAGAATCTATGGGGCATTGCCAAGAGAAAGATGAGACACGAGACCGAACAATGCAGAAGAGCTGAAGGCCGCTATTGAAGAATCCTGGTGTTCCATAACACCTCAGCAGTGCCACAGGCTGATAGAATCCATGCCATGCCGCATTGAGGCAGTAATTCATGCAAAAGGGGCCCAAACCAAGTACTGAGTACATATGCATGATTATACTTTTCAGAGGGCCGACATTTCTGTATTTAAAATCCTTTTTTTATTGATTTTATGTAATATTCTAATTTTCTGAGATTTTGGATTTGGGGTTTTCTTAAGCTGTAAACCACAATCCTCAAAATTATAACACCTAAAGGCTTGAAATATCTCACTTTACATGTAATGAGTCTATATAATTAGTTTCACTTTTTAAGTTGAATTACTGAAATAAATGAACTTTTGCACGATACTCTAATTTTCTGAGTTTCACCTATAAGTAAATGGCAATTTACCAGCAGTCTTTTGCACTTAAGACTAAATACAAATTAGCTTATATGAAGAAGATATCCGCATGCTCAGATATTTATATACATGTTCTAAACCCTGTGAAAGTTATGTTAGAGATACATTTTTTTTTATTCTCTTCAGTGGTTTCTGAAAATGATATACCGATCTATCACACACATACACATTCTCTAAATCTAAACTTTTAGGGGTATTTACTAAAGTGTGGGTTTTCATATGTGGAGATGTGTCAGATTCAACTTATTTATCTAGCACCTTCTAGAAGATTAAAAACTAGAATCTGGTTGCTATGGGCAGCATCTTCATTTTTGAAAACCCGCTCTTTAGTGCAACTAGTTTAGTTAAAGCAAGTTTGCATATGTCTTTTAAGGATTTATGACCGGTTTTGTTTTACTTCAGGGAACTGTAATAGACTAATAGATGGATTCTTGTGTATTGCTTACGCAGGCTACATGCTTGGGGTGACACTTTGGAAGAAGCTTTTGAGCAATGTGTGATGGCAATGTTCGGTTACATGACTGATATAGAGACTGTTGAACCTATAGATACAGTGGAGGTGACATCTGAAGGTGACTATTTTATAAATCTAACACTGCAATATCAAGAAAAAATAAAGCTGTTGGTTTGTAGAACATCTCTGCATTGGTGTATTACTAATTCTGTAAGAAAAATCAAAATGATTCAGTCTCAGCTTCCCATAGAAGTTGGTAAAATGATTGTGTTTTGTATTTACAAATAAGGACAATAAAAGCTATTTAATTGGGGTAAACAATGTATATATCTGATTTTCAGTTCTGCTAAAACATCTTTTTTCTTTCTGTCAGCCTCTAGGGGACACGGGCACAACTCCAAGACTGGGGGTGGTGGCTTACAGGCAGCTGGCACTTTAATCTAAGAAGTGAAAGTCTTTACTTTTACTTTCATTTATTTTTATTTTTTTATTTCAAATATTATCTAGGGACTTAGTTTCCTTTTTTGCCTCAGGAACCCATTGACACTTATGAAAGAGAAGTGCGGTCCGGGTCACGCACCAGCAGCGTTCAGCTGCGATAGAAGCAGCACTTATCAGAGAAGTGCTGTCCCAAAGAAGTGGGAGCACCAGCAGCAGCAGCAGCTGCAAAAGGAACAGCACTTATCAGAGAAGTGCTGTTCCTCTTAAGTAAGCTGCATCTGGTGGGTGAGTTAGCCTCCTTCAGGGAGCACTGTCCCGCGTCCAGTGCAGCGGCGCCTGCCCTCCCCTCCTCTGACCGCAGTAGTGTTATTCCTTCAGCGCTGTCGGTGCGGCAGCAGGGGGGGGACTTGGGCGGGCCTCATCTAAGCGGTGGAAGTGCCTGCTATGTATTTTATAGTCACGGTGTGGAGAGTTTCCTCTGCACTGCCGCGCTGTGTACTCGGCGTGGCTGCGTAAGGGGGACATAGTGGGTTTGTTTTCTCTAATTGCGGCGGCCGCGTTCAGAATGGTGCGGGCGCCCGTCCTCTCTCCGCTGGTCTTTCTCCCTGTGCTGCCGCGCTTACAGTGCAGTGTCAGCGCTCCAGCAGAAACATAACAGGGGCACATTGTGCTATGTATATAACCTACGGATTAGAGCTTATTGATCTCGGGCACCCACTCAAAATGGCGTATAGGGCGGGGGCAGAGTTGGCAGGTTTTTTAACATGTCAACCAAAATGGGGCGCCTTTCTCAGCTAGGACAGCTCATTCAAGGCAACATTGTTTCTCTGACGTCCTAGTGGATGCTGGGAGCTCCGTAAGGACCATGGGGAATAGACGGGCTCCGCAGGAGACTGGGCACTCTAAGAAAGAATTAGGACTACTGGTGTGCACTGGCTCATCCCTCTATGCCCCTCCAGACCTCAGTTAGAATCTGTGCCCGGCTCGAGCTGGTTGCACACTAGGGGCTCTCCTGAGCTTCTAGTAAAGAAAGTATTTATTAGGTTTTTTATTTTCAGTGAGATCTGCTGGCAACAGACTCACTGCTACGACGGACTTAGGGGAGAGAAGCGAACCTACCTGCGTGCAGCTAGCTTGGGCTACTGGACACCATTAGCTCCAGAGGGATCGAACACAGGCCCAGCTTCGGTCGTCCGGTCCCGGAGCCGCGCCGCCGCCCCCCCTTGCAGAGCCAGAAGCAAGAAGAACGTCCTGGAAATCGGCGGCTGAAGACTCCTGTCTTCATTAAAGTAGCGCACAGCACTGCAGCTGTGCGCCATTGCTCCCTATGCACACCACATACTCCGGTCACTGATGGGTGCAGGGCGCTAGGGGGGGGGGGCGCCCTAGGCTACAATTAAAGTACCTTACATTGGCAAACAGCACATAATATAGTCTAATAAACGATATATGTGCAAAAATCCCCTGCCATAATATTAATATAAGAGCGGGAGAAGCCCACCGAAAAAGGGGCGGGGCTATCTCCCTCAGCACACTGGTGCCATTTCCTCTTCACAGCTCCGCTGGAAGACAGCTCCCCAGGCTCTCCCCTGCAGTTTCCAGGCTCAAAGGGTAAAAAAGAGAGGGGGGGCACTAAATTTAGGCGCAAACTGTATTTGTATAGCTGCTATAGGGAAAATCACTTTGTGTTAGTGTAAATCCCTGATTTATATAGCGCTGTGGTGTGTGCTGGCATACTCTCTCTCTGTCTCCCCAAAGGACTTTGTGGGGTCCTGTCCTCAGTCAGAGCATTCCCTGTGTGTGTGCGTTGTGTCGGTACGGCTGTGTCGACATGTTTGATGAGGAGGCTTATGTGGAGGCTGAGCAGGTGCCGATAAATGTGATGTCACCCCCTGCGGGGTCGACACCAGAGTGGATGGATATGTGGAAGGTTTTACACAACAGTGTCAACTCCTTACATAAAAGGTTCGATGACATAACAGCTGTGGGACAGCCGGCTTCTCAGCCAGTGCCTGCCCAGGCGTCTCAAAGGCCATCAGGGGCTCAAAAACGCCCGCTACCTCAGATGGCAGACACAGATGTCGACACGGAGTCTGACTCCAGTGTCGACGACGAGACTAATGTAAATTCCACTAGGGCCATCCGTTGCATGATTACGGCAATGAAAAATGTGTTGCACATTTCTGACATTAACCCAGGTACCACTAAAAAGGGTATTATGTTTGGGGAGAAAAAGCAACCAGTGGTTTTTCCCCCATCAGATGAGTTGAATGAAGTGTGTGAAGAAGCGTGGGCTTCCCTCGATAAGAAACTAGTGATTTCTAAAAAGTTACTGATGGCGTACCCTTTCCTGCCGTAGGACAGGTTACGTTGGGAGACATCCCCGAGGGTGGATAAAGCGCTCACACGCTTGTCAAAAAAGGTGGCACTGCCGTCTCAGGATACGGCCGCCTTAAAGGAGCCTGCGGATAGAAAGCAGGAGGCTATCCTGAAGTCTGTATATACACACTCGGGTACTATACTGAGACCTGCTATTGCTTCAGCATGGATGTGCAGTGCTGCAGCAGTGTGGTCTGATTCCCTGTCTGATAACATTGATTCCCTTGACAGGGACACTATATTGCTAACCATAGAGCATATTAAAGACGTAGTCTTATATATGAGAGATGCACAGAGGGATATTTGCCGGCTGGCATCTAGAATTAATGCAATGTCCATTTCTGCCAGGAGAGTATTATGGACTCGGCAGTAGACAGGTGATGCGGATTCTAAAAGGCACATGAAGGTTTTGCCTTACAAGGGTGAGGAATTGTTTGGGGTTGGTCTCTCGGACCTCGTTTCCACAGCAACAGCTGGGAAGTCGACATTTTTACCTCAGGTTCCCTCACAGCCTAAGAAAGCACCGTATTATCAGGTACAGTCCTTTCGGCCCCAGAAAGGCAAGCTGGTTAAAGGCGCGTCCTTTCTGCCCAGAGGCAGGGGTAGAGGGAAAAAGCTGCACCATACAGCCAGTTCCCAAGAACAAAAATCCTCCCCTGCTTCCACTAAATCCACCGCATGACGCTGGGGCTCCACTGGTGGAGCCAGGTGCGGTGGGGGCCCGTCTCCGGAACTTCAGCGACCGGTGGGTTCGCTCACAGGTGGATCCCTGGGTTCTACAAGTGGTATCTCGGGGATACAAGCTGGAATTCGAGACGTCTCCCCCTCGCCGTTACCTCAAATCAGCCTTGCCGGCTACTCCCCAGGACAGGGAGGTAGTGCTGGCGGCAATTCACAAGCTGTACCTCCAGCAGGTGATAATAAAAGTTCCCCTCCTTCAACAGGGACGGGGTTACTATTCCACAATGTTTGTGGTACCGAAACCAGACTGTTCGGTGTGACTCATTCTAAATTTGAAATCCTTGAACACTTCTATAAGGAAGTTCAAGTTCAAAATGGAATCGCTCAGGGCGGTTATTGCAATCCTGGAAGAGGGGGATTACATGGTGTCACTGGACATCAAGGATGCTTACCTACATGTCCCCATTTACCCACCTCACCAGGTGTACCTCCGTTTTGTGGTACAGGACTGCCATTAACAATTCCAGACGTTGCCGTTTGGTCTGTCCACGGCACCGAGGGTATTTACCAAAGTAATGGCCGAAATGATGATACTCCTTCGAAAGAAGGGATTTATAATTATCCCGTACTTGGACGATCTCCTTATAAAGGCGAGGTCCAGGGAGCAGTTGTTGGTCGGAGTAGCACTATCTCAGGAAGTGCTACAACAGCACGGCTGGATTCTGAATATTCCAAAGTCGCAGCTGGTTCCTACGACGCGTCTGCTGTTCCTGGGTATGATTCTGGACACAGAACAGAAGAAGGTGTTTCTCCCGGAGGAGAAGGCCAAGGAGTTGTCATCTCTGGTCAGAGACCTCCTGAAACCAAAACAGGTGTCTGTGCATCACTGCACGCGAGTCCTGGGAAAGATGGTAGCTTCTTACGAGGCAATTCCATTCGGCAGGTTCCATGCAAGGATCTTTCAGTGGGATCTGTTAGACAAGTGGTCCGGATCGCATCTTCAGATGCATCGGCTGATCTCCCTGTCCCCGAGGGCCAGGGTGTCTCTGCTGTGGTGGCTGCAGAGTGCTCATCTTCTCGAGGGCCGCAGATTCGGCATACAGGACTGGGTCCTGGTGACCACGGATGCAAGCCTCCGAGGTTGGGGGGCAGTCACTCAGGGAAGAAACTTCCAAGGACAATGGTCGAGTCAGGAGGCTTCCCTACACATAAATATTCTGGAACTAAGGGCCATTTACAATGCCCTAAGTCGGGCAAGACCCCTGCTTCAAAACCAGCCGGTGCTGATTCAGTCAGACAACATCACGGCGGTCGCCCATGTAAACCGACAGGGCGGCACAAGAAGCAGGATGGCGATGGCAGAAGCCACAAGGATTCTCCGATGGGTGGAAAATCACGTGATAGCACTGTCAGCAGTGTTCATTCCGGGAGTGGACAACTGGGAAGCAGACTTCCTCAGCAGGCACGACCTCCACCCGGGAGAGTGGGGACTTCATCCAGAAGTCTTCCAGCTGATTGTAAATCGTTGGGAAAGGCCACAGGTGGACATGATTGCGTCCCGCCTCCATAAAAAGATATTGCGCCAGGTCAAGGGACCCTCAGGCGATAGCTGTGGACGCTCTAGTGACACCGTGGGTGTACCAGTCGGTTTATGTGTTCCCTCCTCTTCCTCTCATACCAAAGGTGCTGAGGATAATAAGAAAGAGAGGAGTAAGAACTATACTCATCGTTCCGGATTGGCCAAGAAGGACTTGGTACCTGGAACTACAAGAAATGATCTCAGAGGACCCTTGGCCTCTGCCTCTCAGACAGGACCTGCTACAGCAGGGGCCCTGTCTGTTCCAAGACTTACCGCGGCTGCGTTTGACGGCATGGCGGTTGAACGCCGGATCCTGATTGAAAAGGGCATTCCGGTTGAAGTCATTCCTACGCTGATAAAAGTTAGGAAGGATGTGACCGCAAAACATTATCACCGCATATGGCGAAAATATGTTGCTTGGTGTGAGGCTATGAAGGCCCCCACAGAAGAATTTCAGCTGGGTCGATTTCTGCACTTCCTACAGTCAGGAGTGACTGTGGGCCTAAAATTGGGATCCATTAAAGTCCAGATTTCGTCCCTGTCTATTTTCTTTCAAAAAGAACTGGCTTCACTGCCTGAAGTTCAGACGTTTGTTAAGGGAGTGCTGCATATTCAGCCCCCTTTTGTGCCCCCAGTGGCACCTTGGGATCTCAACGTTGTGTTGGATTTCCTAAAATCACATTGGTTTGAGCCACTTCAGACCGTGGAATTAAAATATCTCACGTGGAAAGTGGTCATGCTTTTGGCCTTGGCTTCGGCTAGGCGGGTGTCAGAATTGGCGGCTTTGTCCTGTAAAAGCCCCTATCTGATCTTCCATATGGACAGAGCAGAATTGAGAACTCGTCCCTAATTTCTCCCTAAGGTGGTATCAGCGTTTCATTTGAACCAACCTATTGTGGTGCCTGCGGCTACTCGGGACTTGGAGGCTTCCAAGTTGCTGGACGTAGTCCGGGCCCTGAAAATCTATGTTTCCAGGACAGCTAGAGTCAGAAAGACTGACTCGCTGTTTATCCTGCATGCACCCAACAAGCTGGGTGCTCCTGCTTCTAAGCAGACTATTGCTCGCTGGATCTGCTCCACGATTCAACTTGCACATTCTGCGGCTGGACTGCCGCATCCTAAATCAGTAAAAGCCCATTCCACGAGGAAGGTGGGCTCTTCTTGGGCGGCTGCCCGAGGGGTCTCGGCTTTACAACTTTGCCGAGCGGCTACCTGGTCGGGATCAAACACGTTTGCAAAATTCTACAAGATGGAATACCCTGGCCGAGGAGGACCTAGAGTTTGCTCATTCGGTGCTGCAGAGTCATCCGCACTCTCCCGCCCGTTTGGGAGCTTTGGTATAATCCCCATGGTCCTTACGGAGTTCCCAGCATCCACTAGGACGTCAGAGAAAATAAGAATTTACTCACCGGTAATTCTATTTCTCGTCCGTAGTGGATGCTGGGCGTCCGTCCCAAGTGCGGATTGTCTGCAATACTTGTATATAGTTATTGCTTAACTATAGGGTTATTGTTATGAGCCATCTGTTCAGTGAGGCTCAGTTGTTGTTCATACTGTTAACTGGGTATAGTTATCACGAGTTGTACGGTGTGGCTGGTATGAGTCTTACCCGGGATTCCAAATCCTTTCCTTGTAGTGTCAGCACTTCCGGGCACAGTTTCCCTAACTGAGGTCTGGAGGAGGGGCATAGAGGGAGGAGCCAGTGCACACCAGTAGTCCTAATTCTTTCTTAGAGTGCCCAGTCTCCTGCGGAGCCCGTCTATTCCCCATGGTCCTTACGGAGTTCCCAGCATCCACTACGGACTACGAGAAATAGAATTACCGGTGAGTAAATTCTTATTTTCTTTTCTCCTCAGGAATCTGCACTGTAAACCAGAGACAGTTGCACGTTGCTACAGACTCGGATACCAAAAGAGCCTGCACAAATACAGGCTGGTGGCTGAGGGGATTTAGAATAGGGGAGTCATTTCAATATTTTACCTCCCTATATTCTTCTCTCCTTTCTCTGTCTAGATTATTGAGTGTTTGTGTCATTTTGTCTGTGTCTCCACACTGTCCGTCACAATGGCACGCAAGCGACCAGCGAATAAGGCATCACAAAAATTATTCGTCTGTGCAAAGTGTAACAAAAAAGCCCACACAGCCGATTCTTGCCTCTGTGATGCATGTGCTGTGGAAGTTACATTAGTTAATCCGTCCCAAGACGCAAATTTCCCTCCCTTGGGTGGTTACACTCACATGAACCATCTCACAATTACATACTGAGGTGACTGCTTTACGGAAGACTCGTGAGACTGTTAGGGAAATGCCTCAAAATGAGGTACCTTCTATTGCTACAGAACCACCCTGGACGGCATGGCTAGCCAAGTCTGTAGAAGGGCTCACAAAACGCTTGGACACGTCCAGTAAACAGCCGCAGCCAGTGTCTAAGACTAAGAAACTCCCAGTACCATTAATTCTTCAGTCCGATGAATCCGGGGAAGAGCTTCTCTCTCAGGATGAGGATGATTGTGAGTTGGGCGAAATTACTGACGCGGACGACGTAGTTACACTGGAACCTTCTCAAGGGGTTGAACCTCTTATTTTAGCTATTAGACAGGTTTTGAACATTTCTGAGACAACGACGCTGGATACGGCGTTATTTGGTAGAAAACAACGTTCAACGGTCACTTATACCTTTTCAAAGAAACTGGATGATCAGCTGACGGAGGCTTGAAAAACCTGGAAAAGCAGTTTCAGATTCCAAAAGGTTCCTAAGTATTTATCCGTTTCCATCGACTATGACGGATAAATGGTAGAATTTGCTTCGAGTGGACTCCTCTCTATCCAGGTTGTCCAAGAAAACTTCATTACCTGTTCCGGGAGCAACTTCGTTGAAAGATCCGTCTGACCGGAAGCTGGACACCATGTTGAAATCCATCTATTCGGCTGCAGGTGTCTCACTTAGACCAACCTTGGTAAGTTCCAGGGTGAACAAGGCAGTGGAGTATTTGGCCACTAAATTGATAAAGGACTTACAAGAGGGAGTTCCGTTAGAAGAAGTAGTGATCTTAGCGGAACATATTGAGGAATCTGCTATATACCTAGGAGATGCGGCTAGAGATATCGGACTAGTTAACGCGAGGATCTCCGCAGAAACAATTGCAGCCAGAAGAGTTCTTTGGTAATGGCAAGTAGACGCTGAGTCAAAAAGAGCGGCGGAAGCACTTCCATTTACAGGTGACATTCTCTTTGGAAAAGAGCTAGACTCATTAATTTCTCATGCTACGGTTGGTAAATCTACCTTCTTACCAACCCTTCTGCCACCACCTAAGCACTCTTATACTGGAACTTCCTTTCGGTCCTTTAGTTCCACTCAAACTTTTAGGGGACATGGTAGAACTACACCCTTGTGAGGTAGAGGTCGCGGCAAGCAACCAGTCATTGCTCGTCGTCAAGACCCAAAGCCTGCAGAAAAGACTGTGGCATGACGGTCTCCCCTCCCACTGGGGCGCAAGTACAATGGGAGTGCGGTTTCAACTTTCATGATGCCTGGTTCAAGATATCGGACAATGCGTGATTCGCAATATCGTCTCCAAAGGGTACAAGTTAGATTTAGAAATTTTACCGTCAAAGAAATATTTTACGACAAGTCTTCCACGTCTTCTGGACAAACGTTTGGCCCTTCAAGCTGCAATCCAGTCCTTGGTGGAATCAGCTGTGTTAATGCCGGTACCACTGCTTCAATGAAAGAAGGGTTACTATTCCAATCTTTTCATAGTACCAAAACCAGACGTTACTGTACGACCAAATCTGAAATCGTTAAATCCGTTTCTCTCATTACTGGTTCAAAATGGAGTTGCTCAACTCTGTGATTTCGAGCCTGGAACCCAAGGAATTCATGATATCTCTAGACATCAAGACATGGACCTCCTCCTCAAAGCTCCATCGGATCTCATTTTCCAGGAGCATGCTCTATTAACATACAGTTTGTTAGTAGAACACGGATGGATAATCAATTTTCGGAAATCCAACCTTCAGCCGTCACAGCGTATCCAGTGTTTTTGGTGTGATCCTGGACACCAACGTCCAGAAAGCTTTTCTGCCTCAAGACAAAGCTCTGGGAATCCAGAAACTGGTCCAAGCTGTTCTCAAGCCAAGACTGGTATCGGTCCATTTATGCATTCATTTGCTTAGAAAAATGGTAGCTGCTTTCGAAACTCTGGAGTTCGTCCATTTTCATTCACGTCCTTTCCAGCTGGATCTGTTACATCAGTAGTCGGGGTCACATCTACACCTTCAACATTCGTTCGACTGACTCCAGAGACGCAGCTTTCGCTTCTTTGGTGGCTCCAACTGCACAATCTCGCTGCTGGCAGGCGGTTCGGTGTATGGGACTGGACGCTCCTAACGACTGATGCCAGTCTCAGGGGATGGGGCGCGGTTGTGTTGAACTTCCATCTTCAGGGCCATTGGCCTCCACAGGAATCCCTGTTGCCAAAAAATGTGTTGGAACTGAGAGCGATCTACAATGTGCTGGTACAAGCTGCCCAAGTTCTTCGATCCAAGGTGGTAAAAGTTCAATCGGACAATGCGACTGCTTTAGCGTATGTAAACAAGCAGTCTCAAGCGATGCGAGAGGTGACGCACGTTCTCCAGTTGGTGGAACGCAACGCTATGGTCCTCTCAGCAGTATTCATTCCAGGAGGAAACAATTGGGAAGCAGACTACCTCAGCTGTCAAGATCTACTTTCGGGAGAATGGGCACTTCACCCAGAGGTGTTCGGCGCTCTGACACAGCGCTGAGGGTGTCCATAGGTGGATCTCATGGTGTCCCGTCTCCATCATCAGCTTCCTCGATACATCTCCAGAACACTGGATCCTCAGGCGGGAGCTGTAGACGCTCTAGCCGTGCCTTGCCCGTACGACCTAGTATATGTGTTTTTCCTTGTTCCCTCTATTGTGTCGAATTCTCAAGAGAATCAAACGGGAATCGATCACGGTGATCTTGGTGGCACCAGATTGGCCTCGGAGAGCTTGGCCTCTACCCCTGCGTACGGATCCACTCCAACAAAGGCCCTTCGAGACTTACCACGACTACGTTTAACGGGATGGGTCTTGAGGCAGACATCCTAAAACGCAAAGGGATTCCGGAATGTGTGATTCCAACGATGTTGCGTGCACGAAAGCCTGTTACGGCACCCATTACCATTGCATCTGGCGATCTTATGTCTCTTTGTGTGACTGCAAAGGGTTTCAATCAGATTCTTTTCGCCTCTCACGGTTCTTGCTTTTTCTTCAGGCAGGTTCAGATTTTGGACTTCGTCTAGGATCCCTGAAAGTTCAGGTATCTGCCTTATTGATTTTCTTTCAAAGACGCCAGACGCTCCTACCAGATGTGCAAACTTTCCTACAAGGGGTCCTTCGGGTACAGCCTCCGTTTGTTCCCCCTACAGCTCCTTTGGGACCTGAATCTGGTGCTGGATTATCTACAGTCACCTTGTTTTGAACAATTGGAAGAAGCAGATCTTAACTATCCTACTTTAGACTGTTTTTTTCTACTAGCCCATAGCTTCAGCCCGGAGGGTATCTGAATTAAGTGCCTTGTAAGCTTTTCTGCTTGATTTTTCATCCTGATAGGGCTGAGTTGAGAACACATGCTTCTTTTCTTCCCAAGGTCGTGTCTGCTTTTTTCATATCAATCAGCCGATTGTGGTACTGTCCTTGCAGGAGGTCTCTGGGACACCTTCTTCTCTGGATGTAGTGAGAACGTTGAAGATCTACGTGGAACGAACAGCACTGTTACGGAAGACTGATGCTTTATGATCTTCCGCGTCGAGTGTGGCCTGCTACTAAGCAGACCTTGGCTCGCTGGATTCGGTTGACTATCCATCAAGCCTATCGACACCTATCTAGGCGACCTCCTTTATCCATTGCTGCACACTCTACACGTTCAGTTGGGTCTTCCTGGGCTGCTAGTAGGGGGGGCTACCACGTCTCAACTCCCTAGAGTAGCCACTTGGTCCAGTATTTATACATTTGCCAAATTCTACAAGTTTGATACTTTTGCGGCTTCATCTTCACGGTTTGGCTGTCTTATTTCACAAGTTCCTCAGCGATCTCCCGCCCAGGGGATGAAACTTTGGGACGTCACAACAGTCTTGAAGTTGTACCATTTTCCCCTAGTGGCTGACAGAAAAAAGAGGATTTTGGTACTTACAGATAAAACCTTTTTCGGAAGCCATAGGGGATACTGGCCGCCTGCCCGTCGCTGTTCTCTTGCCTTCCTTGTTGTTCTGTTGTGTTTAATTGTTATGCTCTCTTCCCTCGTATAGTTTCTGTTCTGCTCCTGTCTCCTCGGCTAATTCATAACTAAGGGATGATGGGGGGGATAGAAGGGGAGCAGCCTGTTTCACTTCTTAGATTATTTAAAGTGCCAGCTCCCTGTAAGCCACCATCATCACCCCCACAGTGTTGAAGTTGTGCCAGTGTCCCCTATGGCTTTCGAAAAAGGGATTTATCAGTAACTACCAAAATCCTCTATTTTTTTTTTTTTTTTTTTATTTTTTAGGGCATGATATGCTTTCACTCCTCTATAATTTCCTGGACGAATGGCTGTATAAGTTCAGTGCTGACCAGTACTTCGTACCCCGGGTGAGTGTTTACCAGTACTATACTTTGCCTGCTGTGGAAAATCCTGGATATTAACTATTTTTGCTTTCATGCAGGAGGTGAAAGTGCTGCACATAGATCGAATGAGGTTTAACATTCGTTCCATAGGGTAAGAGTGGCCATCTTAACTGAGAGCAAAATTAAGTAAAAAAAAAAAAAATTGTGAATTTTATAGAATTGCTGTAAACTTTTGGTAAGCTAGCAAAAATTTTCAATTGTGTACTTTGCAGGTGGGGAGAAGAATTCAATTTACCCAAACACCCCCAGGTAAGTAGTAATTATTCCTATCACATGAGTACTGATTTAGTAAGAGACTGGTTACACATTGATATATTACTACTTTGGTGCTCTCAACATTGCACATATGTCTTGTGTGCATTTGAAACTCAGCTTCTGCATATAAAGGGCCCTATACATCTGTAATAGCTTTCCCTGTTTCGATACATTTTGCCAATCTAAAACATCAGTTGGCAGCCATCAATCATCTGTGATTCCAATTGGCGGCATTGTCAGTGGTCGGGATTCTGGCGTCTGTATCCTGACCGCCGGCAATGTAACTACATCCCATTGCCACACATCTCAAGCTTAATTGTGTCTTCTTGGGGTTAGAATTTTTCCATGTCTTAAGGGGCCTATCTACAAAGCCTTGGAAAGAGAGAAAGTGGATGGAAATAACATACCAGCCAATCCGCTGCTGTCATGTTACAGGTTGTCTTTGAAAAATAACAGTTAGGAACTGGTTGGTTGGTACTCTCCCATCCACTTGATCTCTCTCCAAGGCTTAGTACATAAACCCCTAAATCCTAATCAACGCCTTCAAATGGTAATAATGCAATGCTTTTGATTTAGGGAGTTGGATAAATTGTTTGCACTTTGCTATTTGTTGCCATGGAGTTTAGCTGTTCAAAGATGGGGACAGTTTAGTAGTAAAATGATTCTTTCCCCAAATGAATGCTGTAGCACAGCCCTAACTCTTATCTGTAGTAGTAGTAGCAGAGATCATAGTGACACAAGATATAAGGTAGGAGCAGTCAAAGTTCTAAATTAAGGTAAAGCTAGAAGCGAGTCAGGATCAGATGACAAGGTTTAATACTACTCAAGAAGCAATCAAGATTGAAGATCAAATGAGGAATAACGGATCAAAAGTCTACAGTACAGATGGGAGATTTGGAATTGGTCAATAGGTTTTCTACCAAAACCATGGTGGTGATAGCATCTTTTATTCCTAAGGTAAACAGATCTGATGTTGGGGCATGCTAAAACTAAGGCAGAGCATGCAGGGATGTTTAATTCCATTACAACTAGAATGTTCTATTCAGTGGTTGAATGTGACCTATTTTTCTCATGCATTAAATTGGAAGAAATAGGACATCCACAAGACTACTTGCGTAAAGTAGCCTAAACTGCTGAGTAGTGGGAATGGAATGGATGCTTAATAAAAGAAAACTGCTCATTTGTTTGTGCAGCAATAACAAATTTTCAATCACACCTCTGCTCAGCATGGTAATCTCATAGTAGCTCTAGTCGTGACTGCTACACCTTTTTCGTAACAGAGGGAATAATAAAGAGAACATATATGCTTTATGCAAAAATGGATTGTTTCAGAATGTACACTAGTCATACAGAGATTCCAGTCATCTAGACCATTTTGGTCAAACCTGAACATGGTGTTTTTACCAACTTTTACAGAAATTTGGTCAACATTTAAAATAGCAAAGACACACTGTCTAGTACAGGGGTAGCCAACCCTGGTCCTCGAGAGCTACCAACAGTTCACATATTCCAGGTCTCCTCACAGAATCCAGCTGTGGAACTTTTAAAATGTGTCAGTTAGTAATGACTGCATCTGTGCACCTGCCAGGTGAGCTGGAAAACGTGAACTGTTGGTAGCTCTCGAGGACCAGGGTTGGCTACCCCTGTAGATCTATCTAAAAGCTCTTCGTCAAAAGCACACAGTAAACGGATTCTGTGTCATCAGGGGAACTTACTCTTGTGGAAGCCACAGCGCTCACCACTCTGCCAGAATTTGCTAATGATACAATCCCAAGTAAGAACATGGGGGAGCCTTATATTTTAAGACAATGCGAAGTGAGATATCCCCCCAAATTT